>NC_062545.1:255112714-255424857 GCF_016906955.1 Phacochoerus africanus | reverse complement strand
TCAAGGTAAGTGATGCACCCAAGCAGATAAAGAGCTCTGAACGACAACCGAGAAAAAGTGATGGGTGGGAACCAACAGAGGAAAAATGATGACTCATAAAGTTAACCTACTGGGGAGGCTCCATCTAAGGGTCTCATTTCTACGCTCTCCCAAAACCGATCCCACGCCATCCACCTCCAGTCTTTAATAGACGAGGCGAGGAAGGACAAGACCCGAGTTTAGCGTCCAAATGACTGGCTTGAATCCTGGCTTTGCTCCTCACCAGGCCTGGAGCGAGGCACTCAATCTCTCTGAGCCCCGGTTTCTCCCTCTATGACACAGAGGGTGTAAGGATGAAAGAACACAGGTAATACACTTACTATCATCCCTTAATATGTGTTAGATCTTTCCCACCCTTCACCCAATACTCCTTAACTGTACCATTTGCTCATCTTACAAAACCTGGTCCTAAGTGACATAAAAACATGTGCTGCCGTCAGACACAGCATCACATGTGCGGAACTCACTCGGTGTCTGATGACATGAGTCAGATGCCTAAGGAAAGTTAAAGGAACGAGCATTTTAGTTTTCAGAACAAGGACCCAGACAAAGCAATATACTATACAGAGCTGGAGATGTACTAGGTGATCAAATATCTGTTGATTAATCATCACCTCAGACCAAACCTTTTCAAGGGCAAAATCCACTCCAGTGGAAAACAGACTAGGTGGGACTCCACTACCCACTGCATGGGAAGTGGTTACCGTTAAGTCCACACTTACAGCCACACCACGCTGCTGTGCTTAAGAAAGCCTTGCACTCTGAGCAAGACTGAAAGTGTCCTTGCCTTGAAATTCTCCGAAGCTCAGCATTCCTCTGCAATAGGAACTCCTTCTCTGGAATCCACAGGCACCTTTTGCCAAAGTTACATGCAGGACTTGTGAATTTGAATCTTCCTTCGTTGAGACCCCATCATTTTTAGAGTCCCCAAAATACCCATGGGATAACAGCAGTGAACCTGGTGCTCCTGGCAGCAAAGACGACCCTGGCGCCAAGGGAGAGCCCGGCCCCACTGGTGTTCAAGGCCCCCCTGGCCCTGCTGGAGAAGAAGAGAAGCAAGGAGCCCAAGGTGAATCAAGACCTGCCGGCCTGCCTGGACCTCCCAGTGAGCGTTGTGGACCTGGCGCCGCTGGAGAGCCTGGCAAAGCTGGAAGGCGAGGTGTTCCCGGGCCCCCTGGCACTGTGGGTCCTGCAGGCAAAGATGAAGAAGCTGGAGCTCGGGGACCTCCCGGACTTGCTAGCCCCACTGCAGGCAACCCCAGTGAACAGGGTGCTCCCGGCCCCTCTGGAGCAAGAGGTGAAAGAGGTTCCCCCGGGCGAGCATGGGGAGCCTGATCCCCGCGGCCCTGCTGGCTTCACTGCTCCACCCCGACCCCAGTGCTGACTGCCAACCTGGTGCTAAAGGCGAGCCTGGTGACACCGATGCTGAGGGCGATGCTGGTCTCCCTGGCCCTGATGGATCTACTGGACCCCAGCCCCGCTGGATCTACTGGATCCCCAGCCCCATGGGTAAACGGGTGCTCCTGGACCCAAAGGTGCTCAGAGAAGTGCTGGTTCTCCTGGCGCTACTGGTTTCACCACTAAGGTGGCTGGGAAAATAATGTTAACAAGCGTTACATTGGCTTAGAGCCCTCCCAACAGAAAAGGTAGAGTTAGCCAAGTGTTTTACTCTTTCCCTAGGCGGCCTAGGCCCCATCTCAGCAGGAAGGAGTTCCCGAACAGTCGTGGCCCAATATCCCCTTTAAGCATAAAGAGTAAAACACCCGGAGGGGAATGACGGGGCTGGAGCAGGCACGGGTGGCTGGAGAAGTCCCGATAAAGGACCATAGATACCGAGGGAAACCTAAGGGACTTTGGGAGACCACTGTAAGTTAACTGCCCAGAAAGCCTTGCTTGACCAGTGGAGGCTCGAGATTTGCCTCAGGTCGTTGGGTGTGGGATGGGGTGAGGCCTGCATTCAGGTTCAGACCAAGGGCAGGAGTTGAAGGACCACCCTTCTGTGGATTTGCATACCGGATACCAACTCCCAGAAAGGATGTTGCGGCCTTTCCCTCCCCCATACACACCCCTCCTCCCCCACCTCCCACTCCCCCACCCCCAGCGGATGATAAAACTAGCCCACCTGATCCTTGGGGCAGAACCTCCGTGCCTGCCTGCATCCCACAAGCGTCCTAACAATAAATCTATTTCTTGCCCCTCTCTCTCTCTCTCTCTCTCTCTACACATATATATATAAAACACCCATGGGGGAAAGTCAAGCCCTGCTGATTCTAAACTGTCTCTCTAAACTAAAAAGGGAAGCAAAAGTATATCTGAACTTCCACAAGCTCCCCAAATTCAAATTGCCCCTAGCAGAGTACTCTTGCGTTCAACGATCTGTGACACAGAGACCGACCTCTAGGGGTTGGGATGTCCTTAAACCCTCATGTCAAATCTAAAACTAACCTGAGATGAGAATTTGTGAAATAGGTCCCACTTGCTCGAAATGAGTTTTCACTTCACAGGATTCTCTCAATACCAGTCCTGTGGCATTAAACACTGTTGTGTTGGAGTTCCCGTCGTGGCACAGTGGTTAACGAATCCAACTAGGAACCATGAGGTTGCGGGTTCGATCCCTGGCCTTGCTCAGTGGGTTAACGATCCGGTGTTGCCGTGAGTTGCCGTGAGCTGTGGTTGTAGGTCGCAGACGCAGCTCAGATTCGGTGTTACTGTGGCTCTGGCGTAGGCCGGTGGCTACAGCTCCGATTAGACCCCTAGCCTGGGAACCTCCATGTGCCACGGGAGCGGCCCTAGAAAAGGCAAAAATACAAAAAACAAACAAACAAACAAAAAACAAAAACAAAAACAAAACCCACTGTTGTGTTGATTTAGGAATTTGCATCTTACCACGAAGGAGCTAAAAGAGATTGTTTTTCTGTGGAACTCTTCAAAGCCCGAGACACACACTTTTTAGAAGCCTGGAGGGTGCCTGCCTCCCACTCCAGAGTGCACATGGATTTCCAGGCTCAAAGAGACCCACCTGGCTCTCTAGGGTGCTTCAGATCTAATTCCCACATTCCTACTGACATGACTCAGACTGGACGTGGGGGATTCCTTATTTCCACAGTGAACTAAATTGTTGGAAAAGAAGGCGGCTCTCAACAACCAAGAGTCTGATCATAGTCTGAACAAGAGGAAAAGCAGGAACAGGACATTCTAAACCAGAACAGCTCGAAAGAGTTTCCCCAGTGACTAACCAGACAAGGAAAGTGGGAGAAAGCAGAAAGGAGGGACGTGCAAGAAAAGGGCCCTACACTTCCTACCGGCCCGGCTGGCCCTCACAGCGTGGGCGGTCTGAGCTCAGAGGCAGAAACAAGCCCTGTGAATTAAGGGCGAGTGGAAGGACTTCAGACCAGGAACAGATGGCAAGAGGGACAGAAACAGGTAAAGGAAGTCAAGGAATGAACGAGGAATAAAAGAAACTTGCGACCTTATCTTCCTATAAACTATGAGGGTTAAAAAAAAAAGCCAGAAGGGAGGCCGCTCCCACACGGTGGTTCTGCGGGGGGCTATGGAGAGGCAGGGAGGCTTGTCCTGAAGCCAATATATACGAGAGAGCAATCCACAGCAAGGATTCCTCAAGATGCTTTTTTTTTTTTCTCTTCTCTTTAAACAAGTTATTTTTCATCTGTCGGAATCTTGTAGACATTTTAGACAAAATAGCGAAAGAAAATAATTTTATGTATATCCCTTTTAAGTAATCTTCATATTTCTTTCTTAAAAACTGTGTGATAGTCAATTTACAACATTCCGTCAATTTCTGCCGAATAGCAAAGAAACACAGTTACACATACGTATATATATATACATACATATATATATATATATATACACATACATTCTTTTTCTCGCGTAATCTTCCATCACGTTCTATCACAAGTGATTGGGTTTGGTTCCCGTTGCTATACAGCAGGACCTCATTGCTTATCCATTCTAAATATAACAGCTTACAACTACTAACCCCCAACTCCCAGTCCATCTCACTCCCTCCCTATCCCCTTTGGCAACCACAAGTCTGTCCTCTATGTCCACAAGTCTGTTTCTGTTCTGTAGATAGGTTTATCTGTGCCATATTTAAATTCCACATCTAAGTGATACCATATGGTATCTGTCTTTCTCTTCCTGACTTCACTTAGTATGAGAATCCCTAGTTGCATCCATGCTGCCGCAAATGGGATTATTTTGTTCTTTTTTTATGGCTGATCAAGATGCTTTCATTTCCACTTCACATATGACAGAGAAAAATGTCAGCTGTCCAAAGTGACAATGATGATGATTTTGTAATTAAGGTTGTTGTTAGGGGGAGTTCCCGTCAAGGCTCAGCAGTTAGCGAACCCAACTAGCATCCATGAGGACTTGGGTTTGATCCCTGGCCTCGTTCAGTGGGTCAAGGATCCAGCGTTGCTGTGGCTCTGGCGTAGGCTGGTGGCTACAGTTCCAACTGGACCCCTAGCCTGAGAACCTCCACATGCCGAGGGTGTGGCCCAAAAGCCCAAAAAAAAGGGTTGTTGTTGGCGGGGCAGAGGCTGACAGATTGGGAGTTAGCGTTTCTCAAAGCCACTCTGAGGTATAACTGCTGTTTGACATAATTTGGCTCAAAGATTACACTCTTATAATATATATAATTAAATATGCTTTCAGCATCTTTCTTCGAGAAGTCCCTATGAGACGGCAGAGGGAATGGGACAAAATAATGACAATGTTCTAGATCTGCTATAACCAGAAGAGAGATGTTTTGCAACACACAGGAGATTCAAGCAGCCTAATTACCAGGCTGCAAGACTCCCTCAAACCACAAATTAGAGGATGTGGAAAGAAAAAATCTACTCATTCATGTGTTCATCCAAACAAACGTTTATCGAGTTCCCTGTGAGTGCCAGGTACTATTCCAGATGCAGGGAAAGCAGGCCGATAAGGGATTTACTTGAGGAATCAGGTTTTGGGGTGGAGTTCAGGGTGTGGCATGGACCCAGGGCAAACAGCAATGTGATACAGCGTGATAAAGTGATAAAATACGTGAATAAGGAGAAACCGCTGTGCTGGGATCTAGAGAAGGCGAGAGCAACTCCACCCTCTGAGCAAGGCTTCCAGAGGGAGAGGCGGCCTGACTGGGGCCTGGGTTTAAATTCCAGCTCTCCGGCCAGACATGCACCAGTAAGAAAACCACTTAAATTTCCCAAGAGTCGCTGGAAAGGGACAAGACCACCCGGTCCGAGCGGCCAGGCTGCCTGACGAGCGTGGGAAACATCTGTGAAAGCCGCCCACACACAGTCAAGAGCCGCTGGGCGCAGAGGAAAGGTGTTCCTGGCGTGGAGCGTGGCATCGGCACAACTGCCACCAGGAGAGGCGCAGGAAACAAGGCCGAGGGCCGACTGCCTCCAGACTCTGCGGGATCCTAAATAATAGGCGTTAAAAATTGTACATGCCCCCCATTTGTGGTGGCTAAGCTTTCGAGCAGGAAAGTGGCAATCATAACTAAGGTTTTCAAAAAGACTTCAGGGGAGCTCCCTGGTGGCCTAGTGGGTTAAGGACCCAGCGCTGTCACTGCTCTGGCTCAGGTTCGATCCCTGGCCTAGTAACTTTCACATGCTATGGGCATGACCAAAAAAAAAAGACTTCCAAAAAAACACAGATCAAATAAAAGGGGGAAGAAACAGGAGACAAAAGAGGGATCAGTGAGGGGCTATTCCAACTGTTGGGCACACCTCCCCACCCCCCAAAGGTTCAGACCAGACGGCAGATGCCACAGAGAGGTCAGGAGTGTCCCCAACAATAAGGTCAGATGGCTGGGACACTCTGATAAACGTTTCCTCTGCAGAAAAAAAAGAGTCTGGCCCCACCCAGGGGAATCACGCTTCAAGCACAGGTAAATTACAGAGTATTAGAAACTGGTGCTGCTCTAGCGAAATCGAGTGAACACAAGTTCAACAGCCCCGTGTGCTGTCTTTAAATCCAGGGAGCCCATCCCTGGGACAAGAGGGCAAGTCCTGTCAAAGTGACTGGTCAGCAGGGGGCTTCCACCAGGGACTCGACACTCTCACCCACTTGGGAGCTGTCTCCTCCCACCCACCTTCCGTCACCAGCTTCAGAGACACCTGCCTCGAGTCATCGTCCCTCTGTCATAAGCAGCACCTCTCACTGCAGGGCTCACAGTGGGATCCCTGCACTGCAGTCCATTTAAGGTCAATGAACAAAGGGCCCACAGGCTGCCACTGCCACCTGGCTCCAGCACCTGGCCCAAGGATTCCCCTGTCATCCTAACCCTCCTTCAGCAGAGAGCAGAGGGCAGCCAGCTGGGGGCCCCAAGAGCCTGGGCTATAAAGTGACTCGAAACATGTCAGGGAGTTCCCGTCGTGGCTCAGAGGTTAACCAATCTGATTAGGAACCATGAGGTTGGGGGTTTGATCCCTGGCCTCCTCAGTGGGTTAAGGGTCCGGCATTGCCATGAGCTGTGGTGTAGGTCACAGAGGTGGCTTGGATCCCGCGTTGCTGTGGCTCTGGTGAAGGCCGGTGGCTACAGCTCCAATTAGACCCCTAGCCTGGGAACATCCGTATGTAGTGGGTGCAGCCCTAAAAAGCAAAAACAAACAAACAAACAAATGAAACACGTCAGCAAAACTCCAACACAGAAAGCAACTCTTAGGGCTAAGAAAAATCCCAGGACTTGGAGACAAAACCCATACATTCATAGGGGTCTATACATACACCTCTAAGCCAAGAGTAAAGAAAGAAACTAAACATCTGAGGCTCGCACTCTCTGCTGAGCACTGTGAGAGCTTTTCACAGGACATCTCAACTAACCTTAAAATAACACCAGGGAAGGGCTGGGGGAGTGAGCTTAACTATCTGTTTTCCCACTAAGAGAACAGGCCCCAGGAGCTCAGAGGACAGGCCCAAAGTCACTCAGCAGTAAGGAGCAGAGGCACAACCAGAGTCCAGCCCCGGGAGTCCAAAGCAGAGTCCAGTAGCTCTCCCCCACCTGCCCCCTGGTCACTGGTGATTTCACGGATCAGGCACCTACCCAACAAGAGGACCATCTGCTCCCACCCTACACCCGCTAACACAACATTCGCCTCTGCACCTGCAGTAGGGCCTGGGCGTGAGCAATCCCTCAAGGTGTTCCTTAAAGCAGTCAAATTCCTGATCCACCCGTGTCCGAGAAGTAAACCAAGTCACCCTGCCTCTCAAAGGATGTGTAAGAGCCAGCCAGCCTCAGAGAAGATCCAACTTAGGACCAGACACCATGAACCAGCATCTCCATTTGGCCAACAGCAAGCCCTCATGGACTCCAGAAAAATAAAGCTAGACCCCGCCGTACCATCTGCACAGAGAAATAAAGCCGAGGGCTCAGACGGCTTAAACACTCAGGGCATGGGGTGAGGGCTTCTCGTCCCCAGAGAGCTCCTGGGTAATGCACACCCTGCCCAAACAGCCTGATGATTCACCCTGTCACTCCCCAAACTGATGGAATAGCGCTGAGCTTTTAATATATGGTAACTATGGAAGTTCAAATGGTGAGGAGAGAGTAGATTAGCTGAGAAACACTGATGAAGAATTTGGTTAACCAATTAGGAAACAATTCAGTTATAGCCTTCGATAATACCAAATGCAATAATAAATATCAGGTCAGGTGAAGAATTAAATGCAATACATCAACTATCCCTCAATAAAAAAAACTGAATGCAAGATTAAAATAATAATCATTACTATCATTAACTCATGAGCTGGACAAAAACAAAGTAGCTGCCAGATGTAGCCTCTTGGCCTTCATCTGCTGATCCCTAATTTAGATGAATTATGTAAAATCCTATGCTTGGGGAAAGCTTTCTAAACCCCAAACCAAAAGCAGAATCCATAAAGGAAGGGTAACAGGTTTAACAATTTTTTCTCTAAGTCCAAAAAACACTAAAAGTGAAAAGATAACGAGTAAACTGGGAAAAGGATCTGAAAATACATGACCTTGGGTTGTTTTCTCTAACATACTACAGGTTTTTTTTGTTTGTTTTTTTGTTTGTTTTGCTTTTTAGGGCCTCACTCACAGCACATGGAGGTTCCCAAGCTAGGGGTCGAATTGGAGCTGCAGCTGCCAGCCTACACCACAGCCACAGCAACGCAGGATCCGAACTGCATCTGCAACCTACAGCACAGCTCAAGGCAACGCCGGATCCGTGACCCACTAAGCAAGGCCAGGGATTGAACCCAAGTCTTTGTGGATACTAGTCAGGTTCATTTTTGCTGCACCACAACAGGAACTCCCACGCTAGGGTTTTTAAAAATCAACATTAAAGACAGCCAGAGCCTGATACAAAAATGGACAAACGAGGTAAATATGGCCAATAAACAATAACTGTTCAACCTCAATAGTAAAAAGCGAAATTAAAACGAAAACAAGATTATCATTTCTCCTATCGAGTTGGTAATGAAGCCACACTGTTTCTATAATACCACATATTTAAGACAACACAATAAAATGGCCTTTTCAAGTTCTGTTCAGAGCCAGAAGAGCCAGGACGGACTGGGTAAACAAGAAGAGAGACGATGAGCTGGGTAACAATGCTATGGCTCAGGGACTCTGTGGCTGAGCTACCTCTGCTGGCTAAGGAGAAAATGCTAGTGAAAGAACTAGTATCCCCCTTCAACCTTCAGCAGCACCCAAGCATCAGCAATGCCTACAGCCAAGAACAAAGATGCAGGAGACGTGACCCAAATGCACTAGTCTCCAATGACCCAAGTGCTTTTCTCTGTCAGTTGTGACTAACAGCAGATGGCAATGTTTATACCCAGTGAATTTCATCTTACTATGAAATTCAAGCCCCAGGAAAGCAGACAGTCCTCAAAATCACCCCAAGAAAGCAGAAGACACGGACAGTAGTCAGCCAAATGCCGTGCCGAAACCCAGTGTGAGGAACAGGTTTTTCTTTGTTTTTTGTCTTTTCTAGGGCCGCACCTGAGGCATATGGAGGTTCCCAGGCCTGGGGTCTGATCAGAGCTGTAGCCACCAGCCTACACCAGAGCCACAGCAACTCAGGATCTGAGCGTGTCTATAACCTACACCACAGCTCACAGCAACACTGGATCCTTAACCCACCGAGCAAGGCCAGGGATCAAACCCGCAACCTCATGGTTCCTAGTCGGATTCAGGACTTCCTAGTCATGACGGGAACTTCCAGGAACAGTTTTAATTCGATGCACAATGGTGTTACACACCTAGGGAGGAGGCCATGGAGAGAAGGCAGGAAACCCATTCTTCTTGGGTTGTGGTGAGAAGATAACAGCTTCCAAACGAGTAAAAGGGCTTGGACGGAGATCTCCTTTCAGCTGCCATCAGTGAACCCACACAGCAAGTTTTTCCAGGACTCTCGAGTCATTTCCTTAGGCTGCGCCCAACAGAGATTATGACCTTCGCTCGCTCTTTTTTTAAGTTGCAATAAAATACACATAAAACTTACCATCTCAGTCAGTTTTAAGGGTACCATGGTATTCAGTACATCCCCACTGCTGTGCAATCGACCTCCCGAGTTCTTTTCAGAACCTTCTCTTTTTAACCGAAGGTGTTTGCAACTGTGGTTGGACTCGTTCCCTTGCTCCAAGTCTGCTTCCTTGTGCGCACATGCACATGTTTACCCACACACACACCCCAAGTGGCACAAGAACCAGTCTCATTGCTGGGGGAACAGCACGTGCCTCTCTGAGAAAGGAGATGCAGCAGAACCCACGTGTGCAGACCAGAAAGTTAGTGCACTCCCATCTAAAGGTGGTCAGCTTCTCGAGTTCCCTGGTGGCCTGGAGATTAAGGATCTGGTACTGTGACTGCTGTGGCTCATGTCACTGCTGTGGCTCATGTCACTGCTGTGGCACGGGCTTGATCCCTGGCCTGGGAACTTCCAGATGCCATGGGCACGGCCAAAATAAATTAATCAGTAAACGCAGTCAGCTCCTGCCCTGAGCCAGGATCATCAGCTTGGACACACATCCTGGAGATAAGCTTGTGTCTGAAGGCACTGTGTGACAAGGAACCCTGTCCCATGTCTGCTCCTCACAAGCTGAGAGAGTCCATCTGTAAAGGAGGGATAGTGTTTATTACCTGCCTGCCTTGGAGAGCTTCCGATGAGAGAGAATCTGAAATGCTCAGCCAAGCGCCCAGGTTCTCTATCTCAGGCTCCCATCCTCCCCTTCCCTTGCCTGCCCTTATCCAACATCAAACAGAATCCTCATCTACGTGCTCACTTAAGCCAGAGGCTGAGGAGGGAAGGACAGCATAAGTACCCGAGGGGAACTGAGCAATGGAGCATGGAGAGGACCCAGGGAGGGATCCGAGAGTGGAGTGGATGAGGCACTGAGTGGATTCAGGCAGCCCCTCCTTCACCCCGAAGACACTCTGGACACAAAACCCACCGAGGGCCCTCACAGGACTGACAGAACGTGAAGGCAGAGCATCCCTATCTTTGCTAGAGTTTCACCTCCCACCACCTGTGCCAGCAGCACCCAACTACTTGCCAGTCCTTGGTCTACCAGCAGTTCCCCCAAAGTGCCATGAGCTCTCACACATCCACGCTTCTCAGAGAGAGAGGTGCTTCCCTTCCTGGGATGCCTCCTTGCTCACCTACCTAAGGTCTCCTTGTAATGCAAGAGTCAGCCCTAACGACATGCCCACTAAGTTGCCTTCTTTCTTAACCGACCTACCCATGCCTGCCAGCACTGCCCGGTTGAGGTTAGAATCCCCCACAAAGCTCTCACCATGCTCCTGTGCCCAGTCTTTCAAAACACATACTATTTGTTACTGCCTGTTTATCCACCTGCCTCTGCACCATAAGGTGCAAGGATCTATGGCCCCGGGATCAGTGGTCTTTGTCTCTGCAGCACAGGCTCTATGTCAGTTCACGTATTTTAAAGCCTGGCCTTAATGGTATCTCATATCCTACATGTTTATCTGCAATGTGCCCTGGCTGCTTCCCCATCAATAATCTATCAAATATAGTTCTCCTGTGGCACAGTCGGTGAAGGATCCAGCGTCGTCACCACAGCAGCTCAGGTCGCTGCTGTGGTGCGGGTTCAGTCCCAGGCCTGGGAACTTCCACATGTTGCAGGCACTGCCAAGAAAAAAAAAAAAAAAAAAGAGCAGGCTCTATGAATGCTATGAACAAACGAATATGGCACAGGTGATGCTGTACCAATTCTGGGCACAGCCCTTATCTGGTCCAGCAGTTTCCGTTCTCTGTCTCTTGGGATGCTCATTCTTGGGACACATCCCCTGGAGCCCATCCAGCCTGCCTCGAGCAGCCCAAGCCACATGGAGATATCACTCGAGTCAACTGCCAGCCACAAGTCAACTTAGGCATCCAGCCCAGTTAAGCCTTCAGATGACCACATGAGACTCCAAGCAAAAACCACAATGCTGAGGCCAGGCAATGCACAGAGCTACAAGGAACAAGAATAAATTTGTCTTTTAACCTAGTTTATTTGGGGGACGCTTAAGCAGCAGTGCATAACCAAAAAAAAAAGTCTGCCTGGTACATGGGAAGTACAAAATGAAAGGACAATTAAATCAGCTCTGACATGAGATACAGCAGATAGCACTCAATGTAATAGCCACTGCTATTATTGACATTATGTGGAAGGGGAACAAACAGAAAGAGAAACTGGTTAAAGAGGCCGTTACATCCCTGCCAGTGAAAAATAATGAAATCCACTAAGTCCACAATGGGGATGGGCTGAGCCCTGGGCTTGACTCTCGTGTCCCTACAAATTCCACAGAAACGACAAAAGAAATATAAAATGAAGAATAAATCTATTTTTAAAATCTGGAAAATGGGGAAGGATGCCATTGGTTCAAAAAAAATTTTTTTTTAATTTTTTTTTGCAGAATTTCTGGAAGAGATGCAACAGATAGGATCAAAATTACAGCAAAATGAAATTTAGCCAGGGTTGAAAAACCACAACCTGACTGAGCCACAGCGGGAAATGCTGAATACAGAAAGGGTCTGAGAAAACCCCAAATTCAGATGTGACAGAGACTGGGAGCAGGCACTGAGCTGGCAGGTAGGGTGATCGAAGGCTGTGGAGTGCCGAGTTTCTAGTGCAGCCTGAAGAAAGAAAAGAGAAAGGCATTTGGGGATCAACTGTAAACTCCTCCATCTGCCGGGCAACTCCTTTCCCACTTCCTCAGTTAAGACGCGTCCATCCAGCCTATTGTCCTATTACCAGCCACACACCCTAACAGGAAGCCTGCCCGAGAGCAATTCCAAGGATCTGTCCTCCATTCTCTTCCTACCCCACCCTGTCACAACCCCAACCACTGCAGTCAGGCAAAGGGCCACGGCAGTCCCTGTGCACTGCATGTGTGCACCTACACCCACGTGATTCACAAACACAGGTATCCAGGGCCACACACAAATACACTCTCCAGAGGTGGCTCAAGAACAAATCTCATTACTTGGGCATTATTTGTGCCTCCCCACGAAGGGAGAAGCAGCAGAGCCCACATGTGCAGGCCAGAAACTCTGCTCACTCCTGAGCCAGAGTTCAGCTCTTGCCCTGAGCCAGGACTGTCATCTTGGACATCACATTCTGAGCGCAGGTCCAAAAGCATGACTGCTAAAACAAACACGAGTGAGGAGTTCCCAGCGTGGCTCAGCGGAAACAAATCTGACTAGGAACCATGAGGTTGCGGGTTCGGTCCCTGCCCTTGCTCAGTGGGTTAAGGATCTGGCGTTGCCGTGAGCTGTGGTGGAGGTTGAAGACGTGGCTTGGATCTGGCCTTGCTGTGGCTGTGGTATAGGCTGGCAGCTCCAGCTTCGATTCAACCCCTACCCTGGGAACTTCCACATGCTGCAGGTGTGGCCCTAAAAATAAATAAATAAATAAATAAATAAATAAATAAATAAATAAATAAATAAATAAATAAAAATTTTAAAAAACATAAGTGAGATTAAATTTAAATTAAATAGAAAAGTAGAGAACTTACCATCATGGTTAAGTGGTTAAGGAAGCCGACTAGCATTCATGAGGACGTGGGTTCAATCCCTGGCCTCACTCAGTGAGTTAAGGATCCAGCATTGCTGTGAGCTGTGGTGTAGGTCACACACAAGGCTCAGGTCCCATATTGCTGTGGCTGTGGTGTAGGCTGGCAGCTACAGCTCCAATTCAACCTCTAGCCTGGGAACGTCCATATGCCACAGTTGTGGCCCTAAAAAGACTAAATAATAACAAAATATTAAAAAAAAAGAAAAAAGCAGAAATAGCAGAACAAGAGAAAAATCCATCAAAAGAATATGAAAAAGAATGGATGCATATATGTATAAGTGAATCACTTGGTTGTACAGTAGAAATTATCACAACACTGTAAATCAACTATGCTTCAATAAAACTTAAAAAAAATGAAATAATGAAATAAATCCAACATTCAGAAGACCAAATCAAGGAATTCTCCCAACATACAGAATGAAAATAGAATGTGATCAAATGAACCAAGAAAAAGTGATGCCCCAAAAAAGGACAGACTAAAATCCAAATATCCACGATTCCTTTCTCCCAAGAAAAGAATGAAGAATAATAAGGATGTAGGCAGAGCAGTAAAACTGAAAGCATTTCAAGTAGAAAAATACACACCTAAGAAAAATACACACCTAAATGCCAGCAAGCTGGTAAATTTCTAAATTTAAGAGCAAAATCTAAGGATGTGTGGAAGATTAGATAAAGAAGAAAAAGAACCACTGACACAGACTTTTCACTGCGACTGCATGTGCTGAACTAACTGAAACAAAGGAATACTATGAAAAGAGAAGGAGGGAAATGGAGAGAAAGGGAAGGAGGGAGGGAGGGCAGAAGAGCCTTCTATACCACATGGAACCATCTCCAAGATCACAGGCTGGGTACATAGCAGGGGACGAAACTCCATGTAAGGTAAGCTGCTATTTAAGTTTTTAAAGGATTACATGTAAAGTTTGTATTTATGCATAACATATATCACTAGAAAGTTTCTCCAAAAAACTGGTAACACTGGTGGCTTCTGGGGAGGGAAACCTGCTGCCAAAGGAAAGGAAATGATGAGCCCTGGGCAAAGGAGAGACCTCACCAGGTCTAAATTTTGCATCTTCTGAATTTTGTGCCATGTGAATGCACTGGCTACACCACACACACAAAAAAGTACTCTCTCTCTCTCTCTTACACACACACACACACAAAGTAAAAAAGACAAGCCACAGGATGGGGAAAAATACAATACATATATCTGATAAGCACATATCCAGAATATATCAAAAACTCTTAATAAAAGCTATATGTGGTACAGGTGCTCCCAGTGTGGCACAATGGGATTGGTGGCTTCTCTGGAGCACTGGGACGCAGGTTCAATCCCCAGCCCAGCACAGTGGGTTAAGGATCTGGCATTGCCACAGCTGCAGCTTAGGTCCCAACTGCACCTCAGATCCAATCCCTGGCCTGGAAACGCCACACGCCACAGGGTGGCAAAAAAAAAAAAAAAGAAAAAAAGAAACCAAAACAATGTGGCATATACATACAATGCAATGTTATTTTAGCCTTAAAACAGGAAATTCTGCCATTTGCTACAACATATATAAACCCTGGAGTACATTCTGCTAAGGGAAATAAGTCAGATATAGAAGGACAAATACCACACGATACCACTCACATGAGGAATCAAAAACAGCCCATTTCATAGAGGCAAAGAGTGGAACGGTGATTGCCGGGGGGGGGGGGGGGGGGGGGGGGAAGGATGGTATTACTCAAAGGTACAAAGTTTCAATTATGCAGAATGATTAAGTCCTAGAGATCTAATGAACAGCAGAGTCCACAGTTAACAATACCATGTTATAAACTTACGTATTTGCTAAGAGGACAGATCCTATCACTAATAATGATGATCACAACGATGATAAAGACGGTGGGAGGAAACTTTTGGGGTGATGAATAACATTTAAGGCATAGTTTGTGGTGATGGTTTCACAGGTACATAGTTACCTCCAAACTCAGCAAGCCATATACACTAAAAACATACAGGCGTTCCTGGTTAACAAATCTGACTAGGAACCATGAGGTTGAGGGTTCCATCCCTGCCCTTGCTCAGTGGGTTAACGATCTGGTTAACGATCCGGCGTTGCCATGAGCTGTGGTGTAGGTCGCAGACGCAGCTTGGATCCCGAGTTGCTGTGGCTCTGGCTTTGGCTGACAGCTACAGCTCCGATTCGACCCCTAGCCTGGGAACCTCCATATGCCACAGGAGCAGCCCAAGAAATGGCAAAAAGACAAAAAAAAAAAATACAGCTTTTTGTACGACAATCATAATACTTCAATAAGGTGATTTTTTTAAAAGAATAATATGTATGAGTTCCCATCATGGCACAGTGGTTAACAAATCCAACTAGGAACCATGAGGTTGTGGGTTCGATCCCTGGCCTTGCTCAGTGGGTTAAGGATACAGCATTGCCGTGAGCTGTGGTGTGGGTTGCAGACGCGGCTCGGATCCGGCGCTGCTGTGGCTGTGGCGTAGACTGGTGGCTGTGGCTCCGATTGGACCCCTAGCCTGGGAATCTCCATATGCCGAGGGAGTGGCCCTAGAAAAGGCAAAAAGACAAAAAAAATAATAATAATATGTAAATAATTCAATATATATTATATTCAATAACTATACAGGTCCGTATATGTCTCTAAGAAAAATAACCCAATAAAAATAGGCAAAAGATTTGAAGATACTTCACAAAAGATACAACTGGCCAATCAGCATGTGAAAATAGGTTTAACATCATTAGTAATCACCTAAAACCAAATTAAAATCATGATGAGATGCTACTACACATTTGATTCAATTCTAGATTAAACAGTACCAAGTCTTGGCAAAGAGGTGGAAGCAATGGAGTTCCTGCTGTGGCACAGTGGGTTAAGAATCCGACCGCAGCAGCTTGGGTCACTGCAGAGGTGCAGGTTCAATCCCTAGCCCAGCATGGTGGGTTAAGGATCTGTCATTGCTGCAGCTGTGGCTTGGATTTGATCCCTGGCCCAGGAACTTCCATATGCCACAGGTGTGGCCAAACAAACAAAAAAAAATGTGGAAGTACTATCTTGGGCACTGCCACTCCATTATTAGATACTTACCGGAGAGAAATGAAAACACATCACCCCAAAACTTTGAATGTTGACTGCAGCTTTATCGGTGTCTAAGAATTTGTCCATTCCACCTGTCATACAAATTATTAGCATATAATTTTTCACAGTATTCCTTTATAACCTTTTTTATTCCTATAAAGTCAGTAATATCTACTCTTTCATTTCTGATTTTAGTCATTCAAATCTTCTCTTTATCTTGGTCAATTCAACTAAATGTCTATAAATTTTGTTGATTTTTTCCAAAGAACCAAATTTTGGTTCTGCTTATTTTCTCTATTGTTTTTCTATTCTCTATTCTATTCACTTCCACTCTAATGTTTATTCCCTTCCTTCTGCTTTTTGAAGTTTAGTTTGCTCTTCTTTCTTCAGTGCAGCAGCTTAATTTGTAATAGCCCAAAGCTGGAAACAATCAATCTACATGTTCCTTAATAAGTGAACGGCCAAACAAATGGTGGGATATTCATTCAGTGGAACACTGTTCAGTAATTTTTTTAAAAAAAGAACTACGTACAGGGCAATAAAATGGATAAAAGTCATCATGTTGAGTGAAAGAAGCCAGACATAAAAGAGTACTTCATGTTCTACAATTCCAATTATACAAAATTCTAAAAAATGAAAACTAATATAGCAACAGAAAGCAGATCAGTAGTTGCCAGGGCCAAACAAAGGTGGCGGAAAGTATGAACTACCAAGGCGCGTGAGAAAACTTTGGTAGGTGATGTTCTGTATCATGATTGTGATAGTGGTTTCACAGGCGTGTACAACTGCCAAAATTCACTCAATCACACACTAAAATGACACAGTTATTTTTTATAAATTACACCCCAAGAAGTTAATTCTCAAAAATGCATTAACCTTCTTTAAATTTTTTTTTAGGGCGGCACCCTTGGCATATGGAGATTCCCAGGCTAGGGGTCGAATCGGAACTACAACTGCCAGCCGACACCAGAGGCACAGCAATGCAGGATCTGAGCTGTGTCTTCGACTTACACCACAGCCCATGGCAACACCAGATCCTTAACCCACTGAGCGAGGCCAGGGATAGAACCCGCAACCTCATGGTTCCTAGTCAGATTTGTTTCTACTGTGCCATGATGGGAATGCCTAATCTTTTAAAAATGTTTTTCAAGTGGAAAAGAAGGCAATGGAGCAATCTCTAAACATGTCTCAAGGGGAAAAGTCAGCCAAACTACCACCCAGACAAGAAAAGAATGCTATATACCAACCAGGTGCTGCTATATAATGCATACCATCCAGAGTGATTGTGTTTTTTCCTTAACTCATAGAGAGAATATAGCACACTGAAAAATAAATCAGAATAAAGGTCTGCTCAAGAGAAGACACTGGTTTAAAGGAGGTGGACGTTACTGTGAAGTTTGACTCAACTATCAAAAAAAAAAGAATTCATAAAATAAAAGGGGCATTAATTTAAAAAAATTGATCACAGTCAGGAACTCAAGATCAGAATAATTTCACTAAAACCAAGAAGGGGAAGTAAAGGCAAGCCCCAGGTCTCTCCTTGTGCTGGAGAAAGTCACAGGTACTAATTAAATCTTGCCTATAGTAGAAAATTATAATTATAATTATAAACATCAGTCAAACAGAAACAGGAAATAGAACTTAGAAGAAAATAAAATTGAACAAAACTCATCTGATCAATATAACCAGAGTCAGGAAATGAAGAAAAGGAGAGGAGGAAAAAAGAGAGCACAGTGAATAGAATATAAAGAATAAAATTAAAATTCCACATAAAACATTAGCAAACTAAACCTAAGACTAAGTAGGATATAGGCTAAGTATGGTTCAATATTAAGGAATTATATTAAAAGGTTAATGTATAAAAACTAAGTGACCATCCATTTCCACAGATGCTAAGAAGCCCTTTTTTTTTTTTTGGCCAAACCCACAATACACGTTAGTTCCCAGGCCAGGGATCCCACAGCAGTGACAATGCAGGGTCCTTATTAACCTGCTGAGACACCAGGGAACTCCAAGAAGGCATTTCATTAAATCTGAATTCTATTCCTAAATTTTTTTTTTAATGAGTAAGCCACACAAAAAAACAAAAACAAAACAAAAAAAACTCTTTCTTAACTTGATAAAACAACAGCAAACATATCTACTTATAAACTATTCAATACATTCCCTTCAACAAGGAATGAGATAAGAACAGCCTATTTAAGAATTTCCAGGAGTTCCTGTCGTGGCTCAGTGGTTAACGAATCCGAGTAGGAACCATGAGGCTGCAGGTTCAATCCCTGGCCTTGCTCAGTGGGTTAAGGATCCAGTCTTGCCGTGAGCTGTGGTGTAGGTTGCAGACGCCGCTTGGATCTGGCATTGCTGTGGTGGTGGTGTAGGCCAGCGGCTACAGCTCCGATTCGACCCCTAGCCTGGGAATCTCCATATGCCTCGGAAGCGGCCCAAGAAACAAACAAACAAAAAAAAACACACACACACAAAGAATTTCCATAGGTCCTAGCCAATGCAATAAAATGAAAAAATATATATATTTTGAAAAGAAGCACTGAGTTGCAATACACATGATTCTCTTGGATTCCTAAGTAGAAAATAGCTGAAAAATGATTCAAAACATGTTTGGGATTCAGTAAGGTGGCTAAATGCATGATAAAATTATAAAAATAAATAGTTTCCCAATATACTGGCAATAAGGAACTGCAAAGAACAACAACTTTTATTCAGGAATTTTATCTTTTAATCTTGGGGAAGAGGAAGAGAAACAGGAACCTGAAAAGCTCCCGAATGCAATGTTCTGTCCAAAGGGGACTCGGCTAGAAGCACCTAAGACAGTACTGGGCACTTGATAAATATTTGATGAATAAATGAATGGAATATGAGCTTCCTGATTAAGTCTGGTTCCTCTCATCTATTTCCCTTGGGAGGGAATTCTATTTTCTTGCCAGGTGACATAAACTCTTCTTCTCAAGGTATAGAGCTCACATATCAGAAAAATTCTTCCTTTGCTTTTTAAGCATCATGTTGAATAAGCCAAGAGTAATTCCCTCTTATTTAAATAAAATGAAACTCAGAGGAAGGGAAATTATCTACCATGATCAAATCATGGTAATAATCAGATCAATGGTAATGTAAATATAACATGATTGCGGGATATTTATTGTGGGCTGTTTATTTGTTAAAGCTATCTACAATTCCGTCTTCAACTATAGAAAATAAGCCTGGAGCTGATTCAAGCTTTTCTTTCCCACAATTTATGCACTCTTTCCTGCAGAACTGGGTCTGTTTCCACTTACTTTTTCTGTTCAGTATTACCAAAGGGGGAAAAAAAAAAAAAAAAAACCTTCACTGTACATACAACCTTGCTATACTCTAGAAAGCATTTTTCCTTTCTTTCACCTGCCACTTTCTGAATTTTAACACACCGCGTGATGCACCTGGCCTACCCACAATACTCTCAAAAACGAGGAATCTTCTTCGCAGCCATCTAAAATATGGTGTTCAAATTAGGAGAATCAGTTATGAAAACAACTTTTGGGGCCTACTATACATAAGCCCATTAAGGACAACCCTTTGAGGTGGGTGCTATTATAATTTCCATTGTACTGACAAGTTAACAGAGGTTCAGGGTAGGTAAGTGACTTCCCAGCCACTAAGTGACTGTATTAGGACTCTCTTTGCTGATTCTAAAGTCTCCTTTTTTTTTTTCCTACTCAACTGGGTCTGCTTCAAACCCACAAAGTTACTCTAACCTCTCTAATGTAACAGTTCTAAACTGCTTTACACAGTGTACTTCCTTGATCTGGAACCAGAGATAGCAAACAAACTTTAATTCATTCTGCTATTGGCAACGCTGCCTCTGGTGATGAATAGATTCTCTCTGCCCATTCATTGCAACATCAGAAACCTATAGATAGATGAAATTTCCTTTGGTTCATGAATAAATCAACAGCAAGACTTTTCTGTCAGTTTCACTGAAGAAAGTTCAAAATGGACAAGGTCCTTATTTTTTTTTAAACAAGTAGCAAACCTGCCAAGGTCAACACCTAAAAACATATCCACCTGTGTGATATCAAAACTGTTTTACAGAGAATGCAAAAATGCTTTCTACAACTTATCATCTTGGAACCTTGTGACCTGTCTTTAGTCAAGGTTACCCTTTGCCGCTCACATGTCCAAGAGAAGAATGATTTGAGAAAAACAAAAAATACTGGCTAGTGTCTTCTTCGGAGTCAGACTGAAAGTAGTGATGTTACCGTTTTGTTCAAGCCATGGCAGTTGAGACATGCCTAGAAATCTATAGATGCACAGGTGAGCCCCAAACGTGGATCTCATTCACTCTCAAAGTCTAAACAGTCCAGTCTAAAATACTCTATGAAATACTTCCCAGGTTACTCAAAAAGCCCTACAGACACCTACAAGCTCCCCAGTACACCTGGGGAGGGGAATTTTGTTATATCCAAAGAGCCGAGTCAACCCAAATGCACTGTCTTAGAAAGAGGTGTTAGTCTCACCCCTCACAGAACCACCTCCTAGTACCATGTCTTCCATTTCCACTTGTCTGAAAGTTGGCTGCCCCTCTAGGAAGCTGCAGTGGAGCCCAGAACCCCTCACCAGGATGAGGACTGCGATCAGGGAAACTGGCGGGGAGAAGTGCTGATGTCACTGGGCTGAGAGCGCCTTGTTCCCTTTCATGGGGACAGACGAGGCCCAGGGCAGCCCTCGCGGTCAGGAAGGGCGGAGGCAAGAGCGTGCGATGAGGGTCTGACAAAGGCTGGACAACTGGTCAAACGAGGGAAGGTCCTGCCCCTCCCCGGCGGCTGGAAGCAGGAAAGAAAAGAAATTTCTTAACACAGAGGAAAAAAAAAGACGGACTGTTCAACAAACTGACTGACCAGCTGGGGAAAAGGGGGAAAGTTCACTCTGAGCCAACACTGACCTGTAGTTGATGAGAACAGATTAAAAACGACCCGAAGACCACCGTCTCTCCTGTCCCCGCAGTTAACAGCTTAACTGGACCCTCTGAAGTTCGAAGTGGTCTGGCGCAGTTTTCAGGCAGGGACAAGACAGACATCCCATCCCACAGGCCGACCAGCGAGAGCCCCATTTTTCTTGTTTGTCTATTTGAAATATGACTGGAGTTAGTCAGGGGTTGGTCAGTCAAGCTGTTTTGTTTGTTTGTTTGTTTGCTTTTTAATCAATATCACCCAGCACTGGCCAAGTCAGGAGGAGAAGAGAAGGGCTCTTTCAAACTTGGTCAGAGAGCCTCCCAGGAGGGAAGACTACACTCTCAAGGGCCAGAAAGTTATGAAACGGTGCATCCTTCCAAGGCAAGTGTACACATGCACACCTATGCTCTCCCACTCATGCAAATAACAGCAAACTGGACGTTCTCTACCTTTTCTTTTATTATTTTTTGCCATTATTGCATATAATATATGCATGTGTGTGTCAAGCGTGTGTCAATACATACTTTTTAACACATTTTAAAAATTACCACAGTTTACAAAACTAGCAACCCCTACTGATGGATATTTAGGATCCTCACCTTTTTTTTTAATGATTTTTATTTTTTCCATTATACTTGGTTTACAGTGTTTTGTCAGTTTTCTACTGTACAGCAAACTCTTCTGCCATTAAAAATAATATTGCAGGGAGTTCCCGTTGTGGCTCAGTGATAGCAAACCTAACTAGTATCCATGAGGACGGGTTCG
This sequence comes from Phacochoerus africanus, assembly GCF_016906955.1. Taxonomy (NCBI): domain Eukaryota; kingdom Metazoa; phylum Chordata; class Mammalia; order Artiodactyla; family Suidae; genus Phacochoerus; species Phacochoerus africanus. Next base: position 255,402,970 of record NC_062545.1, on the reverse strand, counting down.
ATCCCTGGCCTCGCTCAGTGGGTTAAGGATCCAGCATTGCCATGAGCTGCAGTATAGGTCACAGACATAGCTCAGATCCTGCATTGCTGTGTGGGTGGCACAGGCCAGCGGCTACAGCTCCAATATGACCCCTAGCCTGGGAATGTCCATATGCCGCAGGTGCAGCCCTAAAAAATGCAAAAATAATAATAATAATAATATCGCAGCAAATACCCATGAGCACGTGTCCATTTATTGAGTCAACAAATATTCACCCCATCCTAGGCTTTGTTTGTGCACTGATATTAGAACCCTAAGCAGGTGAGATAGAGCCCTTGCCCTCAAGGAGTTTACAGCACAGAGTAGGAGACATACAAGTCTGATGGCACATTCCCTCTGGATGAATCAAAGAATTCTTCTATGGCAATTGATCTCAACTTGGCTGCACTTTAGAATTACCTGGAAAAACCTTATGGTATTAGCCTTTTTAATAGGTCCTCAGATAATGTGAGTGCTTAGCTAAGCCAAATAATCTTGTTTTAAAATAGTGTTTCCCTAGTATTGTATTTTGCTGTTATGGGGGGGGTGTTGTTTGGTTTTGTTTTTTGTTTTTTGTTTCATTTTTTGCATATATCCAAGGTATGCAGAAACTCCTGGGCCAGGGATTGAACCTGAGCCACAGCAATGACAATGCCAGATCCTTAACCACTAAGGCTACCAGGGAACTCTGAGTGTTTCTCTATTTTTAATGTGCATACAAATGACTTAGGGATCACATCACAATACAGAATCTGATTCAGTAGGTCTGGAATTAGGCCTGAGATTCTGTATTTCCAACAAGTTCCCAGATGAAACCAAGGCCGCTGGTCCGTGGACCACACTTTGAAAGGTCTACAGCAACAGAGACACAACAGAGGACACAAGCTCAACAGAGGTAGGCAAGTAAGAACTCCCACAACATGCCAGGCTGCTCGGGGGTGAAATCCTTTGGCAGGGACATGACTGTCCAGGAGAGGATCAGAGAGGTAGAGGCACCTGATCACAGAAGGCAGGCTAAGGACTCAGACTACTAGTGTGCAAGCACTGGGAAGTCACTGCAGGTCTCCAAAGAGGCAAATGACATATACAGGGTAGTATTTCAGGAAGGCGCATTCTGGCTACAGTGTTCAGAATAAATTCGATTGGGGTGGAGGGACCCGACTAGATAAAAGTAGGGAAAACCAGTTAAATGACCACACATCTTGATTAGGAAATTCACAATGACAATGGAAATGAAAAGAGACATTAAATAACAGTGATGTTATATACAAACATGGGATATTTAAAAGGAGAGGGGGGAGTTCCCGTCGTGGCGCAGTGGTTAACGAATCCGACTAGGAACCATGAGGTTGCGGGTTCGGTCCCTGCCCTTGCTCAGTGGGTTAAGGATCCGGCGTTGCCATGAGCTGTGGTGTAGGCTGCAGACGCGGCTCGGATCCCGCGTTGCTGTGGCTCTGGCGTAGGCCGGTGGCTACAGCTCCGATTCGACCCCTAGCCTGTGAACCTCCATATGCCGTGGGAGCGGCCCAAGAAATAGCAAAAAGACCAAAAAAAAAAAAAAGTCGCTAAAAAAAAAAGGAGAGGGGAAGAAAGGTATGGTTTTAAATACTCTCGCCACAGAGTGATTATAAGGTGCTAAAAACAAGAATCACAGAAACACTTGGAAAGATGGGTTTGAAGCTAGAAATGAAGACACAGGCTCTCTAACCCCGGCCGCAGTGGTCAAGTCCATCCAGAGACAGTATAAAAGGAAGCAGCAAAGGGCAGGAGCCATGGCTGGATGGGCTCACAGTTAGAGCTTAGAAGGAAAAAGAGGAGCCAAAGAAGCAAGAACAGGCCAGGGAAGGGCCAAGAGAGGAGAGAATCCACTCACTCAGTGAATATTTATTAAGCATCTGCTATGTGCCTGGCATAGGGGATGAACAGAGTAAGACCCCGAGAACAAAGCACATGGGGTGGGGGTCGGGGGAGCTGAGGGGAGGCTGGTGAATGACGCTAGTTCGGGGACATGAGCACTGAACCGGAGATCTGGAAACCTGGGTCCTCGCCTCAGCTCCGCCATGAACTAGCTGGTCTCACAAATTGCTTCTCTCTCTGGGCCTCGGTTTTCTCAACTGAAAGAAGAGGGTCTTGGAGGGAGTGACCCCCGAGCCCTCTGCAGCTCTAAAGGCCTGGATGCTACTGCTGTAAAACAACCTCTGCGGTTCTCCGGGAGCTGTGAGTGGTAGAGACAGCCCTGGGCCCACGGGGCTGGATGCGGAGGCAAGAGGAGGCAGATGGCGAGGCAGATGGCAGCAGTGCCCGAGGACCAAGCATCCAAAGAGCCTGGCTGTGACAGGAGAGCGAGCAGGCAGAAGGCAGGGAGCCTTGGAAAGCCTCTCCAACAAGGGAGACTGCGGTGAGCAGGAAGAGGCTCAAAGAGCCAGAAACTGAGATGAGGGAAGAGACACCGGCTCAGATTCAGAAAGGGTTGGTTTCATTTCCCTGGGCCTGAAACTGTGCTTTAAGATGTGCCACCAACAGTCTCTAATGTGTGTAAGCACTCAAAAACGTGGGGGGTGGAAAAGGATACAGTTTGTAGCAGTGGCGGGGAAAGCAGTGGGCTCTAACGTTGGAGAGACTCAAGTTCAAATCTCAGCCCCATTCTCTTCTAGCTCTGTGACCTTGAACATGTTACTTTACTTCTCAAAGCCTACATTTCCCCAGCTGTCAAAGGGGAAGGAGACAGCAACTACACCCTAGGGGAGTGCCCCAAGATGATGGGGTTCATCAAAGGAAGTGCTCTCTAAAGGGCACAGAGATCACAAACACGTGTTACTATTATCTCTGGCTGAAGGGGAAGCATAAATGAGGGACCATACGCTGGACACCTTCAGTGCGGAAGAGATCAGAAGAGAAGTTAGGGAAATGAAAAACAGGCCAAAGCATATGTTAAACATGAAAGGCTGGGCATAGAGGAGACCGTGTTAGGTTTTTCTAGATGCCAGAATGTTACAACGGATGGACTATTCCAGGCAAGTCCCACAGTCAACCCAGATTAGAGGAGCAAGACCTGGGTACCCCGACTCACTGCAAGTTGACCCACGGAAAGGCAAGTCCAGACCCAGAACACTGAGATGAGTAAGAGGTGATTTTTAACAAGACCTGGAAACCAATACCTCCAAAGGATACGCCCAGGGCCAGCTTCACAGGGATCCCATGCTCAGAAGGGTTCCATACCGGGTTTACTCCTCTGCTCTTGCTCCCTTGAAATTCTTAACAATTTTTAGCAAGGGGATAAGAATTTTAATTTTCATTATTTACAATAGCCAAGACACGGAAGCAACCTAAATGTCCACTGACAGAGGGCTGGATAAAGAAAATGCAGTACATATATACCATGGACTATCACTCACCCATAAAAAAAAGAATGAAATAATGCCATTTGCGGCAACACACATGGACCTAGAGATTTTCACACTAAGTTCAACAGTGGAAGGCAAACATCATATGAGATCAGTAATATGTGTAATCTAACAAAAAATGATACAAAAGAACTTAACAAAACAGAAACAGACTCAGATTTTGAAACCAAAGTCATGGTAACTAAAGGGGAAATGTGGGATAAGAGGGATCAATTAGGGGGTTGGGACTGACATAGACACACTACTGTATATAAACTAGATGGGTAACAAGGACCTACTGGATAGCACGGGGGAATCTACTCAATACTGTGTAATAACCTATATGGGAAAAAGAATCTGAAAAGGAGCAGATAGATGGGTAGGTATAACTGATTTACTTTGCTGTATGCCTGAAACTAATACAACTTTCTAAGTCAGCTATACTCCAATAAAATTGACTTTTAAAAAAAGAATTTCAATTTTGCACTGGGCACCACAAATTACAGGGTCAATCTTGGATATTCACTGGTAAAGACGACTCACTGCATGAACATACACGTAGTAAAAGCTAAAGGGCTAAAAGTAGTAAAGAATTTGCTATTGTCATCAGGCCAGAAAACAATTATTCAAATACTCACAGAAATCCAAACATTGACCATTCATTAATTTTTTTTGTTGTTTTTTGTTTTTTGTTTTTAGGGCTGCACTAGTGGCATTTGGAGGTTCCCAGGCTAGGGGGTTGAATCAGAACTACAGTTGCCGGCCTACACCACAGCTCATGGCAACTTCAGATCCTTCACCCACTGAGTGAGGCCAGGGATTGAACCCATAATGTCATGGTTCCTGGTCAGATTCGTTTCCACTGTGCCACGATGGGAACTCCAACCATCAATTTAAAAAACAAAATGTAGTGGTTACCTATGATAGGTAACCTAAGACTTCCTTCCAATGTGCTTCCCTTTAAAATTTCTTCAACGCTACTGAATCGCTCTGATTACCTCCATGGCATCGTGCAGTTACCCTATCATCATGTTACACAGCAATCACTCACTTGTCCTTCTCTGTCGCCCCTCCTGGACCTTGGATGCTTAGAAGGTCAGGTCATTTTGTTCACCTGTCTACCCCTCGAGCACGGCACATGAGAGGCCCATAAAAATCTCTGAGAAAGGACCAAAAAGTCCAAGGGTCTTTCACAAGTGCTGATGCAAGCCATGAAGTAAGCAAGATTTACTGGACCAGACAGTGCAGAAAAAGGCTGTTAAATTGCATTTTTTTCAGCATAGATGCTGATGCAGCAAGCTGATAAGCCCAGTTCCAGAGAACATAACTCTGTCCTAATTAAATAATCCAAAAGAAGGTCTAGGTTTCCATTTTTGCAATCAAACAACTATTCCACAACCATTTTTATTCTAATTATAATAAGACATCGTTTTCCTGGAACGTGTAAGACCTGACCTGTCCCAGGCTAATGTCATTTCCAAAATGTAGTCTTGATTGCCAAGGAACATAATGCCTCACACAGCACACTTACAGAGAAGTCCCTCAAACATGTGCACCAAAGTTCATCTTGGCACTTCAAGTGTTAATGTGATTTATCAATTCTAGTAAGAAACTAGCTTTAAAAGCATATATACCCTCTGAGGGCAAAGGACAGTCTTTTCAGCAAGTGGTTCTGGAGAAACTGGATATCTGCATGCAAAAGAATGAAACTGGACCTTATCTTACACCACATACAAAAATTAAGTCAAAATGGGTTAAAGACCTAAACCTAAGACCCAAAACTATAAAACTTCTAGAAGTAAACATAGGGGGAAAAGCCTCATGACACGGGACTTGGCAGTGATTTCTTGGCTATGACACTAAAAACATAGGCAACAGAAGCAAAAACAGACAAACGGGACTGCATCAAACTTTAAAACTTTTATGCAAAGGACACAATTGAGAGAGTTGAAAAGAAGCCTATGGAGAGGGACAAAACATTTGCAAATCATAGATCTGATAAGGGTTAATATCCAGACTATATAGAGAACTCCAAAAACTCAACAACAAAAAAATCAAATAATCTGGTTGCAGGTTCGATCCCTGGCCTTGCTCAGTGGGTTAAGGATCCAGCGTTGCTGTGAGCTGTGGTGTAGGTCGCAGACGTGGCTTGGATCCCGTGTTGCTGCGAGCTGTGGGGTAGGCCAGCAGCTACAGCTCCGATCAGACCCCTAGCCTGGGAATCTCCATATGCCGCCCTAGAATATGGAGCGGCCCTAGAAAAGGCAAAAAGACAAAAAAAAAAATACCATATGTTCCAGTTTTTATATATAAACTTTTGGGTTTATATAACCAAAAAAGTTGAAACAGGATCTCAGAGAGAGAGATTCGTACATCCATGTCCACTGCAGCATATTCACAACAGCCAAGCAACAGAAGCAAACCAAATGTCTGTCAATAGATACTTGATAAAGAAAATGTGGTACATGCCTGTTCTAGAGTATTTTTCAGTCTTAGAATATCCTGTTACACGCTACAACATGGTTAAACCTTGAGAACATTATTCTAAGTGAAATAAGCCAGTCAGAAAAAAAAATACTGTGTGAGTCTACTTCTGTGAGGTATCTAAACAGAGCTATCAAATTCAGAAAGACAGAAAGCAGAACAGTGGTTACCAGGATCTGGGGGGAGGGACAAAATGGGGGTTGTCATTTTATGGGTATAGTTTCAGTTCTGCAAGAGGAAAAACTTTGGAGAGCTGATTCACAACAACACCAACGTACTTAACGCTACCAAACTGTATACCTAAAAATGGCTGAGGTGGCTAAAAAAAAAAAAAAAAATCAGGATATTTACAACCACCTTATTGTACATTCATGTCTAAAATTACCATTAACCTCAAATGCAGAATTTTTGTAGAAAATTCAATAAATTGTATTCCATGTCTCTCTTTTTTTTTTAAGTATAGGGCAGATCTTGAACAATATGGGTTTGTGCAGGTCCACTTATTCTCAGATTTTTTTCACTAACTACATAGCCCAGTGCTACACGATGAGATTGACTGAAACTGCAGATTTAGAACTGTGCTGACTATAAAATTATCTGCATATTTTCAACTGTGCTGGGGTTAAGCACCCCAACCCTTGAACTGGTCCATGGTCAACTGTATATATCTAAGAAAGAACCCAAATGACCAGCAACTGATGAACGGACAAACAAAATGTAGTCTATTCATACCATGGAATATTATTCACCCATAAAAAGGAATGGAGTTCTGATATACAAAGATAAACTTTAAAAACATTTGCTAAGTGAAAGAAGCTAGTCACAAAAGGCCATGTATTCTATGATTCCATTTTTATGAACTATTCAGAATAGGCAAATTCATAGAGAAAGAAAGCAGATTAGTGATTGGCAGGAATTGGGAGTGAAGAAAATGGAGTGTCTGCTAATGAGTGTGAGGAGTCTTTGGGAGGAACATTCTGGAAACACTCTGAATTAGATAATGGTGACAGTTGCACACCCTTGTAAATAAGCCAAAAATCACTAGGTGGTATGTTTTTAAAAGGTGGATTTTATGGTATGTGCCTATGGGTGTTGCTTAAAGTAGTGTGAGCTAGATTTCGACTGTTTGCAAACAAAACTCCTGACCAGTACACCTCCGAATCCAGGGAGTCAAAACTCCACTGAAACTGCCTCCCCCAACCTTCTGCAGCAACACCTTCTCCCTGGACCTCCTGCCTCTCGGCTCCTCCCACCCCCTCCCAGCCAGGGACTCACAGTGACCTCTCAAGCCACAAACAGGGCCCTGCACCTCCCCTGCTTAAAATACCACTGGCCTCCCAATCACTGAGGATGAAGGCCTTACTTCCTGCCATTCCCGACCACAACCTGCCCACTCCCCTCCTCCCCAGCTGCACTGCTCAGCCCTCGCTGCCACTCCTGCAAGCTGACACTCCCAGTCTCAGCACCCGCAGCTTCTTCTGCTCCACTTGCCCTTCCTTCCTCTGTCCATCTGCAAACATCTACTTCTGCACTCTCCAGCTCCTTCGGAAAAGCCACCACGCTCCTGAGCAGGTCATTCCTTACCTCATTCCCTATAAGTTAACCACCATAACAACTGTACCAGACGCCATCGGTGCCCCCCACACCCCCCGCTCGCTGACCAGTCCCATCCCCACTGGCCTGACTTCTTGACCAGCCTGCTTCCCCCGGTTGCTGAACCTGCTTTGCCCACCATGGGGCGCGCTGGCAAGGGCTTGGCGATTAATGCCCAAACACCCCGTCCATGCAGCGCTCAGCCAATGACTCACAAGGGCCGCTGTTTGAAGACCCCAGCTCCCGCACCAGGGCGGGGATAACCAAGGCCTATATTCTGTACAGGCTCCCAGGGGTCCCAGTTGTTGCTTCTAAGGCAGTAACAACACCTAGCATTTTCATAATACTTACTCTGTGCCAGACACCATTCTCATTTAGGAGTTCCCATCATGGCGCAGCGAAAACGAGTCCAACTAGGAACCATGAGGTTGCAGGTTCCATCCCTGGCCTCGCTCAGTGGGTTAAGGATCTGGTGTTGCCATGAGCTACGGCGTAGGTCACAGACGTGGCTCGGATCTGGAGTAGGCGGGCAGTATCAGCTCTAATTAGACCCCTCACTTGGGAACCTCCATATGTCGCGGGTGGAGCCCAAGAAAAAAAATTATAAAAAATAAATACATAAAGTGAAGAAACTGATAGAAATGAACAAGGATGTAACAAAGGATATAACTCTTTTGTTATGAGTGATAGGCAGTAAAAACAAAACTTTAAAAAAAAAAAAATTTAGTCTTTAGAATGCCACTGCCAAATAATCCAAAATCTAACTAGGGAGACACGAAGGCAGTACAAGATGGAGAAACTTGCCCACGGCAACAGAGCTGGTGAAAACATCTAGCAGTGTTCACATTCTATTGCAACCACCTGGATATAGGCCTCTTTTTAGCACTGGGCCAGGACCCTCTCAAAAGAAAGACCTTTTTTATCTTTCTCAGTATTCCCCGCATCCAGCACCGAGCCAGGCACATAGGAGACACTCAAGAGATTTTGAAAAGTGCCTGCACTCTGCTACCCAAACAGGCCATGAGTCCCCTCCCACCACGCTCCCCGCCACACACACAACAATAATTCCTGATCCCTGCTCTGTGGCAGCCAACTCGAGGAATTCTGAGGGGCAGGGCAAACATGAGACAGCACATGACCCCTACAGCATCTAGTAAGGAAAGCTAATGGCTCGCACATGAGTCGCTGCACCTTCCCGAGCTGTTATTTACGTACTTATTTTGTCGGACTCTCATGTATCATGGAGCAGGTCTTTTTCCCTGTACCCTCCATTAACACCTGACTCTCTCCCATCCCAAAGACCTTTCTTCAGCCCTGTTTTACCCCAAGCTACCGCCCTTCTCACTACAAACTGCTACAACCTGCTGCCTTTCACTCAACTGTTAATATCCACATTGTTTAAATTCTGACCTCAACCTCTGCATCTTCCACTCCCATCTCTCTTTGGATCTATTGGGTGACACATTTATATATGAAGAAGAGCTTCTGGGAGGCAGCATTTGTGCTAAGTTGAAGAGTTTGAGCTTTCAACAGCAGTGTTCAAACCAACTCTGTCCCAACTCCTGACTTCAAACTGCATTCTAACCATCCTCACACTTGCTCACACCTGCTTCCCAAACTGCTCCCCCTCTCAGTGGGGGCGCCAGTCAGCACCAGTCTCCTGGACTAAAAAACCAGCCACCTCCACCATACCAAAACTAGTCATCTTTACATTTTCTAATCTTTCTTCCTCCAGGCAGTAGCTCCAACTTAAACCAAGCTAACACCTTTTTTTTTTTTTTTTTTGCTTTTTAGGGCCACACCTGAGGCATATGGAGATTCCCAGACCAGGGGTCAAATCGGAGCTACAGCTGCAGGCCACAGCCATGCCAGATCCATGCCACATCTGCAGCCTACACCACAGCTCATGGCAACGCCAGATCCTTAACCCACTGAGCAAGGCCAGGAATCGAACCCACAACCTCATGATTCCTAGTTGGACTCGTTTCCACTGCGCCACAACAGGAACTCCCAAGCTAACACCTTTTTAACTTACCTCTTTCACTGCCAGTCTCTCCCCATCCCAAGCACTGATCACATATTCCCCTAGTCAAAAACCTTCTAGGGCTGGCTACTGCCTAGAGAATAAAAGCTAACTTCCACATCAGAACACTGAAAGCAGTCTCAGCCTCCTCCTGACCGGTCTTCCTACCTCCTCTATAATCCCCAAACTCAAGACTCTCAAAACCTCTCCACCCTCAACGCACGACCCAACCCAATGCAACCCTGGCAGGCACAGGTATTTTCCATCGCAAGAGCTCTGCTCAAGCTGCTCCCTCGGCCCGCGATGCCGTCCCCACCCACACCTGAAAGTCTCCTCAAGCTTCAAGGACCAGGTGAAGACACACCTCCACCACCAAAGCTGATCTGCAGACAATACATTCTGCGGGGGGGGGCAGGGGCTGACCAAGCGGAACTAAGCACTCTCCTCTCAATGATCCAAAGTATTTTTTCTTTTTTTTTTGCTTTTTTTTATTGTTGTTGTTTTTGCTTTTTAGGGCCAAACCCTCGGCATATGGAGGGTCCCAGGCTAGGGGTCTAATCGGAGCTACAGCTGCCATCCTACACCACAGCCACAGCAACTCGGGATCCGAGCCACATCTGTGACCGACACCACAGCGCACGGTAACACCCGATCCTTAACCCACTGAGCGAGGCCAGGAATCGAACCCACTTCCTCTTGACTAGTAGGGCTGGTTACCACTAAGCCACAACGGGAACTTCCTCAATGATTCAAAGTAAAACTTCACATTTTAAAGTCTATGTATTGATCTTTTTTTTTTTAAGTTTCAAGTGACAAACCAAATTGAAAATCATGTAAACAAAAGGGAGTCCGTGACCTGCTGTAACCAGGATGCCGGGGAAGCAGTGCTAGTTTCAGACACAGCTGGCCCAACTGGGTCCTAGATTCAAGTGATCTTCAGGGCTGGTCCCCTTGTTCCTCACCAGCTCCACATTCCTCTCTGGCTTCATCCTTAGGCAGGCACTCTCCACGTCACAGGAAACAAAGGCACACAGTCTAACAGAAAGAGAGATTCTTTCCCTCAGCATCCATCGGAGCTAATCTCTGTTTGGCTCTGCTAGGGTCACATGTCCACCAAGGAAGCTATTTGGGCCGATGGGCAATACAGATGAAAGACCAGAAGCAGGAGGAGGTGAGAAGCCAGGCTGTTTCCCCCCGACCCCATCCCCTCCTTTCGGATCCAGGTAGCATCCCTGGTTACACCTGCTTCCTCTCCAGGGCTCCCTCCCCTTGTGGTCCCTGCTCTTGTTGAGCAGCCCTGGCATGGTTCTCGTTCCCACAGAACTAGATTCTGCTACCGTAACCTTCTCTGTCGACCGTCCCGCCTTGAGGGTGACTGCCCTTTCCTGTCATTGCTCCCCTCTGGGTTACCTCCCTGACCTCTGCTTGACCTCACACGTTCTCCAGCACCTTTGCGACTAATTCCCTATTTTATAGTCTCTCCATCTGAAAAACCTACAGTGGCGTTCATTCCCTGACGGGACCACAACCAATCCTGAAATTGACACAGAACAGGCAAAAATGTTCACATGCAGATGTGGATAGGATGGTATCGAGGAACAGCCACCACCCCCAGCACCTCACAGCTATCAAAGGCTCACTGTGCATCATACGCTAAGGTATGAACTCCCAGGGTAGCACATCAACCTTGCAACGTAGGCACCTCTGTTATCCCCTTTCCACAGAGGAGGAAACCGAGGCTCTGAGAAGTTAAATAAGTTGCTGCTACAAAGACTTTAAGTAGTGGAGCTGGGATTCAAATCCAGACAACTTGGCTCCAAAGTGCATCCTCTGAAACAGATTCCACTGAGGAGTGTTCCCAGCAGGGGAACTCGACGGGATCGAGTGCTACCTCCTTCGATATCACGGTATCACGGCAGATAAGGACGTGAAGCATCCCCTGGATTTAGCAATAAGGAAGTCACGAGGGACCCTGAATTGTAAAGAAGTCAGACCCAGGAGACAGCAAGCTGAGAAGTAAGCCAGAGGTTAGGAAGTGGAGACAAGAGGAGCAAACCTTTCAAAAGATTTGGCTGTGAAGAGGAGTCATAAAATAGGGCAGGAGATGGAGGAGAAGGGGGGCAGCGGACAGGGAGTCTGGAACCACGGGAGTGAGGCAGGCTGACGGACACGGCCACGTCTCTGAGAGGCCAGGGTGGGCAGGCCCTATAGTCCAGGATCGGCCTTAGAAACATCTTCTACCGCAACCGGGGACAAAGAAAGGACGGCCACAGATTCTGATCATGTTGTGGTTTGGTGGAAGGCAGTTTGGGCGGCTTCTGTCTTCTCTAAGGTAGAAATCGAGGCCATTAGCAGAAAGGGAGGGTGGGGGAGAAGGCTGGAAGGTGTGAGAGGCAGAGAAAAGCTTCAGAGGAGCCCCGGTGCAGAAGGGGAGCGTCTGTACAAAGAAGGGGGGCGCCCAGCATCTCTGAGGCCCCAGCTGTACTTGGAAGCTGTGAGTTTACACTGGCAGCAACTCTCCAGGTACTTCAGCACCGGAGGTGCCAGCAAAAGACAGGAACAAACAGGATGATCCAGGTGGGACGCACGAGGAGGAGCGCACGGGAACCGCGCAAAGGGCAGTGGCAACTGACAAGGGGAGCCCCGGACTCTAGAGCAGGCGGGCGGCTACAGGCCGTGGGGCGACAGGGGTGGGCAGTTCTCACGGACTGGGAGGAGGGCGAGCCAAGACAAGACGCCGTCTGCAGGCACTGGTTCAGAGCAGAAGCAGTTCTAGGTATGACATATAATGCGAGGGGGTAGCTGTGAGAGAGGGCAACCGAGCTGAGGGAGGGGGAGAGGTGAAGGTGACCAGATAGCAGGTCAAGAAACTGATAGTTTTAGAGATTTGGACAGAGTCCCCTGAGGTGAAGGCACACCTTGAGAGGATAGTAAGGTGGGGTTTAAAGATTCAGATGAGTAAGAGAAGCAGGGAAGTTACAAAGTGACAGGGAAGAAAAAGGCAGTGGGAGGTCTGTAATGGGCATTTGCTTTGTTTGTTTTTGTCTTTTTAGGGTGGCGCCCACAACCTATGGAGGTCCCCAGGCTAGGGGTCGAATCTGAGCTATTAGCCGACAGCCTACAGCACAGCCACAGCGACGCCGGATCCTTAACTCACCGAGCGAGGCCAGGGATCGAACCCACAACGTCATGGTTCCTGGTCAGATTTGTTTCTGCTGCGCCACAAGGGGAACTCCTGTAATGGGCATTTGTGAAACAACAATCACTTGTCCATTCATTCCCTCCTTGGAGGAGGAGAAGCACCCTGATTTCGCTGTAGAAACCATCTCCTTCCTCCCCAGGCACAGAGAGGGCTTCCCAAATACTAGTAAGAGTCTAGGCCTTAATTCTGAGTCGTGGGAGAGGGGGGAGGGTGGGAACAGACGTGTTCTTTTTATTATTCTTTAAACTGTGTAGATACATTCTATTAATACAGATGCATTGATATACTTCATATATATTTATATGTCCCAGTTAAAACATACAAAAGCTCCCCTTCGCCACCCTCTAAAGATAAAGACCTGCTCCAGGTCTTGGGCAATCAGAGTTACAGAGATTGGCTTCAGCACCTGACCCACTTTAGGCCCAGGAGATACGAGCCCAGAGCCTCTGCTGGAATTATCAGGAAAGAAGTGCTCTCTTTCTGCTGCAATTGCAAAGCTGGTTTGTAGAATATTGCCCTTCACCAGCTTGGGAATAAAGCTAACACAGAAAGAAGAAAGCAGAGCCAAGAGATGGAAAGCGACAGACTCCTAACATCCTTTGAATACCTACTTCCAGCCATTCCGGAAACCAAAATACCTGGGGCTTTTCAACATAAGCCAGTAGATTTTTTTTTTTTTCCTTTTCTTCAGCCAGTTTGCATTTGGTTTATGTCTTTTTGACTAAAAGAAACCTAATTCAGTGCTGTAGTCAAATAAAGAATTCTTTTTCCTTTTTTTTTTTTTTTTTGTCTTTTTAGGGCCGCACCCACAGCATATGGAGGTTCCCAGGCTAGAGGTCGAATCGAATCAGAGCCATAGCCACTGACCTACACCACAGCTACACCAGATCGGAACATCATCTGCCACCTACACCACAGCTCACAGCAACACTGGATGCTTAACTCACTGAGCGAGGCCAGGGATCAAACCTGCGTCTTCATGGATGCTAGTCAGATTCATTTCCACTGAGCCATGACGGGAACTCCAAAAATTCTCAATTCAATAGCCTGTGCAATGCTTTCAGCACAGAAGTCAAATCATGCCCTCCAGAGCCCCCGCCATGGCGCAACAGGATTGGCAGTGTCTTGGGAGTCGATGGGGCACAGGTTCGTTCCCTGGCCCAGCACAGCGGGTTGGGGATCCAGCGTTGACGAAGCTGTGGCTTAGGTTGAGACTGTGGCTCCGATCTGATCCCTGGCCTGGGAGCGTCACGTGCCTCGGGGCGGCCAAAAATGACCAAAAAAAAAATCATGCCCTCCTGCTGCTCAAGTCCCTGCAATGGCACTCAAAGTAAGGGTCAAAGTTCAGCCTAGACGTCTGGCTCCCTCTTCTTTCTACCCTTGGCCAAGGAGTCCCCACTGCTCATTCTGCTCCAACCACCCTGGCTTCTAAGGTTGTCCCTGACAACACCAGGCAGGTGCCTTCAGGCCTCGGCTTTGACTGTCCCACCTGGACACTCCTCAGACAGCTGACCCCCTACCTCCTCCAAGTCTCTGCTCAAATCTCAAGTTCTCGATAAGGGCTACCCGAATCCCCCTACAGCCAGTGGTTCTGAACTCCCTCCCCTATTTTTTCTTCCTTTCACAGCATTCATTACATAAAATTACATGTAATTGATTCTTTTTGAGTTCATAGAACTGTGTCTGGCTCGTAGGAGGCCCTCAGATATATGCTGAGTGTGCCAACAAAATGGCACGGGCCCCCAAGGGGTAGTGCTTGGTCTGTAAAGGGAGCAGAGAGACAGAACACTGACCCCTATTGCCTGAACCTGACCCAAGTGGCGCTTAGGAGGAAAAGACGCCTCCATTTTGAAGACTTCAGGGGAAGCAGTGACCGAAGGCGACAGGAAGAGTTCAGCAAAGAGGGTGAGGATGTGGCTAGGGGTGTCAGCCACAGCTGGGGCTTGAGAGGGCTGGGGTGTTCGGTTTTGGAAGGTCCACAGGAGTTGGAGGCTGAGTCAGGGGAGAAGCGAGCCCAGAGTGGTTTGCAGATGAAAGTAACAAAGAGAGATGGGTCAAGTAGTTTATTTACATTTCAGGTGGAGACGAAGAATGCAGTGCTAGAAGGCCTGGTGAGCTTACCTGGCATCAAAAGAATTCCTAGCAACCCTTGGTAAACATATTCTTCCCATCACACCACGGCTTGAATGATTTTTAGATGTTGTGGCTGGAGAGGCCATCCCATTTGGTCCTTCCCTGCTTGCCAGCACCCCAGAGACCAGGGAAAAGTGTCTGCTGACTGAGATGCAAGGCTTTCCCGCTCATGGCACCATCCTGGGCCCACAGAAAGCAACTCCTCTCGGCATAGTATAATAATCCTGCATGAGGAGCATCCTGTCAAAGCCCCATGTGCCTGGCCTAGAAGTGACTCTCAATCAGGCGTCCAGGATCACAAACCCCAATGCCCAAAAAGGCAAAAAGACACAGGTTTCCTTTCAAAGACAGACCCTGGCACTCAGTGCTCTGACCTGCCCTCCAGCAGTCCCCAGACTTCCTGGCCAAAGGAAAAGCAGGGCAAAGGGAAGGCTCGTGTCTACTGGTTCTGATTCACCTCTTACTTGCTAGCTTCTCCCTGCAGAAATTTTTCCAGAGTTACAAGAACATACGCATATGCCCAGATTCAAGGAGAGTGTTACTCCCAGGCGGAGAAAGAAATTATGTTGCTCTATAAGCCTCTGAGGAAAAGTGGCTTACTATAAACCGGGCCCTTGGGAGTGAGGTCAATTTGATGCTCCTCACAGCTCTGAAGAGACTTATTAAATATTCAATAATTAATAATAATGCCTTCAAGACCATCTCATTCTGAGTTCCCACTGTGGCACAGCGGGTTAAGAATCCAACTGCAGGAGTTCCCATCGTGGCTCAGTGGGTTAAGATTCTGACTAGCATCCATGAGGATGCAGGTTCGATCCCTGGCCTGGCTCAGTGGGTTAAGGATCTGGCATTGCTGCAAGCTGGGGCATAGGTCGCAGGTGTGGCTCAGATCCGGTGTGGCTGTGGCTGTGGTGTAGGCCAGCAGCTACAGTTCAGATTCCACCCCTAACCCAGGAACGTCCATATGCTACAGGTGCAGCCCTTAAAAAAAAATTCAACTGCAGCAGCTCAGGTGGTTGCAGAGGTGTGGGTTATATCTTTGGGCCCTGGCCCAGTGGCTACAGCTGTGGCTGGGATCATAGCTGAGGCTAGGACTGGATCCCTAGCCCAGAACTTCCATATGCTGTGGTACAACCATAAAAAGAATAGAGGGGGGGAAAAAAAAAAAAAAAAGACTCTCTTTCATGGAACTGTCCCTGTAAAGGAAGCCAAAGATATGTGACTTAGGCATGACTTCCTGTGCACCAACTAGATCTTGGGGGTATTTGTCCTCCCAGTACTTAGTAGCAAAATGCCCACACTTCTGAATTAAATGTCCTCCAAGAATGGATCCTTAAGCAGCTATTTAAAAAGAGCCATCAGGAGTTCCCGTCGTGGCGCAGTGGTTAACGAATCCAACTAGGAACCATGAGGTTGCAGTTCGATCCCTGGCCTCTTTCAGTGGGTTAAGGATCCGGCGTTGCCGTGAGCTGTGGTGTAGGTTGCAGACGCGGCTCGGATCCCGCGTTGCTGTGGCTGTGGTGTAGGCCGGTGGCTACAGCTCCGATTGGACCCCTAGCCTGGGAACCTCCATATGCCGCAGGAGCGGCCCAGGAAATAGCAAAAAAAAAGACAAATAAATAAATAAATAAATAAAAAGTAAAAAAATAAAAAGAGCCATCGGTTGTAGCCAGCCTCCAATGTGACCCCAATGATCCCCACCTCCTGATATCCACACCCTCTTTCCATGCTGTACCAATGATGGTCAATGTGACCTAGAGAATATGGCAGAAGAATGTCACTTCTGAAAGGAGCTTATACAAGACTGTGGCTTGAGTCTTGGGGTCTCTTCATCTCTTGGATCACTTGCTCCAGGGGAAACCAGTTGCCACATCAAGCAGCCCCATGAAGAGGAACTAAGGCCTGCCCACAGCCAAGTCAGTGTGCTTGGGAGCTGATCCACCCTCAATCCAGTCTTCAGTGAATGCAACTTCATGAAAGACCTGAGTCAAAACCACTCAGTTAAGCTGCTCCCAGATTTCTGTCCCACAGGTACTATTTTCAGATGCAAGGTTCTGGAGTAATTGGTTATACAGCACTAGATAATTAATTCACTATCCTACACAAACCTGAGAAAGAAATTGGAGGTTTAACTTCAGTTCCCCTCCTACATGCATGTAGCACCAAGTTCTCTGTCCTTAAAAAAGCATCAAATTACTCATTCAGTCATTCAGTCAATTTCATATTGAATGTCAAACATGGGCAAGGTATTTCCAAGTGATATAAGCCTTCATACGGTCTCTAATCTTCTATAAAATAAAGAGAAATACAAAGAACTCCCTTCCAAACACAACTCAAGCTGTTCAATCCATTGCTTTCATTAGCTTAAGATGTCTCTTTCCTAATGCTGTGCCGACCCTTACCCCGCTACCAGACCCGGCCCCACTCTTTGCTTTCACAAACCCTCTGGGGAAGGTACATCTCCAGCTATTCTGACTGCTCAATGCACTCATACTCATTTTTACTGTACCACATGTCCTTCCATCTAAGAGGGAAAGAAAGTTAGGTTCCCTGATTCCATTTCATATTGGGACAAGGAGGAATCCACTTAACTATTTTACTAGGACGGGACAAGCGTGATCACAGGGGTTGAGAACAATTCTAATTCCTGCAATTAGTGACTAAGTGGCAACAGTGGCGCTGATACAATCACAGCTCAAGTCCTGGTCACAGCTGAACTAGCAACTCTGCGGGGGGAGGGGGGACGCCGCCCCTTACCCCTCACCGGACTCTGCTGTCTCTCAAGGCAGCGGGAGGGTCATGCTGCTCTAAGGAAAACCAAGAGCCTCTCTCTACACAAAGAAGGTCAAAGGGCGACCTTTCTTTCCATCAACCACAAAACCAGCCTCTGCCAAACCCTAAACAGTGTGGGAGATCGGCAGAGGTGGATGGAGCTCCAAATAGGAAACCACAGGGATACGCTCCTCGCTCCTCCCGCAGCCAGCTGGGGTCTGAGTCAGGTGACTCCTCAGGGCACACAGCAAACCTAAACAAAGATCTCACTCCCCACAAGACAGAACGAGGGTAAGATGCCTCTGGCAGTGAGACCACGGAAAACCATTAACTCTTGCTTCTTTGCAATCCCAGCAAACTGGAGGAGCTACAAGTGACACGGTAGCTCAGCTTTCAGGGATGTGTCCGGAGGATCCGAGACCCCATCCCAGGACCTAGGACCTAGTACTGCACCCACGCCTCCGGCCACAACGGGCAGGCGGGACCCCTCCCCACCAGCTGTCACTGGCGCTCGCGACCAGTCACAGCCGGGCAATTCCGTCCCTTCTGTCCGCTCCCCCTGCGGCTGCGACCCCGCGGGGGCGGCAGAGAGATAATTTTCCCAAGGCTCTGGGGCGACGGCACGCCTGCCCCCGGAAAGGAGCGCCAGGGTGGGCGCGGCTCGTGCCCAGTGGGGCTCCAGGTATCTCGTCTCCCTAGGGAGCGAAACGATTCCCAGTCCCACGTGCCCTACCTTGTCGCCGAAGCTGCGGGCCATCAGCAGGTCCGGACTGGGCGTGCTGTCGCCGCCCACGGCCTCCTCGCTGCTGGAGCCGGCCAGCGGGTGCGGCATGTCGCGCAGGGAGTGGGGCCCCGTGGACTGCAGGGCCTTGGGGGGCCTGCCCGACATGGCGCGCACCGCTCGGGACTCGCCGCCGCCGCCGCTTCCTCCTGCTGCCCGCCGCCGCGGGCTCCCCCAGCGCCCGGGCCAAGGCCCCGCTCGGCCGCGCGGCTCGGTCGGAGGCCCAGCACCAACCGGTCTGGAAGCCGCCGCCGCCGCCGCCACCCGCGGGCTCCTGTCTGCCCGCGCTGGGTCGGCTGGACTGTGCTACCCAGCTCCGCGCCGCGCGCCCCGACTCTGCTCCCGAGCCCGAGCCCGTGGCGGGTCCGCTCGCACCTTGGCCCCGGCGCCAGCCCAGCCCGCACCGCCACGCCGCCCAGCCTGCTCGCGGCCCCGCCCCCGCGGCGCCCGGCCGCTCTGGGAGGGGGCGGGGGCGGGGAGAGGAGGGCGGAGGGAGGGGCACCGGGGAGGGGGGAGGCGGGCAGCTCCGCCCCCGGCCGCCGTCCCGCAGGAAGTGCGCCGGGAGCCCTCCGCCGCTGTCCTCCGAGAGTCCAGGCTCGCCTCCGGGAGGCCGGCCCTTGCAGGCTGCGCGCAGACCCCGCAGCGGATATTTAACGGAAATCAGGGGTGGAGAAAGACGTTGGAGGATCTTGTTCCGTTCCACCGCGATCACTGGTGCACCCAGAGGCAGCCGCGCTTGGAGCTGGGGGCTTTAGGACACGCACGGGAGTGGGGATCTTCTGGCCTCTAAAATAATCCAAAATGGAAGATATTACGACGCATATTATAAGAATGGCGTAAAAGATTATGAGGCTCCCAGGGGATCGAGAACATCGGGCAAGGAACCTGGAAGAGAATTCGAGGAGGCGTGTGGGGTTTCTTCCGATGCAAGATCCCCGTGGTTTTGCATCTGCGGGTCACCCGGGTTTATGTAAGGTTAAACCTCAGAAGAGTGAGCATCAAGAAATAAAGGCAGGGAGTGCTACACAGGATCAATGACCCTTACACTCACACCTTGACCGAGGCTCCCGTTAGTTTTCATTCTTTTGTGCTTCCTTTCCAGGCCTTTGGCTAGGCTGGATTCTGAGGTTTTTATGTGCCAGCAGAATGGAGATTGCCAAAGCCTCTTGGCTCTTTGAGAGTAAAAGTTTACCTCCTTTTTCCACCTTACCTGGCTTCACAGCTTCTGCGCTCAGGGCCAAGTCTGTAGAGTTCCTCAACCTGCTGTAAGAACAGGTCGATACTCACAAAGTAATGGGTAGAGGGGCCCGTTGTGAAGGGAGCACGTTTTTCTTTGCCCCGTCGCCAAACACTTTGGGTTCGTCCACTTTCACCCGGCTAATCTTGAAGCTGGGATTGACTGTGGTCTCCACAGCGCTGTTTTTTTCTAGAATACCTCATCATTCTATATACTTCAGCAGGAAGAGAATGCAGAGGGTTTATGCTAACACACAATAACACCCAGGGATTCACGGAGCTTCAGAGACCTTACCTTGTTTTCTCTAGTGCAAGTCATCTGGCCTCAAAGCTCGAGTTCTCATCTTTTCTCTCCCCTATGTGGGTCTGTCTTGGTTGTGGAGAACAGGACCAGAGGGCACTGGAAACAGATTTAAATGCAGCATCTACCTCACAGGAATGCTCATGTCTGGTCCTCTTGGAGTTGAGTAAAATTCACACTTTTATATTCAAGAGCTGCTTACAACTGTGACAAATCCTGTTATCTGATCTTCTGATGAAAACCAATAATGTGAATATAACTAGAAATGAGTGCTCTGTAGATGTATAACGGACGGAGGGTTTTGGTTTTGTTTGTTGTTTTTTTAGGCCACTCCCGCAGTATATGGAGGTTCTCAGGCTAGGGGTTGAATCAAAGCTGCAGCCACTGGTCTGTGCCACAACCACAACACAGGATTTGAGCTGCATCTGCAGCCTACACCACAGGTGTGGAAATTACATCACAGCTCATAGCAACACAGGATCCTTAACCCACTGAGAGGGGCCAGGGATTGAACCCGCATCCTCATGGATACTAGTTGAGTTTGTTACTGCTGAGCCAGAGGTATTTTTTTACTGAATGGTGTTATTTCACAGCCAGCCTACCTTCACATAATCGAGAGCTTATTTTACTAAGACTCCATACAGCTTTCTCCTCGGGATGCCAGTGAAGAGTGAAAAGAGAGCCACCTTTGAATTGCTACAAGCGGGTGACCTTGAGCGGGTTACCTAACCTAAATGAACCTGCTTCCTAACCTAAAAAGGTGGACGGGGAGCAGGTAATAATACTTAACCCAACTCAGTGGTTGTGAGGATGAAAGAACATGCACTGTATAATATTGCTAGCAGAATGCTGGCATGGAATAGATGCTCCCTAAATGTTAATTCCCTTCCTTTCCCCCCTCTGTTGTGCTTTCTCTACCATTCTTAGGAAATAATCCTAAAGTTTTCAGAAAAAAAACCCTGCTCCTCTCTAAACTCCTCTCTTGGCTCGGTTTGGGTCAGAGTACAATTTGTCTATGCTCCCACCATTTAAAAAACAAAATAGAGTTCTTAAAAGGACATAACGAGGAGTTCCCATCGTGGCTCAGTGGTTAATGAATCCGACTAAGAACCATGAGGTTGCGGGTTCGATCCCTGGCCTCGCTCAGTGGGTTAAGGATCTGGAATTGCTGTGGCTCTGGCGTAGGCCGGCAGCCACAGCTCCGATTCAACCCCTAGCCTGGGAACCTCCATGTGCCTTGGGAGGGGCCCAAGAAAATGGCAAAAAAAAAAAGCCATAACAAAACAGTTTATTTTCCAGTTTCCTGGCTGGTCAGTGGCATCTGGCCACAATGATCCGGTGGGTTGTCATCAAAACTAAAGAAAGTAAACTTCTATGGAAAACAGTTTGGGATAAAGTTTCCACCATTCAAATTTAGCCCAGGACTGCCTATTCATATTCACCATTTCCTGTTGTATTTTAGTGTTCCTTGTGGTGGGAAATTGCCACTGAAATAGAGTAAGCGTCCTGGACTAGGTGACCATCTTCTACTGAAAGTTTTCAAAGCAGCACAGCTGTGAGGAGGAATCATGAAGTTTCTGTATCAGAGTAAAAGGTTGTAGCGTTTATTGGAATTTATGGAGGGAAGCTTGGGTTTCTAGGGTTCGTTCAGAGGAAACAGCCCCAGATATATATGTGCTTGGGGTAAGAGGAGATGCCACCAGAACCCAAAAACACAGCTTGGGGCCTTCCCCCCACCTCCCAACCCCCCTCCACCCCTGTCCATAGGGCATCTTAGGTACTTAGGCGGAAACCTTTCAGAAGTCAGGGCCTTGGGCCCCAGAATTCAGTTGATGCGCCAAGCCAGCATCCTGAAACCTCATAGCAAGTCTATCAGGGCTTGACATGAGCACCCAGACCTCAGAAACAAAGCGGAGTCACAACGAAGCATTCTCTCTCTCCTTCCCCTGGTACAGCATGTGCTCAGGCCTTATTCATGTTTGTGTTCGCTGCTTATCCTCTTCTGGTTTTTAATACAATCCTAGCATTATTTTATACGGCATCCCAAGCCCTGCCTCAAAATAACACCACCACTTCTGAAGTGGACGGCTAATGAGGACAGAGGAGGTTTTCAAAGAGCATTCAGAGTGACATGTAGAAAGCCACAGAGGGCTGACTCAAACAAGCAGGGCAGCTGAGAAGGCACTGTCGCCAACAGAGGCACAACTGTGTGCACGGTTTAATTCAGCCGATGATGTCCCACGAAAAAGCAAAAGCCAGCAGGTCCACTTGAGGCCAGGATCTGAAGAGTTTTGCAAACAAGAAATTAGAACTTGATGTCCCAGAACCAGCAAAGAGGCTTGGGGGTAAATGATTGGGTCATTTTATCTTTCCATCACAAGCTCCTGGCCCAAAAGCAGGAGGGGAATGCAACACAAATCCTGAAGTTGGTCCCAAAGAACCACCTGTGAGTTGGCTAAAATGCAAATTTCTAGGCCCACCGAAGAGGCGGAGATGCAGGTTTGGGGCCTGGGATCTGCATTTTAAACAACCACCTAGCTGATACTCGGGCTGATTCTGATCTACAGACTATGCTTTAACACTGTTCTCAAAGCTCTGTCCATTTCTCCAAATCATAAATCATCTCTCCTTTTGTAAATAGCATGTTGAAATTCTTACTTTAGAAAAATCTCCTGGAGTTCCCGTCGTGGCGCAGTGGTTAACGAATCCAACTAGGAACCATGAGGTTGCGGGTTCGGTCCCTGCCCTTGCTCAGTGGGTTAACGATCCGGCGTTGCCGTGAGCTGTGGTGTAGGTTGCAGATGCGGCTAGGATCCCGAGTTGTTGTGGCTCTGGTGTAGGCCAGCGGCTACAGCTCTGATTAGACTCCTAGCCTGGGGATCTCCATATGCTATAGGAGCAGCCCTAGAAAAGGCAAAAAGACAAAAAAATCCTGGTTGCTGTAAAGTTACTTACTGGCATAGCTCAGAGGTAACAAACCTGACTAGTATCCATGGGGACACGGGTTTGATCTCTGGCCTCACTCAGTGGGTTTAGGATCTGGCGTTGCCATGAGCTGTGGTGTGGGTCGAACATGCGGCTTGGATCCAGGGTTGCTGTGGCTGTGGTGTAGGCCAGCAGCTGCAGCTCCAATTTGACCCCTGGCCTGAGAGCTTCCATATGCTGCAGGTGTGGCCCTAAAAAGGCAAAAAAGAAAAAAAAGGCAAATTTCCCTTGCAAAATTCTATTACGGGGTCCTTTTGCCCTAAACTTTTACAGTTTTTTTTTATTGAGCATTTACCAGGTGCTTAACATTTGGAAGAAGAGCTCCGATGAACTAAACCAGCCGCTGACAGATTCATTTCATAGCTCTGGCTGTAAAGTGTCTCCCAGTGGAGTGGATGTTTTCCAGAGCCCCCCACACTTCTTTGGCTGGCCCTGCAGCCTCCTACAAAGGGTCGTTCACTGCCAGCACAGAGGGCTACAAGCCAGCTCTGGAGTGTGTGGGTGTGTGTATACTCCTTTGTAATGGCTATAACCATTAAAGAGGTCAGACTGGAGAAGACAGTAAACTGACAGGTACTAGAAGCTTTGGCATTGAGTCTTATTAGTAAATCTCTGGATAGGATGGGAAAACTATTTATTGGCAGTGTGACTCCTGATAGTGTTTGGTTCCATCACTACGAGTGATCTTTCAAAGGCAGCGAGAAGATGAGTGTTCAGACGTCATGTGACCCAGCAGTTCTGCAACACAACAGGAAGTGCGTACATATACTCCTCAATAGATGGACTCAGGAATCTCTGCAGTAGGAGTTCCCGTTGTGGAGCAGCAGGTTAAGAACCCAACTAGTGTCCAGGAAGATGCAGGTTTGATCCTTCACCTTGCTCAGTGGGCTAAGGATCTGGCATTGGCACAAGCTGCAGCGTAGATCACAGATGTGGCTCGGACCTGGCGTTGCTGTGGCTATGGTGTAGGCTGGCAGCTGCAGCTCCGATTTGACCCTTAGCCAGGGAACTTCCATATGCCATGGGTGCAGCCCTAAAAAGGAAAAAAAAAAAAAAAAAAAGAATCTCCACAGCAGCAGAGATTTGTAATAACCAAACCTAGAAAAAACTCACATGACTATCAACAGCAATATAGTCACATGCTGGAATGTTACACAGCACAGGGAATGAAGCAGCAACACAGTGAATGGATTTCACAAACATCGCACTGAGCGAAAGAAGCTGTACACAAAAGAATGTCTCCCACTGATTCCATTTGTATAAAGTTCAAACAGGCACAACGAATGTAGAGAGCTAAAAGTCAGAATAGTGTGGCCTTTGTGGGGTTTCCTGGGTGCTGATGATATTCTGTTTCTTAATCTGAGGGCTGGTTCTTTGTTAAAATTCATCAAGCAGTACGTTTCTTTTCTTTCTTTCTTTTTTTTTTTTTTGCTATTTCTTTGGGCCGCTTCTGCGGCATATGGAGGTTCCCAGGCTAGGGGTCGAATCCGGCCTACGCCAGAGCCACAGCAACGCGGGATCCGAGCCGAGTCTGCAACCTACACCACAGCTCACGGCAACGCCGGATCGTTAACCCACTGAGCAAGGGCAGGGACCGAATCCGCAACCTCATGGTTCCTAGTCGGATTTGTTAACCACTGCGCCACGACGGGAACTCCCAAGCAGTACGTTTCTGATTTGTGAGCCTTTATGTGATACATCAATTAAAAGTTTACATAAAAAAGGGCATCTACTTTGTTGTATACCTGAAACGAATGCAACTTTGTAAGTCAACTATACTCCAAAAAATTTTTTTAAAAATTTAAAAAGGCATCCAGTCTAAAGAAGATGTGGTACATTATACAATGGAATATTACTCAGGCATAAAAAATAATGAAATAATGCCATTTGCAGCAACATGGCTGGACCTAGAGATTGTCATACCAAATGAAGTAAATCAAATATATGGTATCATTTATAAGCAGAATCTAATGAAAAATGATACAAATGAACTTATTTATAACACAGAAACAGATTTCAAAAACAAACTTATGGCCGGCAGCTGCAGCTCCAATTCGACCCCTAGTCTGGGGACTTCCATATGCTGTGGTTTCGGCCATGAAACGAAAAAAAAAAAAAAAAAAAAAAAACTTCAGATATTCTGAGCTCTTATCCAAGAATTAATCTTACCTCCTATTTGTGGTAGATTTGTAATTCGCAAAGCATTTTCATTTCTCTTACTTTAGTTGAGTCCCACAGAATCCCAAGAGGTTTCTATTTTGCTGATGAAGAAACTAAGGCTCAGAGAGACTGAGGACTCTAAGTCCACACAGTGGCAATTTTGAGGCTCAACCTGAAGACTTTGTATTTCAGGTTCAATGTATCAAAGAGGCACTATCAGGAATCTTGGACACTCTCCTATGACCAGCTATATATGTTTTTTCACTTTTTCCTGATATTTGACATTGAATTTGCATCACTGGGGCAAAAAAGAATGGGGAAATAAATGAATTCTAATAAAAAAGAAAACAAAACAAACTTAGGGTTACCAAAGGGGAAAGGTGAGTGAGATGGGGGAATAAATTAGGAGTTTGGGATTAACATATATACACTGCTGCATATAAATTAGATAACCAGGAATTCCCATCTTGGCACAGTGGAAACAAATCTGACTGGGAGCCATGAGGTTGCAGATTCCATCCCTGGCCTTGCTCAGCAGGTTAAGGACCTGGTATTGCCGTGACCTGTGGTGTAGGTCACAGATGGGGCTCGGACCCCACGTTGCAGTGGCTGTGGCTATAGCTCTGATTGGACCTCTAGCCTGGGAATCTGCATATGCCAAGGGTTTGGCCCTAAAATGCAAAGAAATAAATTAGATATCCAACAAGGACCTACGGTATAGCACAGAGAAATCTACTCAATATTCTGTAATAACCTATATGGGAAAATAATCTGAAAAAGAATGAATATATGCATATGTATAACTGAATCATTTTGCTGAACTCCTGAAACTAACGCAAGATTGTAAAGCAATGATACTTGAATTAAAACAAAACAAAACACAAGGAATTCCCGTGTGGGTCAGCAAGTTACAAACCGGACATAGTGTCTATGAGAATGCAGGTTCAATCCCTGGCCTTGCTAAGTGGATTAAGGATCTAGCATTGTGGCTGTGGTGCAGGCTGGCAGCTGCAGCTCCAATTCGGCCCCTAGCCTGGAACTTCCAGATACTGCAGGTGCAGCTATAAAAAGAAAAAAAAAAAAAAAGGCATCTCATCTACCACCCTCACTTCATAAATGAGGAAGCTGAGGCCCAGGAGTATTAAGTTACTTGCTCCAGGTCAACCAGTTCTACTGCTCATGTTCCCTCCCACTCGGACGCCTGCCGAGGCAATGTGGGTTTGGGGGATGCTAGCTCAGGCAGAGCCAAAAAGTAAAGCAATGAGGAAACTAGCCAGAGAGAGAAAGAGGTGTGAGCAACTATTTGCCTGCGAGGCCCTGTTGCCTGGAGCTTCTACAGCCACCTGGTGGCCAAGGGCGAGACATGTCCCCGAGGACAGCTGAGCGCATAAACCAAAAGCCCACCCAGGTCTTCAATGGCATCCCTGAGCCATTGCACCCGACTCGACTTCTTAACTTAAAAACACACATCCCTATGGTGTCAGGCAGTTTAACTGGGGTCCCTGTGCTGTGCCACTGAACTCCTCCCTAGGCTTCAGAAGACGGAGGAATGCAAGCAAGCAGTAGAAAATCTGTGAAGAGAGTGCCCCTTTGTGGGAAGCAGGGTTCACAGCAGCAGGACCATCTCACATTAACATGCCTTCTCTAAAGGGGCAGGGGGCAAACTGGTCCTTGGGGGTGGGGACGAGGGGAGCCAGCAGGTCTTAGGTGTTACAACGGCTGTGGCCCTGCAAAGCTCAGCGATACCTCACACAATTTCATTCCTTAGTATTTTTCTTGTTTGGGAAAATGTAAACCTAATTCACCGTTCCCTCTTAGGGGCAGTGATAACGGGGAAAAAAGATGGAAAAATGGTTCTCTCTCTCTCTTTGCAATACCTACTCTTTTTTTTTTTTTTTGTCTTTTTGCTATTTCTTGGGCCGCTCCCGCGGCATATGGAGATTCCTAGGCTAGGGATCCAATCAGAGCTGTAGCCACCGGCCTACACCAGAGCCACAGCAACGTGGGACCCAAGCCGCATCTGCAACCTGCACCACTGCTCACGGCAACGCCGGATCGTCAACCCACGGAGCAAGGGCAGGGACCGAACCCACAACCTCATGGTTCCTAGTTGGATTCGTTAACCACTGCGCCACGACGGGAGCAATACCTACTCTTTTAAAGATGCAGAAAAAGCTCTAAAACAAAAGAGGAACGGAGTTCCTGCTTTCCTAAGGCAGAGCTCCTGGCCTTCCCAAAGCCTCTGAATTCCACCGGCTCTTCCCAGATCCTTGCCGCTGCGGTAGCCCCAGCCAGGCCTGCTCTGCCTAGCCCCTCCCCTGCTTCGATAAACGATCACACAGGCCCAAAGACTCGTCCTCAGTGTAGAGAGGTAGTGAGACTGTGAGGGCAGGTGCACACAGTATTTCCATGTAACAGTGTAGCAAGATGGTGTTGAGGACACAGTAGGAAAGTTATCCTCGGTACCCAGATTTTAGATCCAGGTGAGATGTCTTGCTAAAGACAGGGCTTCCTCCCGCCCCAGCTGTGCACGGTTAGTTCATTATGAGGGCACTTCAGGATTTGCAGGGCAGGAGCCTTGGTTTTCCTGGTGCCCCACTTGGGCCTTCCTGCCATGCAGCTGGCAGAACCATCCCCCGCTCATGAAGAAAATGGGAGATTCAAGAAGCTGCCCGCACCACACAGTCATACATCTGATTCTCTCTTCTGGCTGGAATAGCAGCCTTTAAGGAGCTAGGGCCCATAGACAGACACTTCTAGAAGTTTTATCTGTAGGAATGCCTTTTTCTCCAAAATCAAACCCCAAAGCAAAAATCAAGTGTTTGTGAGACTTCTTAAACCACCCTGTCCTATTCTAGAGTGCTATTTAGTCATCTCCCAGTTTCTAGTGCTGGTGGTGCATCTTGGCTCCTCCAAGTTTCCAACCTTGCCGAGTCTTCCAAATTCACTCATTCAACAGCTTCTTAACATTAAGGCGGAACTACGATCCTTCTAGGAAAAGCCACATCCAGCCACTCAGGAGGGGATCTGCAGAGGTTATTGATGATACAAGTAATTTAACACCTAAATGAGAGTAGCGTTCTAGCCTCACCTCAACCGCTGGATTTCAGTACAGTCTCAGAATGAAGGTCTGCTTTGCTGACTTCTCTCCATCCATCAGCACCAGCACAGCCCAGAACCCCCTGGAGTGTTGATACTTGGGTACATGGCCAGTACAGTCTGGGGGTCAGAAAACTGAAGGGGACATCGAGAACTAAATCATGTCACTATTCCCTTAAAAAGGGAACATCTGCTAGAAAATAATAACTTGGTAGTAATAACATTAGTGTTATTACTAATGGAATAGTTTTTTTTTTTTTTGTCTTTTTGCTATTTATTGGGCCACTCCCTCGGCACATGGAGGTTCCCAGGCTAGGGGTCCAATCAGAGCTGCAGCCACCGGCCTATGCCAGAGCCACAGCAACGTGGGATCCGAGCCGCATCTGCGACCTACACCACAGCTCACGGCAACGCCGGATCGTTAACCCACTGAGCAAGGGCAGGGATCGACCCCGCAACCTCATGGTTCCTAGTCGGATTTGTTAACCACTGCGCCAGGACGGGAACTCCAGGATGATGTACTTTCTATTGGATGATATTGCTGCTGATGGTAACCCGTCACATGGATAAGGGAAGCTACAGAGGGTCCACTCCTTCCAGCCGAGACCAGGGGCCTTGGGCTATTGGGCAGTGAAAGATGGAGGGAATAACTCCCACCTGCAGCCTCAGGTAGTACAGAAATCAAGAGATTGTGCAGAACTGAGTAAGATGAGGAGCCAAGATCAGAAAACCAGGGTAAGGGGTCGGAATAGGTCACTAGAGCAAGGAGGGGGATAT
The DNA here is from genome assembly GCF_016906955.1 of Phacochoerus africanus. NCBI lineage: Eukaryota > Metazoa > Chordata > Mammalia > Artiodactyla > Suidae > Phacochoerus > Phacochoerus africanus. The sequence goes on along the minus strand of NC_062545.1, from coordinate 255,374,023 downwards.
GGTAAAAGCAAGTCTCAAGAAAAGAGCTGGGGGACTTCCCATCACAGCTCAGCAGTAGCAAACCTGACCAGTATCCATGAGGATGTGGGTTCAATCCCTGGCCTTGATCAGTGGGTTAAGGATCCGGCGTTGCCATGAGCTACGGTGTAGGCCATAGACAGGGCTTGAATCCCAAATTGCTGTGGCTGTGGTATAGGCTGGCAGCTGCAGTTCTGATTCAGCCCCAAACCTGGGAACCTCCATATGCCACAGGTATGGCCCTAAAAAGAAAAAAGAGCTGGGGTTCAACAAGCTGAAGTGACAGATTCCAAAAATAAGCCTTTCATGATCCTGAGCAGCATCCTGGGGGAGAAGAGGGTCGGGTGGAGGCCATTGTCATTGTGAACCACTCACTTGCTGGGACGGGATGCGTGGAGTGGCCAGGACATCAGAATCGACTGTTATAGAAGGCATCTCTCAGCTGATGGGGAAATTTCAGCCGGGGAAGTGATTTCTCAAACACTCCTTTCTGACCCGTGCATATAATTTGTATCAAATTAAGCACCAGGTTATAGAGATACCAACTCTTGTGTTTCTGAAGGCAGGATGCTTTCTTGGCCTCGATATACTTCCTCGGGAAGGATGTGGCTAGCAAGAATATTCTCTCCCTCCCTTTTAAAACTTTTTATTTTAGAGTACCTTTAGATTTATAGAAAAGTCACAAACAGTGCAGAGAATTCTCACATACCCCTCACCCAAAATATCCTATTGCTAACATCTTATGTCACTATGTCACTTATATCACTTATCACTCATATCACTTATATCACTCTGTCACAACTAAGGAGCCAATGCTGGCACATCACTATTAACTGTATACTTGATTAGATTTCACTAGTTTTCCTGATGTTCTTTTTCTGTTACAGAATTCCACCCAGAGTACCCACATTACATGTTATAGTCACATCTCTTCACCTCTGCTATTTTGTGGCAGTTTCTCAGACTTCCCTTATTTACAATGACCTTGACCCAGGTTTGAAAAGTACTGATTAGGTGTTTTATAGAATGGACCTCAGTTTGGATGTGTCTGGTGTTTTTCTCATGGTCAGACTGGGGTGATGGATTTGGGGGAGAAGAGCGCAGAGGTGACATGCCTGCTCACCACATCATATGAAGGCTACCTGACATCAACCTGACTTACCTCCGAGGATGTTAGCTTTGATCACCTGGTCCAGATGGTGTTTTCCAGGTGTCTCCACTGTGGTTACTCCTTCCCCGGCATCACTCACCCCCTCCCCATACTCTAGTTTTTGGAAGCCTGTTGCTAAGGGAAGATTGGCTACTTTGTAACCATTGAGGTTAAGATCCCATTTTCGGAGTTCCCGTTGTGGTTCTGTGGTTTACAAACCAGACTATAATCCATGAGGATGAAGGTTTGATCCCTGCCCTCGCTCAGTGGGTTAAGGATCTCGCATTGCCATGGCTTTGGCATAGGCTGGCAGCTGCAGCTCCCAATTGACCTCTCACCTGGGAACTTCCATATGCTGCAGATGCAGCCCTGAAAAGCAGAAAAGAAAAAAATCATCCCATTTTGAACTCTTTATTTTAAAAGAGAAAGCCATATGGTCAAGGCATGTTTCAAAGCATCATATGAGCAGGCATGATGTGCCTGCAGCAACGCCATGCAGTCTAACTGGGACCCTGCCTTTATATGTGCCACTCCTCCTTGCTCCTGCCCTCTAGGCCTGGTTCTCAAGGGTTATTCCCTGGCCCCCCACCAAGTCTGTTGAAAGAGAAACTTCTCTTTCATTAGGCTCAGCAATTTCCTCCTAAAATCTAATCAAGAAGTGGAGGTCTGCTTAATCATTAACTAGGAAAGGATTAAGAAATAATGCATTCCAGATGACTTAAAGATATAAATGTAAAAAAATTTTTTTCATGGCCGCACCCTCGGCATATGAAGGTTCCCAGGCTAGGGGTCTAATCAAAGCTACAGCTGCCGGCCTACACCACAGCCACAGCAACGCCAGATCTGAGCCATGTCTGCGACCTACTCCACAGCTCACGGCAATGCCGGATCCTTAACCCACTGAGCAAGGCCAGGGATTGAACCTGAGACCTCGTGGTTCCTAGTCAGATTCGTTTCTGCTGCACCACGACAGGAACTCCCTAAAAATAAAATATTAGCAGGAGTTCCCGTCATGGCTCGGTGGTTAACGAACCTGACTAGTATCCATGAGGATGCAGGTTCGACCCCTGGCCTTGCTCAGTGAGTTAAGGATCTAGTGTTGCCGTGAGCTCTGGCTTAGGCAGGCAGCTGCGGCTCCGATTCAACCGCTAGACTGGGAACCTCCACATGCCGAGGGTGTGGCCCTAGATAGACAAAAGACAAAAAATAAAATATTAACAGACTATGTAAATAGCTTTATAGAAAATGCAGACCTTTAGCCACACTGGATACTGAAATCTGTAATAGAGAAGATAGAGATATTTGACTATAAAAAAATTAAGGAGATTTGGAGTTTCCATGGTGGTGCATCAGAAATGAATCCAACTAGTATCCATGAGGATGTGGATTCTATACATGACCTTGCTCAGTGGTTTGGGGATCCGGCATTGCTGTCAGCTGTGGTGAAGGTTGAAGATGTAGCTTAGATCCCATTACTGTGGCTGTGGTGTAGGCCAGCAGTCGTAGCTCTGATTCAACCCCTAGCATGGAAATTTCAATATGCCAGGGGTGCCATCCTAAAAAGCAAAGAAGAAAAAAAAAAAAGAAAGAAAATTAAGGAAATTTGGTATTTAAAATACTATATATCAAGCTAACACAACATTGTACTCCAATATAAAATAAAAATTTAAAATAGAGTAAGATACTATATATCAAAAGCAAATTGTGATGGGAGATCAGGGGTAATAGCTAAACAACACAGGATTTCTTTGGGGGGGGTCACAAAGTTGTTTTATTTTTTATTTTATTTTGTTTTTTGTCTTTTTGCTATTTCTTGGGCCGCTCCCGCAGCATATGGAGGTTCCCAGGCCAGGGGTCCAATCAGAGCTGTAGCCACCGGCCTATGCCAGAGCCACAGCAATGCGGGATCCGGGCCGCGTCTGCAACCTACACCACAGCTCACGGCAACGCCGGATCGTTAACCCACTGAGCAAGGGCAGGGATCGAACCCGCAACCTCATGGTTCCTAGTCGGATTTGTTAACCACTGCGCCACGACGGGAACTCCTATTTTTTTATTTTTTTGGTCTTCCTCTCTTTTTAGAGCCGCACCTGTGACATATGGAGGTTCCCAGGCTAGGGGTCCAATCAGAGCTGTAGCCGCCAGCCTACGTACACCAGAGCCACAGCAACACAGGAAAGCCTCATCTTCAGCCTACACCACAGCTCACAGCAACACCAGATCCTTAACCCCTAAGCGAGGCCAGGGATCGAACCTGCGTCCTCATGGATGCCAGTCAAGTTTGTTAACTGCTGAGCCACGACAGGAACTCCGATGGGGGTCATGACATACTTTAAAGTTCCTTGTGAAGATGGTTGCGCAACTCTGAAAATATAGTAAAAATCATTGAATTGTACACTTTAAGGGGGTGAATCGATGGATATGTTAATTAGTGGATTACACACCTTAAATATATATTTTTTTTCTTTTTTTTTGTCTTTTTGCTATTTCTTGGGCCGCTCCCGTGGCATATGGAGATTCCCAGGCTAGGGGCCTAATTGGAGCCGTAGCCACCGGCCTACGCCAGAGCCACAGCAACGCGGGATCTGAGCCGCGTCTGCAACCTACACCACAGCTCACGGCAACGCCGGATCGTTAACCCACTGAGCAAGGCCAGGGACCGAACCCGAAACCTCATGGTCCCTAGTCGGATTCATTAACCACTGCGCCACGACGGGAACTCCCTTAAATATAATTTTTAATCTGTCAATTATATTTCAATAAAGCTGTGGGAAATATCTTTAGGAAACAAATAAGTGTATGAATTGTGTGGTATATGAATAAGATGTCAATAAAACTGTTAACAAACAAGGGAAATGACAATCTAGAGAAAATTATTTGAAACACCAACTACCCTCTAGGTGTTAACAAATCTTTAATATGTAGAGCTCCTACAAATTAAGAAGAACCCAAACAATCAATCCAAAAGAAAAAATGGACAAAAGGATATGGATAATCAGTTCAAAGAAGAAGAAATACAAATGGCCAATGTAGTGTGAAAAAATGTTCCATCTCACTAGAGATCTACGAAATGTGCACAAATGCTAAAAGATACAGTCTTCGCTCATCCTATTGGCAAACATTGCAAGATCAATAAATTATAATCAGGTGAAGATCATGTTTTATGAGGCCTGAAATTTAAACAATTTAGGGGGCCCTTTTCAAGAAAAAGAATTCAAAATTTCAATTAAAAAATTTCTTACAAAGGTGACTATTTATTTAGAATGGGAATGTAAATCAATTGATAAATAACAACATCACAAAAATTTTATTTATTAACTGCATGATATACCTCTACTATACTATTTTCCATAATCTTTGGAAAGACTTTTTTTTTTGGCCACACTTGCAGCATATAGAAGTTCCCAGCCAGGGACTGAACTCCCATCACAGCAGATCCTTAACCTGGTGTACTGCAAGAGAACTCCTAGATGCAAATTTTTGTGTGTGTGTGTGTGCACGCGCACGTGTCTTTTTAGGGCCACATGCACAGCATATGAAGTTTCCCAGGCTAGGGTTCGAAATGGAGCTGTAGCTGCCGGCCTACACCACAGTCAGAGCAATGCAGGACCCAAGCCCTGACGGTGACCTACACCACAGCTCACAACACCACCAGATCCTTAACCCGCTGAGCAAGGCCAGGGATCAAACCTGCATCCTCAAGGATGCTAGTCAGATTCATTTCCACTGAGCCATGACAGGAACTCCAGAGACGTAAATTCTTTAAGACCTTCTTCTATAATATTTTATAATATCATTTTCTATAGAGAGAATAGAAAGGTGATGAAATCTTTCTTTTAGAATGGTTGACTACCAATTGCTTTCTTTATTTTTGATAGTTTAGGAAAGTTTCAGCTTCACATTTGTTGTTGGTAATGTACTAAGGTCCTATTTGATACATCAGCAGCATAAGATATGTGGCTTACCACCAGACATACTTGTTTGAAGTTCTGTTACAGATTTTTGGCCTATAAACATGGGAGTTCTTATTCTGTTTTAGGTAAGATCCACCAACAAAACAAATTTTATGGTGAGTTACTGCATTATCAAGGATATGCCTATAGGACAGAGTTTTTGGTTTTGGCTAGACACCAATGAGAACTGAATTGCTTGTTACAATTGTTAACTTTGATGATGGGAAGAATTTTCCCCAGAGCAGCCTCTGGCTCCATACATTTCAAACTTTGTTTTTTCTCTAAAACCTTCCTACATCCAGTGCCAGGTGCTGTAAGATGAGTCTAGTTCACAACGTGACCTTTGGCCCCGCATCTCACCGGATTATGCCTGGAAACTACTCCTACTCCAGAATGGCTAGCAATAACCTCACTACGGGAGTTCCTGTTGTGGCGCAGAGGAAACAAACCTGACCAGGAACCATGAGGCTGCAGGTTTGATCCCTGGCCTTGCTCAGTGGGTTAAGGATCTGGCATTGCCGTGAGCTGCGGTGTAGGTCACAGATGTGGCTTGGATCTGGCGTGGCTGTGGCTGTGGCGTAGGCCGGCAGCTGTAGCTCCCATTCGACCCCTTGCCTGAGAACCTCCATGTGCCACAGGTGCGGTCCTACAAAGTAAAAAAATTAAAAAGACAAATGGGGAGTTCCCTGGTGGCTTAGCAAGTTACAGATCCAGGGTTGTCACTGAAGGTTGGCTCAGGTCACTGCTGTGGTGTGGGTTTGATCCCTGGCCCAGGAACGTTCGCATGCTGCAGGCATGGCCAAAAAAGAAAGAAAAAAAAAAAAAAAGGCAAGTGGCAAAATAACATGTAGAGTGGGATCACTGTGTATGAACACGTGTGTGTGTGTGTGTGTGTGTGTGTGTGTGTGTGTGTGTGTATACACACATATATGAATGCCTACGTGTTTATACGGGAGTAGGAAAACCATGACAGACATGCAGCAGACTATTGAGGTTTTTATCTTGGGGTGAGGGGGTGTCAGGGCAAGGGCAGGCCAGATTAACACTATCTTTCTACAATTTCATGTACTTTCCCACATTATGATGAACATTGATTATTTAAAAATTCTGATAAGGAAAACATTTTAAATTAAAACATATGACACCTCTTAGTTAAATGTATTTACAATGTCTCCTACTTCTTTTCCAAGACTAAGCACATTCTCTGTTACAGGCCAACATTTTTCTTAACATTTCACCCCTCCTAGAGTGGTGTAAGTACAGGAAGAACTTCTAAGAAATCTCCATTATACCCCAATTAACAGTCCATTGTACTTAAAAAAAAAAAACTTTATCATGTATCACTTACTATTCCAAATGATATTCATATGCTACACAATAGCAACAAAGACAATTATCAGGCACAATCTTAGACTTTACCTTAGGGCTATGTCTTATCCGTCTCCTTTTTTGTCTTAGCTCCGCTTTCATCATCTGTGTCTTGTTAACTAGCAAGATTGAACTCGTGTCATATTCTGAGGGATGCTACAGAAGCATTCCTAATTTGGAAAAAAATTTCAGTTTTATTAGAAATTTTTAGACTTCAGAATTATGCGTCTCTTTGCTATTAACTGTATTTATAATGTGCATTTTTAACTGGAGCTTGTATGTTCTTAGCATCTTCATTTTGATGATGATCTCAGGATTTTTTAACATTCTGAATACTTTTTGAATATACAATAGAGCATATTTGGAGTTGTCTGAAAAATAAACACTATTTAATTGGCTAATGAAATAGCTATCTGTTCCCCATACTTACATTTGTTTAAGATCAAGAAACTACCACTTATTTCAACTTCAATTTCTTTATGTTACTGACAAACGAAGAGCAGCAGGCTTAACACATGGAAATTTGTGCCCAGTCAGGCTCATCTGAGTTTTGTGGGGCCTAGGGCCAGAGTACTGATGCAGGCTCATGGTCCATACATCTAAATATTTAAAAGTTACACATCAAGCTAACAAATATGTGTAAAGCTATGGCTTCGAAATGACTGAAAGCTGGCTAAATATCAAAGACAACTACCTTTATTATTTTTCATGTCTGGGTGGTCTATTGATACTGGAGATGAGTAATAAAATAAATACATCAATAGGTTATAAAATTTATTTTTCCTGCCTTCATGCCAGCAAAATAATTATTTACATTAAAAGATCATAAGATTTTTCACATAAGAGGTGTGTTCAAAGATAAACTGAGGCATATTAAAAATTGTAAGAGTTTGAGCAAAAATCAATTTGAGGGAGGTCCCATTGTGGCACAGCAGAAACGAATGCAATGAGTATCCTTGAGGGTGTGGATTCGATCCCTGGCCTTTCTCAGTGGGTCAGTGATGTGGCATTGCCATGAACTGTGGTATAGGTCATGGATGCGGCTCAGATCCTGAGTTGCTGTAGCTGTGGTGTAAGCCAACAGCTATAGCTCCGATTCAACCCCTCGCCTGGGAACTTCCATATGCCTCGGGTGTGGCCTTAAAAAAAAAAAAATTGAATCAGGCAGCACCAAACTGGAGCAGTTAGGAGCACTCCAAGGATAGGAGCTGGGGGTGGACTTTTGTAGCGAAAGGTGGAATCAAAGCAAAGAAATTACTGTCTACAGCTTAAAGTCTACTTGGCTGTTAGTGATTAGGTGTTCAATTTCATTACCGGAGGCATTTCCAGGCATAGATTTTGGTTTGCCATGGCATTAACGTCATCCCAGCCTAATGGCCTCTAATTTAGCAGCAGTCATGTCAAAGTGGACCGTGTCTTAAGTGACTGTACTTCTTAGTTTTTTTTTTATTAATTTCAACTTGGAGAAGATGTGTTTTTTGCTAAGTAAACAACTGAAATTGCCCATTAAATGCTCAAAGGAGTGTTTAGAGTCAGAAATTAATCACAAATTTTACACATCATATTGAAACACTGAAATGGGAATGCAGGAGTTCCTACTGTGGCTCAGCAGGTTAAGAACCCAACTAGTATCTGTGAGGATGCGGGTTGGATCCCTGGCCTCTCTCAGTGGGTTAAGGATCCGGCATTGCTGCAGGCTGTGGCATAGGTCACAGATGCAGCTCGAATCTGGCGTCGTTGTGGCTGCGGTGTTGGCTGCAGCTGCAGCTCTGATTGCTCCCTAGCCTGGGAACTTCCATACGCCGCAGGCACAGCCGTAAAAAGACAAGACAAGAAAAGGGGATGCATATGGTAAATTATTATCACAGAATGTTAGAGTATATTTTAATTTTATCATAAGTTATCACATATTGTAATTTCTACCATCTCTTAAAGCCATAGCTAGAGTCAATACAGTAAAGAGTCGGTATCATGTTTCACTCCTGGTACAAAAAACTGATGCATATACACATATGAGAGGAATATCAATTGTTTAATACTGCAAAAATATTCCTCAGCCCATCCAACTGTGCTAATTCATGAGCAACTCCAGAATTACAAATGAGAATAAGAAGAAAATGGACATTCGGCACTAATGAGAAATAATTGTTAGGTGTGTAAGAATTTATTGAATTGATCTAAGAGGAAGTATTTTGAAGTTAATTTGTTTTCTCCTACCTATGTACTTCTGCTGTTCACCTATTCCCTGCACTCAAGAGCAGGGTCCATTTTTGACCTTGTGAGAAAGTAGAAAAAATATGTATTGGTTTCTGCTTTCCACTCCCCACCTCATCCTGGCCCAGAGCTCCTGACAACCTTGTGAATTCCTAAGGGATAAGGACGCTGGGAGCATCGTTTGATCTTATAGTTCGCCTTTGACCCTAGTTGCTGACATAGGGTTCCTAAATCCATCAGAACTTCCTGGGCGAGAGGAGTGCCTTATTTTAATGAGGTGATTCTGGGTTGGCTCCTGGATCGCTCCTGAATGGCAGTTACTCACCGCCACAAAAACCAATGATCGGCAACTTGGAATTTTCAGCCACATTTCTCTGTCTCCTGAGAGGAGAGAGGGGCTGGAGATGGCGTTAATGAGCCATCATGCCTGCATGATGAAGCCGCCCTAAAAATCCCAAAGTACAGGGTTTGGAGAGCTTCCAGGTTAGTGAAGCCCCCACATAGCAGCAGGGTGACACATCCCAGCTCCACAGTAAGAGAAACTCCTGTGCTTGGGGCCCTCCAGGCCTCGCCTTATGTATCACTTCATCTGACTGTTCCTCTGTATCCCACAGCACAGTCTTTAAGAAACTGCTAAACATAAGTAAGTGTTTCCCTGAGTTCTGTGAGCTGTTCCAGCACAGAATCGAAGCCAAGTAGAAAGGAGGTCATGGGAACCCCCAATTTGTAGCCAAGTCAGGCAGATGTTGAGGGTAACCCGAGGACCTACCACGTGCAAATGACATTTGAAGTGGTAGACAGTCTCATGGGACTGAGCCCTGACCCTGTAGGATCTGACACTATCTCCCAGTGGATGGTGCCAGAATTGAGTTAAATTGTAGGAAACCCAGCTAGTGTCTCAGAATTTTGTTGAAAAGCCTTCTGGTGTCAGAAGCGTTGTGAGTGTGGTAGTGGTGCAAAGGAGACACCCAGGAGGAAGACTGGGTTTTTCCCCCAACTCAGACCTCAATGGGGCGAAACCCATCAATTTTCACGGCATTCTAACCCAGCTGACTTTTGCTTTAAGAACATAGGGCAAGAGGAGTTCCTATTGTGGCTCAACAGTTAGCAAACCCGACTAGCATCCATGAGGCCCTTAAAAAAAAAAAAAAGAACATGAGACAAGAGATATGAAATGTTTCCTTGGGGCCTGAATCGGGTAAGGTGCAGATGCTCAAGGTTCCAGGCTGTGCTGGGCCAGGGTCAGGTACCATATATTGAGTGACAGAGGATCTCATCTGTTCTTTAACAAATCTGTGTCTCTCTGTGTGTGTACATGTGTGTGCAAGACCCTCTAAAATGTGGGGGCAGGATCCCCTTCTGCTTAGGCCTAAGGGTAGTCCTTTATGAAGTCACAAATGACTTCACACTGTGCCATGCAGATGAACGCTTACAGTCTTTTTTTATTTTTATTTTTGTCTTTTTCTAGGGCCTCACCTACAGCACATGGAGGTTCCCAGGTGAGGGGTCCAATCGGAGCTGTAGCCGCCGGTCTGTGCCACAGCCACAGCAACTTGGGATCCGAACCGAGTCTGTGACCTACACCACAGCTCACGGCAACACCGGATCCTTAACCCACTGAGCAAGGGCAGGGATCGAACCCGCAACCTCATCGTTCCTAGTCGGATTTGTTTCTGCTGCGCCACGATGGGAATTTCCAGATTTTACAGTCTTGAATAAAGAAAATTGGTGGAAGAGGCAAGCAAATCCTCTTCACACTGAATTGTGATCAAGTTTGCCAAAATAATGTTACATAAAATTTAATGTGTTGATTTGAATGTATTAATTCTGGGGGGGGGGTTCTGTGATTGAATTGTAAACCTGAATTCTAAACAGTTCTTAATTTTGAGAAATATCATATTTACCTGAAAATCTTGTAAAGTTAAGTAATCTTCATAAGCAGGCCCAGGATTTGTATTGATTTACAGGTGATAGGAGTAAAGTATAATAAAAAATGATTGTTCCTCTTGTTACCAATTAAAGGATTTCTCAAAATAATGAAGTGATGTGTTTTTAATTTTATTTTTACTTTTTGCTCTTTAGGGCGGCATCCACAGCACATGGAAGTTCCCAGGCTAGGGGTCAAATGGGAGCTATAGCTGCTGACCTACACCACAGCCACAGCAACGTGGGATCCAGCCACATCTGTGACCTACACCACAGATTATAGATCCCTGACCCACTGAGAAAGTCCAGGATCGAACCCATGTCCTCATGGATACTGGTGGATTTGTTTCTGCTATGCCACAATGGGAACTCCTAAAATGATGTTTTTAAAATGCCCTGGGAGAAATGCATGCTTAAAAGAAGCCACATCAGTGCACCAAAGATACACGTGTGTTATTAATTCAAAGCTATTGCTCACATATTTTGGTATTAGATGATAGATACTGTGAAAGAAAAATCAAAATGGCATCACTATTGCTAAGAGAGCTCTCTTTTTTTATTTCTATTTTTTTAATTTAATTTTATTTTATTTTGCTCTTTAGGGCCGCATTCACGGCACATGGAGGTTCCCAAGCTAGGGGTTGAATCAGAGCTGTAGTTGCCAGCCTACACCACAGCCATAGCAATGCCAGATCTGCGTCGCATCTTTAGTGAACTCCTAGAAGAACTGTTTAAAAGGCAGGCAGGAGGTCACTGAAGAAGTGTGACTTATGCACATCTCAGCCCAGATGGAATCGGACCATTTGACAAATTATCTTAACATGGGCATCCAGAACATCTGCCCAGTGTTCCAGAAACTGAAGATACTTAACAGACACTTACCCTAATGCAACCTGCAACAGCCATCCCTAAGGACAAATCTTGCCTTTCCTATGTCAGAGTAGCACCTCATGGCTTCTGCCTTTATAACAAGCTCCTGATACTTTCTCTTCCCCAGAATACTTTTGGTTTTACCTGAATCTGTGTCTCCAGAATTGCAATTCTTAAGACCCCAAACTCTTTTAGTATTTTCAGCCTTCTGTGTTTTGGGGGGCTGACATGACTGAGTAGGAACCTTCCTTTAAAACCATGGGAAAATACTGGAGTTCCCATTGTGGCACAGCAGAAACAAATCCTACCAGGAACCATGAGGTTGCGGGTTCAATCCCTGGCCTTGCTCAGTGGGTTAAAGATCTGGCATTGCCATGAACTATGGTATAGGTTGCAGACGTGGCTCAGATCTGATGTTGCTGGAGTGTGGGGTGGCAGCTGTTGCTCCAATTGGACCCCTAGCCTGAGAACCTCCGTTTGCCTCCGGCGTGGCCCTAAAAAGAAAAAGAAAAAAAAAATGGGAAAATACAGTAAGAGATTACATTTGTAGGGGGTTGTTTAGCTTTGTTTTGTTTTGATTGCTTTTTATGGTCTCACCTGTGGCACATGGAAGTTCCTAGGCTAGGGATCCAATGAGAGCTACGGTTGCTGGCCTACACCACAGCCACAGCAACACCACATCTGCGACCTACAGCACAGCTCACCGACCTACAGCACAGCTCACCGAAACACCAGATCCCCACCCACTGAGTGAGGCCAGGGAAGGAACCCAGGTTCCCATGGATACTAATGCCATTTGTTTTCTCTGCACCACAACAGGAACTCCCCCTTTGGAGTTCTTTTAACAGGATAATGTTGGTGCGAAATTTTCCTGTCTGGTCTGTCTAGTATTACACACACAGCTCAATACAGTAGTTTGCATTGTAGAAAACACTGAAGGGAAACCTCAGATAGTTACCAAAAAGGCAAATTACAGAAAAAGAGATTAAGATGGTGGAATAGAAGGACTGGAGCTCAACTTCTCTCCTAAAAACAAAATTCACAACTAAAGACTGAGCACTCTTCACCCAAATGGACTGGAAACCTTAAAAAAGATATCCTACTCCAGAAGAAAAAGAGGAGGCCACATCAAGAGGTAGGAGGGGCAACTTCATGATATAAACAACCCCTTACCTCCTGGGTGGGAAGCTCCACAGACTGGAAATTAACTAGTTCACAGAGACTCACCTACAGGAGTGAGAGTTCTGAGCCCCACATCAAACTCTCACGTGTGGGGATCTGGCACTGGGAGAAAGAGTCCCCGGAGCTTCTGGCATTGAAGGCCAGTGAGGCTTGTGTGCAGGAGCTCCACAGGACTGGGGGAAATGGAGACCCCATTCTTAAAAGGCACACACAGACTTTCACGTGCACTGGGACCCAGGGCAAAGCAAAGTCTCCATGGGAATCTGAGTCAAACCTGACTGCAGTACTTGGAGGACATCCTGGGAAAACAGGAGTGAACGTGGCTTGTTGTGAGGGAAGGACATTGAAAGCAAAGCTCTCGGGAATATTCAGCAGCCTACCTTTCTCTGGAGGTGGCCATTTTGGGACAATCTGGCCCCACCCATCAGTCAGCTGCTGAGAAGCCCCAGGGCAAACAACAATCCAGGTGGGATCACAGTACCCCCCCCCCCCAGTAAACAGGCTACTTAAAGACCCCTCAGGCACACAGCTGCCCCTAATCCCATCCAGAGACTAAGTCCCACCCACCAAAGGGATTAGAATCAGCTCCACCTACCAGTGGGCAGGCATCAGCCCCACCCATCAGCAAACCTACAGCAAGCCCCCATACGGACTTCAGCCACAAGGGGGCAGACACCAGAAATAAGAGAGGCTACAATTTTACTCTCTGTAAAATGGTCACCACACCAAAAACCTATAAAAATGAAAAGACAGAGAACTATAACTCAGATGAGGGAGAAAGGAAAAACCCCAGAAAAACAGCTGAGCAATGAGGAGATTCTCAGCCTCCAGGAAAAAGACTTTAGACTGTTGATGCTGAAGATGATGCAAGACATTGGGAATAAACTGGAGGCAAAGATGGATAACTTACAGGAAACACTAACCAAAGAGATACAAGAAATAAAACTTAAACAAGAAGAGATGCAAAATACAACAACTGAAATAAAAATTCACTAGAAGCAACCAACAGCAGAATATAGGAGGCAGAAGAACAAATAAGTGAGGTGGAGGACTGATTAGCGGAAATTACAGATGCAGAACAGAAAAGAGAAAAAAGACTGAAAAGAAATGAAGAGAGTCTCAGAGAACTCTGGGACAATGTTAAATGCACCAACATCTGTATTATAGGGGTGCCAAAAGGAGAAGAGAGAGAGAGAAGGAGAGAGAAAAAAATATTCCAAGAGATAATAGCTGAAAACTTCCCTAACATGGGGAAGGAATCACTCACTCAAATCCAGGAAGCACAACAAGTACCATATAAAATAAACCCAAGGAGGAACACCCCGAGACACATATAAATAAAAATGACCAAAATTATAAGACAAAGAGAAAATCTTGAAAGCATCTAGGGAAAAGAAACAAGTAACATACAAGGGAACCCCAATAAGATTATTGGCAGATTTTTCAGCAGAAATTCTGCAGGCCAGAAGGGAGTGGCATGATATACTCAATGTGATGAAAGGAAAAAACCTCCAGCCAAGATTACTTTACCCAGCAAGGCTCTCATTCAGATTTGAAGGAGAAATCAAAACCTTCACAGATAACCAAAAGCTGAGAGAATTCAGCAACACTAAACCAGCCTTACAACAAATACTAAAGGAATTTCCCTAGGCAGAAAAGAACAAGAGAAGAGGAAAGAAAAAAGAGCAGCAAAAACAAATCCAAAGTAGTTAATAAAATGGCAATAAGAACATACATATCAATAATTACCTTAAATGTGAATGGACTAAACACCCCAACCAAAAGACATAGACTGGCTGAATGGATACAAAAACAAGACCCATATATATGCTGTCTTCAAGAGACCCACTTCACTTCTAGGGACACATACAAATTGAAAGTGAGAGGATGGAAGAAAACATTTCATGCAAATGGGGATCAAAAGAAAGCTGGAGTAGCAATACTCATGACAGACAAAATAGACTTTAAAATGAAGAATATTTTAAGGGACAAGGAAGGACATTACATAATGATGAAAGGATCAATCCAAAAAGATGTTATAACAATTGTAAATACCTACGCACCAAACATAGGTTCACCACAATATATAAGGCAACTGCTAACAACCGTAAAAGGAGAAATCGACAATAACACAATCATAGTGGGGGACTTTAACACCCCACTTACAGCAATAGACAGATCAACCAGACAGAAAATCAATAAGGAAACACAGGCCCTGAATGATGCATTAAACCAGATGGACTTAATAGATATAAATTTCTAGGACATTCCATCCAAAAGCAACAGAATACACATTCTTCTCAAGTGCACATGGAACATTCTCTAAGATTGACCATATCCTGGGCTACAAATCCAACCTCAGTAACTTTAAGAAAATTGAAATCATATCAAGCATCTTTTCCAACCACAATGCAATAGGACTGGAAATCAACAACAAGAAAAAAACTGCGGAGTTCCTGTTGTGGCGCAGTGGTTAACGAATCCGACTAGGAACCATGAGGTTGTGGGTTCGGTCCCTGCCCTTGCTCAGTGGGTTAACGATCCGGCGTTGCCGTGAGCTGTGGTGTAGGTTGCAGACGCGGGTCGGATCCCGCGTTGCTGTGGCTCTGGCGTAGGCCAGTGGCTATGGCTCCGATTTGACCCCTAGCCTGGGAACCTCCATATGCCGCAGGAGCGGCCCAAGAAATAGCAACAACAACAACAACAAATAAAAAAAGAAAAAAACTGCACAAAACACAAACATGTGGAGACTAAACAACATGCTCCTAAATGACCAATGGATCACTGAAGAAATCAAAGAGGAAATTCAAAAATACCTAGCAGCAAATGACAAGGAAGATATGACACTCCAAAACCTATGGGATGCAGCAAAAGCCATTCTAAGAGGAAAGCTTAGAGCAATACAAGCCCACCCCAGGAAACAAGAAAAGGCCCAAATAAACAAGCTAACTTTACATCTAAAGCAGCTCAAGAGAGAAGAACAGACAAGACCTAAAGTTAGTATAAGGAAAGAAATAAAAAAGATCAGAGCAGAAATCAATGAAATAGAAACAAAGAAAACCATAGAAAAGATCAATGAAACAAAAAGCTGGTTCTTTGAAAAGATCAACAAAATTGATAAACCCTTAGCCAGACTTATCAAGCAAAAAAGAGAGAGGACTCAAATCAATAAAATTAGAAATGAAAAAGGAGAAGTAACAACAGACATCACAGAAATACAAAGGATCATAAGAGACTACTATATGCAACTATACGCCAATAAAATGGAAAACCTAGAAGAAATGGACAAATTCTTAGAAAAGTACAATCTTCCAAGACTAAACCAAGATGAAATAGAAAAGATGAATGGACCCATCACAAGAACTGAAATTGAAACTGTGACAAAAAAACTTCCAACAAACAAAAGTCCAGGACCAGATGGCTTCACAGGCAAATTCTATCCAACATTTAGAGAAGAGCTAACACCTCTCCTTCTGAAACTATTCCAAAAAATTGCAGAGGAAGGGATACTCCTAAACTCATTCTATGATGCCACCATCACCCTGATACCAAAATCAGACAAAGATACCACAAAAAAAGAAAACTACAGGCCAATTTCACTGATGAACATCGATGCAAAAATCCTCAACAAAATGCTAGCAAACCGCATCCAACAATACATTAAAAGGATTGTACATCATGATCAAGTGGGATTTATCCCAGGGATGCAAGGGTTCTTCAATATCCACAAATCCATCAGTGTGATACACCACATTAACAAACTGAAGAATAAAAACCACATGATCCTCTCAATAGATGCGGAAAAAGCCTTTGACAAAATCCAACAGCCATTTCTGATGAAAACCCTTCAGAAAGTGGGCATAACGGGAACCTACCTCAACATGATAAAGGCCATATACGACAAACCCAGAGCTAACATCATTCTCAATGGTGAAAAGCTGAAAGAATTCCCGCTGAGATCACGAACAAGACAAGGATGTCCGCTCTCGCCACTACTCTTCAACATAGTTCTGGAAGTCCTAGCCACAGCAATCAGAGAAGTAAAAGAAATAAAAGGAATCCAAATTGGAATGGAAGAAGTAAAACTATCCCTATTTGCAGATGACATGATACTATACCTAGAGAATCCTAAAGACTCTACCAGAAAACTGTTAGAGCTCATCCATGAATTTGGCAAAGTCACAGGATACAAAATTAATACACAGAAATTGACTGCATTTCTATACACTAACAATGAAAGAGCAGAAAAAGAAATTAGGGAAGCAATCCCATCGCATCCAAAAGAATAAAATACCTAGGAATAAACCTACCTAAAGAGACAAAAGACCTGTACTCTGAAAACTATAAGCCACTGATGAAAGAAATCAAAGATGACACAAATAGATGGAAAGATATACCATGCTCGTGGATTGGAAGAGTTAATATTATCAAAATGACTATACTACCCAAGGCAATCTACAGATTCAATGCAATCCCTATCAAATTACCAAGGACATTTTTTACAGAACTCAAACAAAATATTTTAAAGTTTGTTTGGAAGCACAATAGACCCAGAATAGCCAAAGACATCCTGAAAAAGAAAAATGGAGCTGGAGGAATCAGGCTCCCGGACTTCAGACTATACTACAAAGCACTATACTACTGGCACAAAGACAGATATACAAATCAGTGGAACACACTAGAAAGCCCAGAATTAAACAAACCCACGCACCTACAGCCAACTAATCTATGACAAAGGAGGCAAGGATATACAATGGAGAAAGGACAGTTTGTTCAATAAGTGGTGCTGGGAAAACTGGATGGCCACATGGAAAAGAATGAAATTAGAACACTCCCTAACACCATACACAAAAATAAACTCAAAAGGGATTAAAGACCTAGATATAAGACCAGACACTATAAAACTCTTAGAGGAAAACATAGGCCAAACACTCTCTGACATAAACCACAGCAATATCTTCTCAGATCCACCTCTTGGCGTATTGACAATAAAAACAAAAATAAACAAATGGGACCCAATCAAACTTCAAAGTTTCTGTACAGCAAAGGAAACCCTAAACAAAACCAAAAGACAACCCACAGAATGGGAGAAAATCTTTGCAAGTGAATCGACTGACAAGGGATCAATCTCCAAAATTTATAAACAACTTCTGCAGCTCCATACCAAAAAAACAAACAACCCCATCAAAAAATGGGCAGAAGATCTAAACAGACAGTTCTCCAAAGACATATAGATGGCCAAAAAACACATGAAAAGATGTTCAACATCACTCATCAGAGAAATGCAAATCAAAACCACCATGAGGTACCACCTTACACCAGACAGAATGGCCATCATCCAAAAGTCTACAAACAAGAAGTGCTGGAGAGGGTGTGGAGAAAAAGGAACCCTACTACACTGTATGTGGGATTGTAAATTGGTGCAACCACTGTGGAAAGCAGTATGGAGATTCCTCAGAAAACTACAAATACAACTACCATTTGTTCTAGCAATTCCACTCTTGGGCATCTATCCAGAGAAAACCATGCCTCGCAAAGATACATGTACTCCAGTGTTCATTGCCGCACTATTTACAATAGCCAAGACATGGAAACAACCTAAATGACCATCGACAGAGGAGTGGATAAAGAAGAGGTGGTACATATACACAATGGAATATTACTCAGCCATTAAAAAGAACGAAATACCGGCATTTTTAGCAACATGGATGGACCTAGAAACTATCACGCTAAGTGAAGTCAGCCATACAATGAGACACCAACATCAAGTGCTTTCACTGACATGTGGAATCTGAAAAAAGGACAGACGGAACTTTTTTGCAGAACAGATGCTGACTCAGACATTGAAAAACTTTTGGTCTCCAGAGGAGACAGTTTGGGGGGTGGGGGGATGTGCTTGGGCTATGGGATGGAAATCTTGTGAAATCAGATTGTATGATCATTATACAACTACAGATGTGATAAATTCATTTGAGTAATAAAAAAGTAATAAAAAATAAAAATAAAAAAATTTTAAAAAAGGCAAATTACAAAAGGATATTAGATAGACAGAGAGATCATAGAATGTCAACTTTTTTTTTTTTTTGGTCTTCCCAGGGCCACATCCGAAGCACATGCAGGTTCCCAGGCAGGGGTCAAGTCAGAGCTGTAGCCGCTGGCCTATACCACAGCTCACATCAACACAGGATCCTTAACCCACTGAACCAGGCCAGGGATCAAACCTGCATCCTCATGGATCCTGGTCAGATTTGTTTCTGCTGAGCCAGGATGGGAACTCTGAATGTCCACATTTTTATAATGTTTTAAAACAACAGAATATATTTTAGGGATACAATGTAGCAGAACTTGAAAGATACATATTAGAGCAATGACAACTAAATTCAGGAAGGTGGCTTACCTTGAGGTGGAAGTGGTAGGGGAAAGGTGTCTAGGAGAATCCAAATGTACCTGAAATGTTTTTTTAGGCCAGGTAAGAAGTTCTACAGTGTCTATGATATTATTAACTATATGTTTTTGTAAGTCTAAATATTTCATTAAAAGGCAACCCAAAGAACAAAAGCCTTTCCAGCATTTTTTCTCAAGTACTCTCACAGGAGCTCTGAGTGAAGTGTGAAAAGTACTGAATTAGTTTCCTAGGGCAGCTGTAACAAATGACCATAGACTTGGTAACTTTAAACAACAGAAATGTATCCCCTCACCGTTTTAGGAGACTGGAAGTCCAAAATCAGTTTGTGCTGAATATAAGCAGGGAAGAATGTTCTCTGCTTCTTCCAGCTCCCAGGAGCTGCCAGCATTCCTTGGCTTGTGGCTGCATCACTCGTCTCTGCCTCTGTGACCACACCATCCTCCCTTCAGCCGGTGATGAACGCCTGCTCCCTCTCTTTTATAAGGACATTTGTGATTGCATTTAGGGCTCACCTGGATAACCCAGGCGACGCTCCCCACCTCAAGGGCCTTAAGTCAATCACAGCTGCAAAGACTTCTCCCATATAAAGTAACATTTACAGGTTTCCAGGGTTCAGGATTAGGTTCTTACCACAAACATCTTTGTCTCTAGTCAGAATAGGAATGCAATCCTTTCCTAAAATAGGCTCAAAGGTAGTCAATAAAAAGTCCTGATTAATTTAAAAGCAACATTTTATTGTTGTTGCTTTTTAGGGCCACACCTGTGGCATATGGAGGTTCCCAGATTAGGGGTCAAATCGGAGCTGCAGCTGCCAGCCTACCCCACAGCCACAGCCACAGCCACACGGGATCTGAGCCACATCTGCAACCTAGACCACAGCTCATGGCAATGCTTGATCCCCAAATCACTGAGCAAGGCCAGGGATCAAACCTATGTCCTCATGGATACTGGTCGGGTTCATTACCACTGAGCCACCATGGGAACTCTCCCACACTACACTTTATCCTTGTGATTGTAAACACAAGGAGCAGCTTCACCTAGTGGTTTAGTTCAGTATTGCAAACAAAAAATGGTGGCATCTTGGACAAGTTTTTGATGTCTCCACATCTTTAAAACAGGTAGATGAGAAGTTCCCGTTGTGGCGCAGCGGAAACAAATCCGACTAAGAACCATGACGTTGCAAGTTCAATCCCTGGCCTTGCTCAGTGGGTTAAGGATCTGGCGTTGCCATGAGCTGTGGTGTAGGTTGCAGATGCAGCTCGGATCTGGCGTTGCTGTGGCTCTGGTGTAGGCCGGCAGCTACAGCTCCAATTCAACTGCCACAGGTGTGGCCCTCAAAAGACAGAAGATAAAATAAAATAAAATAAATAAAATAGGTAGATGATAACAGTATCCTTCTCAATGCTTGGTCTTGAGATAATACACGGGGAGTCTTAGCACATAGTAAAGTTTCAATAAAAGATATCAATTTCCCCAAAGTTTCTAGAGGTTTCATTCCATTGTAAGCAAATGCTCCTTGACCAAACCATTGAACCACCTGTCTACCTCCTGACGTAACTGAAACCCACTCCTTTTTCAAGGGTAGCCTCCCTTGTGTAAGGAGGAAAACACTCTAGTGTCTAGCCATACGCATCATGGTAAGGGGTGCTTTGGTTACCCCTTTCCACAGATGAGGAAATCGAGGCACAGAGAAGTGACTTGTCTAAATGTTCACACAGCAATTGGCAGAACCAGAATCAGAACCCAGAAAGCCTAGCTCTAGAGGCTGCTCTTTTAACCAGTGGGCAATTCTGCCCCTTTTTGTAGCTAAAGGTCTCTTATTTTAAGTTCACTTCATTTTCTGTGAAAGGGTATGAAGTAGGAATACATTTTGTTTGAGCAATATCGCTGGAGTAGCCAGCTCCTAAGATGGTCCATGCTTTGGACTGAATGTCTGTGTCTCTCCCATCCCCAGTGATGGTATTTGGAGGTGGGAAGCTTTGGAGGTGATTAGAGCATGAAGGTAGAGCCCTCAGAAATGGGATCAGTGCCCTTGTAAATGAGACCCCAGAGAGATCCCTCGCCCCTCTAGTCATGTGAGGTCGCTGCAAAAACACAGCCATCTGTGAATGAGAAGGTGGGCCCTCACCAGAGCCCAGTCATGCTGGCACCTTGATCTTGGACTTTCCAAGCCTCTAGGCCTGTGAGAAATAAATTGCTGGTTGTTATAAGCCTCATCTATTGCATTCTGTTACAGCAGCCTGAGTGGATAAAATAGTCCCCAGGGATCCCACCTCACACAGCCTGGTAATTCCCATCCACATGGCAGCAAGGCTGGTCTGCGGGGCAGGCAGTATATGGCAGAAACAATGGTATGTGACTTCCAAGATCAGGTTATAAAAGATACCATTGCTTCTGTCTTGGTCACTCTCTCTCACTCTTGTATCATTTGCTCTGGCTGTGAGTTGCCCTGTCACGAGCAACCCTATGGGTTAGGCCTGGATGGTAAGGAATTGAAGCCTCCTGCTGTTACCATGAGTGAGCTTGCAAGTAAATCCTTCCATATAGTTGAGCTTCAGAATGATCGTATACCCAGGTAGCTTTTTTTTTTTTTTTTTTTTTGGCTGCTCCTGCGGCATATGGAGATTCCCAGGCTAGGGGTCTAATTGGAGCTGTAGTAGCTGGCATATGCCAGAGCCACAGCATCGCAGGATCCAAGCTGTGTCTGTGACCTACACCACAGCTCACAGCAACGCCGGATCCTTAACCCACTGAGCGAGGCCAGGGATTGAACCCCCAACCTCATAGTTCCTAGTTGGATTCGTTAACCACTGAGCCACAGTGGAACTCCCCAGGTAGCATCTTAACAGAAATCTTAACAAACGTTCCTAAGCCAGAACCACTCACCTATGCTGGCTGGATTCCAGCCCCTTGGACATTGTTAAGAGAATAAATATTTGTTGTTTTAAACTGCCAAGTTTTGGGATAATTTGTTACACACAATAGATAACTAATACAGTGGTCCTCTCAACTCCTACATACTTTTATTTTATTTTATTTTTTTGCTCTTTTAGGGCCACACCCGTGGCATCTGGAGGTTCCCAGGCTAGGGGTCCAATCGGAGCTGTAGCTACCAGCCTACACCACAGCCACAGCAACCTGGGATCCGAACTGAGTCTGCGACCTACACCACAACTCAGGGCAACGCCGGATCCTTAATCCACTGAGCGAGGCCAGGGATCAAACCCATGACCTCATGGTTACTAGTCGGATTCGTTAATCACTGAGCCACAATGGGAACTCCCAACCTCCTACATACTTCATTTTAAAGGCTTTCTACTGTAATGTATCTCCCATAAGTATTTAATCATGAAATAGCAAAAGAGGGTTAAATCCCCAACTGGAATGTGGGGACTATTCTCAGCTTCCTACTTTTTTTTTTTCTTTTAATGATTTTTATTGTTTCCCATTATAGCTGGTTTATAGTGTTCTGTCCATTTCCTACTGTACAGCAAGGTGACCCAGTCACACATACATTCTTTTTTCTCACATTATCATGCTCCATCATAGGTGACCAGATACAGTTCCCAGAGCCTCCTACTTTGATATCGAAGGTCTCTAATCATCACAACGGCTCCACGAGGAAGCGCTTCACAGATCGTTACCTGACGTTTCCTCATCAGTTAACAGAGCCACAAGATGGTCACATGCCTTTCTTCTGTCTTGGACTTTTCCCCACGCTGATATGCAGGGTGTACATATTTATTCGCTGACCTATTGACCAAGTACCAAGATATCAAGGAAAACACAGATCTTTCATAATTACCCCCCATCACCGCTATTTCTCTCCAGGACTCTTCATTTTACGAAACTGAAACTCTACACCCATTAAATAACAACCCTTCATTGTCCCTTCCCTCCATCCCCCGGCAACCACCATTCTCCTTTCTGTCTCCGTGATTTTTGACTCTTCTAAGTACTTCATGTGAGTGGAATCACACAGTATTTGTCCTTTTGTGACTGGCTTATTTCACTTAGTATAGTGTCCTCAAGGTCATACATACTGTAGCATATATCAGAATTTCCTTCTTTTAAATGGTGAATAATAATACATTGTTTACTATGAAAACATATGATACATTTTGCTTAACCGTTCCTGTGTTTGTGGATACGTGGGTCACTTCATCTCCTAGCTATTGTGAATAGTGCGGCTAGGAAACAGGTGGTTACGTATCTTTTTGAGACCCTGTTTTCAGTTTTTTGTGTATAACCCCCCCAAACCTAATTTTTTTTAGTAACCATTAAACTGTTTTCAACTAGTGGCTTTATCATTTTGCATTTCCACCAACACTGCACAAGGGTTCCAATTTCTCTGCCAACACTTGTTATTTTATTTTCTGGTTTTTTTTTTTTTTTGGCGGGGGGGGGGGTTTAATAGTAGCCATCTAATGGATGTGAAGTGGTCACTCGTTTATTTTTATTTCCTTTTTATAGATGATAGAACTGAAGGGCTCACAATCATTACATATCAGACCTGGGATTTGAACTGAAGCAAATTGACCCACTTTTTTTTCTTTCTTTTTTTAGGGTTGCACTTGAGGCATATGAAGGTTCCCGGGCTAGAGGTTGAATCAGAGCTGCAGCTGCCGACCTACACCACAGCCACAGCAACACAGGATCCGAGCCACATCTTCGACCTACATACCCCGCAGCTCACAGTAACCTCAGATCCTTAACCCACTGAACAAGGCCAGGGATCAAGCCAGTGTCTTCATGGATACTAGTCAGGTTCATTTTTGCTGAGCCACAATGGGAACTCTGGCAAATTGACTCACTATTAACCAATATGTTAAGATACTTGTGAGACTGAAATGCAAAAAACGCTCAAGAAGATGAAAGGGTTCAAGGACTAATAGTTAACAAATAAAGGAAAAAAATAATCAGCAGCAAGGTAAGCTTACCTTTCTCTCCCTCTCTCTCTCTCTTTGGCCTTGCCAGCAACATGCAGAAGTTCCTGGGCCAGGGATCAAATCCATGCACCACAGCAGCAACTCAAACTAGAGCAGTGACAGTGCTGGATCCTTAACCCACTGCCCCACCAAGGAACTCCAATTTACCTTTCTCTTGATAATGTTTTCCAAATCCTGTGAGGCTGAATCTATTATGAAATTACAAAATGGTGTTCTGGGGGGTAGAACTCTTTTTTTCACCTTAAAGAAATTTGTTCAGAATGTCCAATCTGAACTGTTTAATTCTTGGGACTTAGACTGGAGTTTTCTTATGCCCTAATTTATGTATTGACAACATAAAAACAAAAAATTCTCTTAAGGTTCTGTCAGCAACATATGTTCCAGTCATCATTTTAGCCAGTCCAGATCTCGAAAAGTTCTCTTAGCTGAAAAGGGGTCCCAGCCAACTACCAAAATGCTCATTTTACATCTAGATTAAAGAAGTCAGCAGACTACTGAGCTCTCGGATCTGGTCTCAGAGGAGTTCCTTCCTGCAGAGCAGAGACAATGTGTGAGATTTAAGAACCGGAGCTTTCCCATATGACAGACCTTTAGTCATTGAAATTCAGCTAGCTACTTGACATAAAGTAACTGAACATTTCTGAGTCTGATGTATAAGTAATAAAGAAAGAAATATATAAATAAATCACATATAAATATAGGAGTGAATGTAAGTCATACATAAATCAGGGAGTGACAGGACCAGAGCTGATGCCCAGGAAGCACCTAGCATGTACAGGCACTTAATAAATGCTTGGTAGTTCAAATTTCAGTCATGGGTCCATGCACAACAAAATTGGGCACCATAAACATATTATTAAGCAAACATCAGTTATTAAGAACATATGCTCAAATTCTAGAAAAGATGGCGATGTTAAGATGGTTAACGACCCAGAACAGGTGACACACATCCACACGAGGTTACTATTCAATGCAGAGAAGTATATCTATTGTGCTGGAATCAGGCCGACAGGTGATCCCACTAGGAACGACTTCTTGTTCTGAGATGTGGCATACCCATTTCTTAAATACAGACTATTGCACAGTAGTAAAAGTTTCCACAAGTTTATTGCTTTTCTCATGTATAATTATGTAAACTACAAAAGAAAAATATGCCTGGGATTTGCGTATATAGACGCGCAACCTGAGAAGGTTGTTAAAGCTGGAAAGCGAGTCTAGCCTATGAAGACTTGCTCTCCGAATCCCAAGGGGAGCGGGGCCTTTAGCGCTGGTGGCTTTTCGCCCCCGCCGCTCCCTGGATGAATGGGCCGCTCGCGGTGCTAGGGACCCGGCGGTCTCTGCCCCGCCCCTGCCCAGCGGAGCCCGTAGGAGGCGTCCCTGCGCCCCGCCCCGCTCGGGCCCCGCCCCGGCCGGCCCCGCCCCCGCTGGTGCGGCCTGCGTGTTCCAAGAGCCTCTCCGCCTGCCACTCTTGGAGGGGAAGTGGCGTCTGCAGGAGGCGGCAGTTAGAGTACGAATCGCAGTGAGCAGCGGCCCCCGGGTTCAGCCGGGAGGCGGAACTTCCGCTCCCTCCCCGGTAAGTCATCGAGAGGCGGAAGCGCAGCGGGGGCGGGAAGGTTGTAGAACGGCACGTTGAGCTCTGTTTGCGGTTCTTCAAGTCGCGTCCCCTTGGAGAACGCACCCCGACTGAGGCAGCCCCGGGCTCTCTCGCCTCCGGTAAGTAGGACCATCTGGCGGCGCCGGGGGAGTAGAGCACGTGGCCCCGGCGCTGACCCGCTGTAGCCGTCCCTTGCCAGCGGGCAGTGGCCTCCGCCAACCCTGCTCCCAGCGTTTCTCACTCCCAGCGTTTCTCACTCCTCCTCCGCTCTTTGGTCTCTGCCGCAGCTCCCGCCCGGCCTGCCCTCCACCACGCCCCAGGGCACCCTTTTGAGACGCAGGTCCAGCCCGGTCCCATCTCTGCTTGACGAAGATGGCCCTCTTGTCCTTCCCGTTCAAATCCGGCTTCGCTCGCCCTGTGTTCCTTCGCCGCAGGAGACACAATATTATTTCGTTCAA
The DNA here is from genome assembly GCF_016906955.1 of Phacochoerus africanus. Lineage (NCBI taxonomy): Eukaryota > Metazoa > Chordata > Mammalia > Artiodactyla > Suidae > Phacochoerus > Phacochoerus africanus. The sequence continues at coordinate 255,347,935 of NC_062545.1, read as the reverse complement.
AACGAAAAAAATGTTTGCTAGCGCTTGCATTTTCCCAAAGACCCCTGAGGGCATCCTTCGCCAAGCCGGGAGAATCAGTGCCTCTGCGCTTGCAGAGCGCTGTTTACAAGAGCGCGTTTGTTAAACTTCGTTAGTATGGTTGCTTTCCCACCGAATTATATGTTACTTGAGGGCAGGAGTTAGGCTCTTGCTCTTTGGAGTTCTCTCCAAGGCCCGATACAAAAACACAAAGTTTGGAAACTCAACAGCCCAAAGTATTCTCACTAGCTTTGTTCCCCACCTATAAAGTGGTGATAAATGAAATAACTGATTTCACTCATCTTACACAGTGTATGGTGCAGAATATGTACTCGATAAATATTCGACTCGTTTTATTTTTAGCTGTCAGTAGTTGCTAGGTACGGTTTTTAAGTGGCTGGAGAGGCATCCTAGATGCGTGATTTTTCTTCCCATCCCTGTGATCATATTGATGCTCTCAATTAGTTAATACATTTGGTAGTATTTGACAAGCACAGCCTAATTATGTAATTAAAGACTAACGCTAAATGTTGGTGTCAACATCTGCAAGAATAAACATTTAACCTTCATGCTCTAATAACTTGAGGGGCTTGATTTAAGTCTGTGTGCCTTTCAGATGTATGCTTCCGAAGAGATGAAGATATGTGTGTACACATTTCTTATAGGTGATTGTAAAGTGCTGACCCATTGCCACTGAACATAGTTGAAACAGAATAGGAAGATGGCAGCAAACTCTTCAGGTCAAGGTAAATGCATCCTGGAATTTATTCCTAGGAACTTTTTTCCCCGTGTAGTAAAGTATTTTGGTAGAAAATTTAGCATGCTGAAGCCAGAATAAAAAATGAATAGCAAAGTAAAACCCCCATATTTGAAGCAAGTCCAGCCAAGCAAGTCCAATATATACATCCTTAATAGCTATAAATCTTACCTTTTAATCTGGTTAAGGTCATTCACATTTTGTAAACCTAGGTCTTCTGACATCTGTGTTTTCTCGCTCTTTTACTTGAGATCAGAACTCTCCCCCCCCCCTTTTTTTCCCCTGTCTTTTTAGGGTCGCACCCAAGGCCTTTGGAAGTTCCCAGGCTGGGGGCTGAATCATAGCTGCCGACCTACGCCACAGCCACAGCAATGCTGGATCCTTAACCCACAGAACAAGCCCAGGGATCGAACATGCATTCTCATGGATATTAGTTGGGTTCATTATTGCTGAGCCACAACGGGAACTCTCAGAACCCTTTCTCAAGAAGTTATCACTAGGCACTATCCATGCCTTCATCTTCATTTGCTCTAAAAACTTTCATACACATTTCATCTATGTTAAGAGCTCTCCAAAGTAAATCAGGTTAGGAGTTCCCATCTGGCACAGCGGAAACAAATCTGACTGGGAACCATGAGGTTTTGGGTTCGATCCCTGGCCTCACTCAGTGGGTTAAGGATCCAGCGTTGTCGTGAGCTGTGGTATAGGTTGCAGACGTGGCTTGGATCTGGTGTGGCAGTGGTGTAGGCCGGCAGCTGTAGCTCCCATTAGACCCCTAGCCCGGGAACCTCCATGTGCCACGGGTGCAGCCCTAAAAAGCAAAAAATTAAATAAATAAAATAAGATTAGAAATATTCTAAATAAGACGTTTTTATTTAAAAACAGTTTTAAAAAGTAAAATTACATCTCTAGAAAGTATTAAATTCCACTTTGTAAGTTGTTTCCTGCTTAGAAACTTGAAGCAAACTTGTATTTCCTTTTTGTATCAAGTCTAAACTCTTATTTGGGAATTCCCTTTTGGCCCAGGATTCAGAGAACGTTATCAAGAGAAAGGTAAATTGGGGTTTTTTGTGGTGCATTGGGTTAAAGATTGAGCATTGTCACTGCAGCGCTTGAGTCACTGCTATGGCATGGGTTCAATCCCTGACCCAGAAGCTTTTGTATTCTATAGGCACAGCCAAAAACAAACAAAAAAACTATTTGACCCATCGTGTTTTTAAATTAATCTTAGTTTTGTTTTATCTTAAGCTTCATATAAATGGAGTCATATAGTGTGTATTTGTGTCCAGCTTCTCATACTCACTGTACTGTCTGTGAGAAGAATCCATGTTGTACTGTGTATCAGTAGGTCATTCTTAGAGTTACCTGGTGGCCCAGTGGGTTAAGGATCTGGAATTGTCACTGTTGTGGCATGGGTTCCATCCCTGGCCTGGGAACTTCTATATGCTGCAAGTGAAGCCAAAAAACCCCACAAACATAGCTTTTTATTGGACACTAGTATTCCATTTTATGAATTTACCACAATTTACTTATTTATATCCTCCTTTTTGGAAGGTTTGGGGTTATATCAGTTTTGGCCATTGTGAATAAATGAATATTCATTTGTAGGTCTTTTTGCAGATATTTGCATAAATATCTAGGAATGGAGCAGCTGAGTTTATAGTTAACTTTGTGAAAAACTGCCAAATCTTTCCCCAAAGTGGTTGCAAATCCTTCTAGCATGTGTGAGGATTCTGGTTGCTCCATATATAGCATTGTTGGTCTTTTCAATTTTAGCCATTTTAGAAGCTGTAAAGTGACATCTTATTGTAGTATTAACTTGCCTTTCCTGGATGACAAATGTGGAGCACTTTTTTGAGTGTGTTTATTAGCCATTGTAAATCTTCCTTTGAGAAATGTTTATTCAAGCCCTTTGCTTAATTTTGAGAAATTTGGTTATTTTTTATTATCAATTTTTTTTGTTTGTTCTAAGTCTGTATACAGGTCCTATGTCACTGCTAATTGCATTATCTAGATCATCTTGGAGTTGGTTTCTGTTGACTGCATTTTTCTTTTCTTTTCTTTTTTTTTTTTTTTGAGACTGGGTTACATTTTTCTTTTTCCTAACTAAGTGATTTGTAATTGAATACTGGCTATTATGACTAATCCATTGTAGAGACTCTGCATTCTGTTACAGTCCTCTGAAATTTGATTTTTCTTCTAGCAGATGGCTTGGCTCATCTCATACTCCAGACTCTTGTCTCTGTTAGGTTGGGCAGCAGCTGAAAGCTCTGCTCATTCTTTTTAGCTTTCAGCTGCTGCTTCACTGCTGGGGTCTCCCCTATGTATGTGTAGTTTAGCAGAAAGCAAAAACTTTGAGTGACTTTTATAGGCAAGTTACTCTGAACTCTGTCCTCTGATACCCCAAGCCAGTAAGCTGAGAGATCTTGCAAGCTGTTTGTGGATTGAGGAGTGCAAAAGGCTACTGATTCCCAAATCTTACAAGTTGCAGTTTCTGCCTGTTTTTGCTCAGTCTCTAGTTCCTTCAAATAATGACTACTAAGTATTTTGTCCAGAATTTATTCCTATATTTATGGCAGGATTAGTCTAACCAAACAATTCTGCTAGTACTGGAAGTTGGAAGCCCACCGAATCTGTTTTAGTATATTAGTTACATTTAGGACAAACTAAAGGTTACATAAGTTTTATAGAAGTGTAGTGTTGTAAAAAGCTAGCTGTGAGGACAGCTTTATTGGCTGTAACCAGCTAATACTTACTGTGTTCTCTCAAATAACCATGTGTGATTTGTGTGCTCTATGGACTAATCACAGGTCAGCATCCTCCTACGATCTCGACCGGTTCTTTTCACCAAGTTAGAAGGATTCAAATTAAAAATAATTTAATTTGGAGTTCCCATCGTGGTGCAGCAGAAACGAATCCCACCAGGAACCATGAGGTTGCGGGTTCAATCCCTGGCCTTGCTCAGTGGGTTAAGGATCCAGCGTTGCTGTGAGCTGTGGTGTAGGTTGCAGATGCGGCTCAGATCCAGCATTGCTGTGGCTCTGGAGTAGGCCGGTGGCTACAGCTCTGATTCGACCCCTAGCCTGGGACTCTCCATATGCCTCGGGTGCGGCCCTAAAAAACAAAAGCAAAAATGAATTTTAAAAACATTTAATTTTTTTTTTTTTTTGTCTTTTTGTCATTTCTTGTTCTGCTCCCATGGCATAAGGAGGTTCCCAGGCTAGGGTCGAATCAGAGCTATAGCCACCAGCCTACGCCAGAGCCACGGCAACGCTGGATCCTTAACGCACTGAGCGAGGCCAGGGATTGAACCTGCAACCTCATGGTTTCTAGTCGGATTCGTTAACCACTGAGCCACGACAAGAACTCCTAAAAAAAATTTAATTGGAACCAAAAATGAAACTGAGGAATATCTATTTTGGCAAGAAATTACGCTGCTAAAAAATCACACAGTGCAGTCCAAAGGAAAATAAATTTTCAATTATCCCTCTGTTTTAATAGCACAAGTATTTGAGATTTATAATTTGCTGGGTTTGGGTTGTTTTTGTTTGTTTTGTTTTTTTAGCAATTGCAATAAAGCACAATCGTTGCTGTGCTGCCTTTGGTCCATAGTCAAATCCACTATGAAACATCCCCTAATTAAATAGAAGTGAATTTAGATTAGTCCTTCGCCTTTTGTTGCTCTTTTATCAGCGTTTTTATCAGTGTCATGGAGCTGCTGCTATTTGGTACCAGCAGAGGGAGTCCATATCATGTTCTAGTGACTCCTAGACTCTCAGTGAAAATTTAAAATTCCTATTGGAGTTCCTGTAGTGGCTCATGGTTAACCAACCCAACTAGTATCCATGAGGACGCAGATTCCCTCCCTGGCCTCGCTTGAGTTGAGGATCTGGTGTTGCTGTGAGCTGTGGTGTAGGTCACAGACACGGCTCAGATCCCAGGTTGCTGTGGCTGTGGTGTAGACTGGGAGCTATAGCTCCGATTAGACCTGTAGCCTGGGAACCTCCATAGGCCGCAGGTGCAGCCCTACAAAGACAAAAAAATAAAATAAAATTCTTATTTATTTGGATCTATTGCATTTTATTCTTTATATTGAATTATTTTTGTACTGTTGATTGTATTGGAACTACTTACTATGGAGCTGGAATGCCAAGTGCCATAATTATCTTACAGTGATAATGAAAGAACATGACTTAAAATGTTCATCTGTGTGTTTATTAATGTCTCTGGTGTAGGGGATAGAATCCGTTGTGTTCCCCAAGCCCTCTTTCAGACTAGCAGTCTGCCAGACTCTAGTAGTCATCTGAACTGCTGAATTTCACACGGCCTTGGCAGGCAGTGACTGAAGTCTCATGTTCTTCTTAGGATTCATCTTAGCATGGAACATTTTATAGGTTCATGATAATTTTTGGATTGAAAAGAAGTACCATTTTGAGAATTTTAATCTGTGTGACCTTACATGACAAAGGAACTCTGCATTGTGATTCAGATTAAGGGCCTTGAGATGGGAAGATTATCCTGGATTATTCACATGAGTCCTTAAAAGCAGAGAGTTTTTCCTAGTTGTAGTCGGAGAGAGAAATGACCGCCGAAGGGTCAGAGAGAGGAAACGTTTGCTGGCCTTGAGGCTGGAGAAAGGGGACCACAAGCCAAAGAACTTAGGCAGCTTCTAGAAGGTGGAAAAGGCAAAAACCGATTCTCTCCCAGAGCCTCCAGAAAGAAATGCAGGCCTTGATTTTAGCCCAGTGAGATTCCTGACCCTCAGAACTGGAAGATAATAGATCCGTGTTGTTTTAAGCCGCTAAGTTTGTTGTCATTTGTTATAGCAGCACTAGAAATAATAAAACATTTACCTATATGAGCCATAAAGCTCAGGACCGTCCGTGCTTCTTCCTCATTGTGTACTCGATTTGTCACCGTCCTGTTCATTTAACTGCCTACTCAGCTCCTGGGGCTGTTTTCTCTCTCCGTGGCCACTAACAACTTCTGTCATCTCCAGCTTGTTCTACTGTAATAGTCTCTTCCTCTCTTGTCTAGTCTATTCTCAACCTTGCAGCTACTTTCTAAAGAGGGGAGGGTCATTTTGTCCCCCACCCCTAATTACCCTAATTAAATTTTCAGCTCACGCATTACTTCATGTAGGATATTTTTCCGATACTGCTCTCCCTACTCCCAGTCTAGGCCAAGTTGATTCAACATTTATTCCTAGAATGATTGTTATAAATACTTACAGAATTTTATTTATTTCAGACTGCTCATCTTAGGCTTTAATTATACACTGATTTGTGTAATTATTTGATAACCTCTATCTTCACCAGAATATTTAAGAACCATGAGATCTAGAATCAAGTCGTGCCTCATCACTGTATCTTTTGACTCTACCTTAGTGCCTGTGTTACCAAGTGCAAGTCTGTGTGCCTGACGCACAGTGAGGCCAAACAATACCACAACGTCAGAGTTTGGAGCAGAGAAGGGTTTATTGCATGGACTCTGTATTAGACTGTTCTCTTTTTTTTCTTTTTCTTCTTATAGGGCCACACCTGCTGCATATGGAAGTTCCCAGGCTAGGGGTCGAATCGGAGCTACAGCCACTGGCCTACAGCACAGCCACAGCCACACCAGATCCGAGCCACGTCTGTGATCTACACCACAGCTCACAACAGCGCCAGATCCTTAACCTACTGAGCAAGGCCAGGGATCGAACCTGCATCCTCATGGATCCTAGTCAGGTTTGTTAACTGCTGAGCCGCAAAGGAAACTCCTAGACTGTTGCTTATACTTTAACCGTTGTGCTCTATTCCTTGTGCTTCGTCGTGCTCTGTGCCTTTTGTAAAAGAATGGTGCCTGTAGCTTGGAATGTGTAGCGTGACCGTGACCTGACCTGAGCAGAGAATAACGGGAACATTGTGACCTGACCCACATGGACAAAAGATCCAGGAACAAAGGATCTGACATCAAGTTTGCAATAACCATGTCCCTCCCTCGCCCAGCCTTTAAAAGGGCTTTGCCGAAAGCCTTCAGGGAGCTCAAGCTTTTTAAGGCGTGAGCTGCCCGTTTCCTTGCAGAGCCCCTGAAATAAACCCTTCTCTGCGCCACACTCGAACATCTCGGTATTAGTTGGCCTCACAGTGAGTGGAGCACACAGACTTGTACTCGGTAACACTGTATGTATGTCATGAATACACAATAAATATATGTTGAATCAATATATAACTTAAAACCTATTAAACCAATACTGCCACGACGACTTGGCTCTAACACTAAGCAGCTTTTTTTTGGTTGTTTTTTTAATGGCTGCACCTGTGGCAGATGGCAGTTTCTGGCCAGGGATTGAACCCGAGCTGCAGCTGCGACACCACCAGGCGGGCGACTGAACTTGTGCCACCACAGCAACCTGAGACGCTGCAGTTGAATTCTTAATCCACTGCACCACCGCAGGAACTCCGAACAGCTCTTAAGTATTACAGTTTGATTTACTGTATGGTTGTAAAGACGAGGTAGCTTGTAGGATACCACCTAAAAGGATTTGAATATTTTAAAACATCCTGTTAAAAATCATTGATAGGAAAGCAATAGAACAACTGTAATTGGAAAGTGGATTATCCGTAACCTCACCAATCAAATGATAATTTTCATTCTTTAGTTTTAGATTTTATTCAATAAAAAGAATTCTAGGAGTTCCCGTTGTGGCTCAGTGGAAACAAATCCAACTAGGAACCATGAGGTTGCAGGTTCAATCCCTGGCCTTGCTCAGTGGGTTAAGGATCAGCATTGCCGTGAGCTGTGGTGTAGGTTGCAGACGCGGCTCGGATCCCGCGTTGCTGTGGCTCTGGTGTAGGCCGGCGGCTACAGCTCTGATTTGACCCCTAGCCTGGGAACCTCCATAAGCCACGGGTGTGGCCCAAAAAAGACAAAAGACAAAAAAAAAAAGAATTCCAGTTAGTCCTTGTTTAAGTGTGGTAGAACTATTCATGTAAAGTGAATATCAGCTGTTAGGTTTCAAATGCAATTTGATGTAGTGCTAGTTACTCCAGAGTATTTTTAGTGAGACAGAAATGTGTGGGGATTAAATGTTTCTATAAATGAACGTGGAAATGAGAATATATATGAGTGTGAATGGAGATAGAGTTATAGTTCTAAAAGTGGAACATTTAGAATGTGCTGCTTTATTCCAAGACAACTTTAATAGGAAAAAGTTTCATTAAAAAGGAATATTAAATAATTCCTACTGTACATGAGATAACATATTTTAACACCCTTATGCTTTGAAGAATGTAGAAGCTGCTTATAACTTTAAGATACATGTAAAATCATGTAAAAGTTAAATCTTGATTTGTGCCAAGAAACAGTGTGTGTTTAAAAAAACAGTCCAGGTAGTGATTATAATAAAACAATTACGTTTTACATATTGATGCTGTAGAGTAAATCTGTGTGACCCTTGACGGTAGGAGGATCTTATTGTAGAAAATTACACTTAACTACATCCCAGGAGCAGAGAGGCTACCTGGTTTGTGCCTCAGTGAATGCTCCTTGTTCCCTGTGCATCCTACACTGTCCCTGACCAGTCTCTGCCCCTCTCCCCAGGAGAGGAGGAAATATGCATCCTACCACCCAATTCTCCTTCATAATCCACATTAAATGCTTAGAGCCCCTCATGTGAGTGTCCTTGGGAATGCTTAGGTCTGCTCTGCTTGAAAAATGCTCCCTTCTTCCCACCATCTTCATTCCTTCCTCGAGCACAGCGATGCTCACCCAGGAATCCTAGTCCCTTGGCTCCCCGCCCCCCACCCCCAGTGTTCTGCTTCTTAATCCTTTAACCCTTCCATTTGTTTTCTTCCACATTAGGGATCAGAAACGTAAATGCCTACAGATAGAAACAAATCCGATAACTACGGTAACAAGCTGGGGAGAGTGCCCAGCTAAAGGGGACAACTGTTCCTTTGTTTCACCTAGTTGTTGCCATGGGGGCATCCAGACCCCTGTTGCCAGATCTTGAGATGTTTCAAGAGAAACAAGTGGTCTGAGAATTTTGTATACACACTCTCTATGTTTACATATTGGCATTTAGTTCAGATTTTAAAAACACAGTTGGATGCTGCTCCTGAGCCAGGACTTTGAACCTCTGCTCTAGATCATAAGATTAGAGCTCAAGGAGTTCCCATTATGGCTTGGCAGGTTAAGAACCCGACTAGTATCCATGAGGATGTGGGATCGATCCCTGGCCTCGCTCGGCAAGTTAAGGATCCGGCATTGCTGCAAGCTGTGGTGTAGGTCGTGGATGCTGCTTGGATCTGGCATTGCTGTGTCTGTGGCATAGGTTGGCAGCTGTAGCTCTGATTCGTCCCCTAGCCTGGGAACTTCCATATGCCATGGAAGAGAAAAAAAAGAAAAGAAAAGAAAAAAAAAAGATTGGAGCTCAGAATCAAGCCCAGTGTTCAGTATTTGATAAGGGACACATCTCTTTGCACCCTATCAGTTATGCTCCATTTCTCTCTCAGAATTGCCTTCTAGTCAGTTGCAGTTTTCGACTTGTTCCTTGAAAGACTGTGTGTTATTTCTGGTTTTTGTTTGTTTGTTTTTTGCATTTTTTTGCTTTTTAGGGCCAAAGGTATGGCCTGTGGAAGTTCCCAGACTAGGAATTGAATCAGAGCTGCAGCCACTGGCCTACGCCACAGCCACAGCAATGCAGAATTCGAGAAGCATCCAGGACCTAGCTGCAGCTTGTGGCAATGCTGGATCCTTAACCCACTGAGCGAGGTCAGGGATTGAATCCGCATCCTCATGGATACTAGTCAGGTTCGTTACTGCCACAGTGGGAACTCCATGTATGAAAGCAGTTGAGAAACAGAAATATTGTTTTGGCCTGAGTATTTCTAATGCTCCCACCCCCACCCCCCAATGAAAGAGGCATTCACCAAGAGGCCTAAACGGAACTTAAAAAATCTCTACTCCCCAAGATTGACTGAGCAGGCTAGAGGTTGGTCCCCATAGGGGCCACAGAGATTTCGTTAAAAAACAAATGCTGTCACCCATACTTTGGTGGTTAAAATTCGTTAGAACTAAGTCTTAAAAGTCCTCAGTCAGTTTCATCCGTTGCATTTATCTGTGTCCTATGCTGTCAAAGTTACTGGAAAAGAGGCAGTGGGGAAACAGTAACTGTGAAACCACTTACTAATGAGTTCATTACCATGTCAGAAAATAGAATTTTGCTTTCTGGGTTTCTAGGTGGCCTAGGTTTATAAAATAGCTCGAGTTTTATTTCTCTTTTTCATCCCCCACCCCCTCTCTTTTTTCAGGCTTCCAAAACAAAAATAGAGTTGCAATCTTGGCAGAACTGGACAAAGAGAAAAGAAAATTGCTAATGCAGAACCAATCTTCAACAAACCACCCTGGAGCTAGGTATGAAGAATAATGTGGTTTTTACATTCAGTGATATAAAAAAATAACCTGCACCAATAACTGAAATTGGCTGGCAGTGGTCTGGAATTTAACATGTTATGTTTTATTTCCTAGTTGGATTTGAAAAATTAGATGATTTAATTGATGATTTTAAATATTTTAATTCCAATCAGAATATTCAAATTTCCCTATGGCCTACCTTCAAAAAAAGAAGAGAGTTTTAAATGGGTTTTTTGGTTATGTTATTGGTAATGGCCCACTTTTTAAGCATAATGCAAAATAGGTGAGATTTGAGGTAGCTTAATGATCTTTATTCTATTCCGTTTCTGCCGTCTTGAATCCCTTCCCTGACATCTGTTAGCCCATTCCACCACCACACTAACTTTCCCCATTCTTTTTCAGCCAGACCTCTGAAAGAAGTCCTCTGTACCCGATCATCTCTGCTCTCTCACTTACGTACCCCTCAACCCCCTGCAGTCTGACTTCCAGGCCTCCCCACCCACGCCCCAAAGAACAAGTTGGAGCCTAGCTCACTTGCAACCTCCTGTGGCTAAATCTGGTGAACCTAAGTCTTTTTCTTGGGAGACTCCTTAGCGTTATTTGACACCACTCTGTTGCTCCCTCCTCCTCCTCCTCCTCCTCCTCCTCCTCCGGCATGTGGAGATACCTAGGCTAGGGGTCGAATTGGAGCTGCAGCCACAGGCCAACCTCACAGCCACAGCAACACCAGATCTGAGCCGTGTCTGTGACCTACACCACAGCTCAGGGCAACCGGATCCTTAACCCACTGAGTGAGGCCAGGGATCGAACCTGTGTCCTCGTGGATACTAGTGTGATTTGTAACCTACTGAGCCACAAGGGGAACTCTCTCCTTCTTTTTTTACATTGAAATGTCGGTGCAATATATTAGTTTCCCGTGTACCACATAGGGATGTGGCTTGTGCGTGTATGAGGAGATGATCACCACAACGTCTAGTAATCACCTGTCCCTACAAAGTTACTACAGTATTATCGATCATATTCCTTATGCTGTATATTCTATTCCTGTGACTTATTTTTTTTCTAACTGAAGGTTTGTGCCTCTTAATCTGCTTTGCCTATTTCACCCACCCCCAACTCCCTCTCCTCTGGTAACCAGCCATTTGTTCTCTCTGTGGGTCTGTGTTCGTTTGTTTTATTTTTTAGATCCCAAATGTAAGTAAGCTCCGATGGTATTTATTTTTGCAAATGGCAATATTTTTTATGGTGGAGTAATATTCTATTGTATACTTCTTCTTAATATGCTCTCCTTCCTCCTTCTTAAAAGACTCCTTCCTTGGTTTCCATTTATTCACTCAATGTGATACTGTGTTGGTTTCTTTTTCAGACATGTCTCCACTGCCCGTCTCTTGAATGTTGCTACTTCTCAGAATTCTGTTCCAGCCCCAGTTTCCCAGTCTACGTCTCTTCACTGGACGTAGTCAGTTGCGTCCACTTCGACAGCCTTTTATACATTTGCATCTCTAACCTAGTCCTCTCTCTCAAGCATCAAACTGCCTCCTAGACATCTTCCCCTTGATGTCCTGTAGGCACTTCCACCTTAGTGTGTCCCACACTGAACTCATCTTCCCTCTCTTCTCTCCAACTACTTCATGTGCTTGGCTTGCTCGTTCCAGGCAGTGGTACAGATCTACCACTAATCAAAGCCAGAAATGGGCAGTTTACCTGTTTATGAGTCCCTTTCACTTCCATCGCCAGTCATTTATAATCCTCTTACGTTTCTGTTTTGAAATGTGCCTCAGACGTGTCCATTTTTCTTCACTGCTACCGCTGCTGCCCTAGTCCTGGCCACTCATTTTTTGCCTCAATTACTACTTCCTCCCTGAATTTCCCACAGTCTTACGTTCTCTCGAATACATTTCTCAGTTTTGTCAGTTAGGATGTTTTCATCTGGAAGTAACAGAAAACCGAAACGTTGGCATCGGCTGTAGGATTGTGTGTTAACAAGGTGGTTCCAGAGAAGCTTGCTGCAGTGGTCACCAGTGTCAGCGTGGCCAGCTTCCTTTCCTCTCTCCTTTCTGCTTTCCCCCTTGGATCATCACCTCCCTCCTGGCCAAAATATGACTGCAGTGGCCCAGGCGTCAGTCACCTCTACACCGCGCCACCTACAGAGGCAAACACCAGAACGTTTCCCAGGCGATGTCCCTTTTGTAAGAGTGAGGAAAGTATTCACAAAGCCTTCTAAGCAGACTGCCTAGGAAACCTCCCTGCCCAGATCTGTGACCCTTTCTCTTGCCCAAACAGGAAGCCAGCAAGGGACATAGTACTCACGCCCTGGGGCCGGCCTGGCCTCCTCAGAAGCAGGGGACCAGCGGTCACTGACCTGGGTTTGGGTTCCATTAGCAAGGAAGAAGGGCGAAAAGCAGTGGTAGAGGAGGTGACCAGCCCCGTCTGTATCACGGCGGCCTTTCTGAATCAGAGTGTCTGTGATCCTTCCGATCCAGTCGCTCTTCTGCTGGTGACACTCTCTGGACGTCTCCCTTCACCGTAATTTCCTTCACAAGGCTTTACATGTCCCTGCACCTGCCTTCCTCCCTCGCCTCGTTTTTTGCCCACTCACTCCTCCCTTCCCCAACCTTGACCTCGAGTCCTGCTAACTTCAATTCTTACACATGCTCTCCCTTCTGCTTGAAACATTCGGCTCTTTAGTTTTCATCATAAATGTAATGTGATGATAGACCAGAGAACCTCAAATCTGTTTAAAAGCCGAGGACCACAAGCCATCGATAAAAAGGCAATAACCTGAAGCTCTAGTAGATAGATAGGCTTTCTTCATTTCAATTAATGTAGACAATGGGAAAAGGAAAAAAAGACTTATTCGAGAAGGTCTTTTTTTTTTTTTTTTAATTCCTATATAGAATGTGTAATGGAAAATATAATTGAGAAATAAGGGGGGTCTCTAAACCATCCAGTAACCCAGGTTTGCATTTCAGCATTGCGCTCTCGAGACCCACTCTCAACAAGGACTTCCGGGACCATGCTGAGCAGCAGCACATCGCAGCCCAGCAGAAGGCGGCTCTGCAGGTGAGCCAGGTGTCACCGACGTGGTCTCGCTGGAGACTTGCTGGGGCTCAGAAGGGCAGCACAGTGCCTGTTTTGTATTTCCGTGGAGCAATATCGATAAACGTGTTCCGCACATAATTGCAGTGGTTTGCTGACGCTCAGTCATGCCCAGAGGATTTGACAGACCCACCCAGCAGTAATGAAAGTATCTTTTGATGGTGCTGATGTGGTCATGGTTGATTCTCCGTGCACTTGGCAAGGGACTGCTTATGCCCAAAGAGTTTAGGGTATCTCATAGACAGAATGGTCCTGCAAAGCTGAAGTGGCTCGTTTAATAGAACACCAATATTTTTTTCAAATTCGTCATGTCATTACGTCCCTTCGATAGTCTTAACGGTTTATGATTGCTGTTTGGATTCTTTTTTTTTTTTTCAATGGGCGGCATGACTGTTGTGCAGGAAATGTTTAAAGACTCAACTCCTATCATAGCATGTGGTAATCCATCCGTTTAAAAAACTTGTAATTTAGTATTACATTGATCATTGATCATTTAACCAAGATTCCCAGAGACTTCTGCTTTATTGATTAAGAGCAGAGTACCTGGGGACCATTTTTGCTGGCTTTCCTCCCCACTCTATGTCTTTGACTCAATTATTAACCGAAGAGAATCACAGGGGAGAGAGTGGGGATGATAAGTTAGTGCCTGGCCCAACTTGTTAGTATGAATTCTTTATTACTGTCCATCTCCCGTGGGCTTACACATTAGCAGCATGAGAACTGATTTTTAAGATAAATTTGGTCTCAGGCCTTCAGAAAACATAAGTGGTTTTAATGCCTTGCTTGAAGAACTGCAACTCTCAATTGCTTAATTGCGTCTTTTTCCTTTCTTTTTTTTTTTTTTTTAACTCTTTCCCAGCATGCACATGCACATTCATCTGGATATTTCATAACTCAGGATTCTGCATTTGGGAACCTTATTCTTCCTGTCTTACCTCGCCTTGACCCAGAATGAAGAAGATATTTGTTGTAGCAAAAGTGACTGTAACATCAGATGCCAAAGCTACTATCATTCAGTGCTATACAAACTGTGACTTTCAGAATTCTGGCGGACTTTTACACGTTTTGTTTCTCTAAAAGAAAGATCTGTGTAAGTGAAAGCAAAAAAGGAGGGTTAACCAGGATGATGAGAGCTCCGGACAGTCTGTCATTGAAGGAACTGGTCATGCTGCCCAGGACTGTCACTCGTGTAATGCGGTTTGATTTTTAACTCTGAATCGGATGTGGTCTTGTAAACTCAGCCCCTCGCCCCCAAAAAGTTGGATGCGTCTATCCCGTCTAGAGTAGATGTTCAAGAACCATTTAAAGCACTTAACTTCAAACACATGAGGGTGCTGTTTAAAAATGTGAACCAAAAGGCTTAAATAAGTTCCATTCACACTTGCTGTTTATAGAACAGATATCAGTGTACCTTTGGAGTTTATAGTCAGCATATCATCCTGAAATATCCTTTAACTCATAACTAGTTCCCCTAGTCTCGGTTTTACAAGAAAACCCAAGATAAGACGAAGTCACTGACACGTCTTAAACATCTTTTATAAACCTCTGCCACTATAAATTATGTGACTAAATACTGTTGAAAACAATAAGAAATGTAGTTTTAAAATTTGTACATGCTCATATTTAGTGTTACTACGTAAATGATGTGCCTACACAGTCTTCTTGCCCATATTTGCTCTAATTAAACCCATTAATTAAAGTTGAGCCCCTTTCTACTCACTTGAAGGAAGAAGGACTTAGGTTAAGCAAGTGTCTCAACATGATACATGTCTAACAGAATCCAGGGTGCTTACTTAAATATGCAGTCCCCACAGCTTACTCTGGTCCTATGGAATTAGTGTGTCTAATTCAAAATAAAGTTTGAAACCATAGGATAGAGATTCAGTTTTCATGATCAATGTAAATTCATAGATTTGTAAGGTCATGAAACTTAGAGGTCATTTACCTAGCGTTGACCTTTTTTTTACTTTTATTAGGCTTGAAATGATGGTTTATACTATATTTCAGATACAGTATTTTTTATAACTGACCTCATCTTGGCCTTGAATCCCCATCCTCTTTGGTGGTAGGATGAAATTTAAACTTGAAATTCCAGTTTGAGTCAACAATTAGGAAAAGTTCATCTCCCTTTTCAAAGAGCGTCTTCTCCCTCCTCCCCTAGATATTTGTACCAACTGTCCAGCTCCATCTTACCTAAACTATATGAAGCAGGAATGACCAGTTCTAGGTGTGGCTGTGCCATCTGGATTCTTTCTGTTGAGAATTTGAACTGGCTTTCTCCATTCAGCTGAGGTGGCAGCTGTCCCCATTATAATGGTCACCATCCCAGCACAGGTGGCCTTTCTCCTACTGCCGAGGAGCTCTGAGGGGACCTTTGCCTCTGCCCTGCCTCAGGTCCCTCCAGCTGTCCCTGGCCCTCCTTGTAGGAGTCTTTGTTTCCTTGAGTTAATTTGACTAAGTCACTGTTCTGTGCGATCCATGAGCTACCGGCATCCTTCTAAATCTAGGGGCGCCAGGGAGATACATTTTTTGGATTGTATAGTTTTTATACATTTGAAGCCTCTACCAACCATGTGACTTTGATAACCTCAGTAAAGAGATCTTTCTCCTCAGAGTATCTTTTCTGGTCTCAGCCTTTTAAATAGATGTTGCCAAAAACCCACAGTCCTAGCTAGTGAGCACTGCCTCCGCCTCTCCTTTGACTCACTTACAAATTCAGTTCCATTCCATGTGTATTTATTAACACCTACTCTGTAAAGCACTGTGTTTTGCGGGGAACAGGTAAGGAGGACCTGCTCTTAAGGAGGAGAGGTGGAGAGGCGCCTGTGCCGGTGCAGTGGGAAAGAAGCCAGCATCCTGGAGCACGGAGCAGTCTCGATAGGCCTAGAAGAGTCGGCATGATGCTACCTTGCAAGGGAGGGAAGAGTTGCTCCAGACAGAGGTCAGGGTCTTATAACCAGAGGGCAGTAGGGGCGAAGGCAGCTGGGACTGCAGAGGTCATGGGAAGGGTGGCAGTGGACCCTGTCGGAAGCCTTCGGCGAAGTTCTAGCCTTGATTCCCTCGGGTTGGGGGTGGTGGGCTGAGCCACGTCTCCTCTCCACCTGTCACCCTGTCTCATCTGTAAAATGGGAACAGTGCACGCTCTGCCTCCTTCATGCCTGGTATTTTTCAAAGTGCAGGTTTCAATACGTTACTGAATTGAGAGTCCAACCTAATGGCTAAAGAGGGTGTGAACTGCTTTTTTTTTTAAAATAGAAAACGTCAGGGTACGTGGCATATAATAAATGGGAGGTTTTGTTTCCTGAGTCTTCCTTTTCTGTGTGGTTTAAACTTACTTTGTGTATTGTCTGTTCCACCAGCATGTAAAGTCTTTGAGGACAAGGGGTTTTGTTTCCCTCTTTCTCCGCTTCTTTCCTCTTTACTCCTGTATTCTGCTGAGAACACTGTTTGGCATATAGTAGGGAGTCGGTACCTACTTATGGAGGGAATGAAGGCATGAAGAACTATGACCTGGATCATGATTTAAAAGGTATTTCTTGTTACTGTGAGTCATGGCAAAAATGTTCTGAAAGCCACTGCTAAGTAACAGATAGTGCTTTGTATGACTCTAGAATAAAAACTGAAATGACTCAAGAATTTCGAAGGGAGGTGTTTTTATTCCCCCCTGAACAGTCTATAATCTGTCTCAGTTCTTTGCTTCTCTTTGGCCATAGAAATTCAGCCTTTATATGCGTGTAAGGCCCATTGAAAAAAAGGGTTTCGGCAAATACGGTTACACTCAGCGCCGAGGACGTCAGGTTGTTGGTGCCGATCACCCCCCACTGGCATCCCGACAGCTGGCACGAGGCCCGCTGTCAGGGGCCTTAAGCTCAACCAGTCTTCGCCGAGTGCTTTTCTTCCTCACCTCTGCATGTGCAGTGATGAGTACACGACAGACACCCACAATTGTTTTTTTTTTTTTTTGTCTTTTTGTCTCTTTGCCATTTCTTGGGCCGCTCCCGCGGCATATGGAGGTTCTCAGGCTAGGGGTTGAATCGGAGCTGTAGCCACCGGCCTACGCCAGAGCCACAGCAACGCGGGATCCGAGCCGCGTCTGTGACCTACACCACAGCTCACGGCAACGCCGGATCATTAACCCACTGAGCAAGTGCAGGGACCGAACCCGCAACCTCATGGTTCCTAGTCGGATTCGTTAACCACTGCGCCATGACGGGAACTCCACAATTCGTTTTTTTAAATGAGCAAATAACGAACATGGATGGGGGAGGACAGCTTCACTGTCCTCAAGAATCTGGCAATCGAGAACAAGCGACGCTGACACCAGTACTAACAGCATGCTGGTAGCTAATTCTGAACGCTCCAGAGAACACTCCTCTGAACTTGGCTTTCAAGATTGAGAGATTCCAGCCAGGAAAGATAAGGGAGCAACAGTCAGAGCAAAGGGGAAACTTGCACAAAGGCAGGCAGGAGCGCAGGCATCGGGGCCGCTGTAAAGCAACCAGACATACCCTTTGGTTGGATTGGCACGGACAGGTTTGGATAAATCTGTATATGGCAATCATTAGAAGCGAAGCCAAACCTAGGCTGGACTCATATTCTAGAGTCTGGAATTCCAGAGAGAAGCAACTGTCATTAATCTGGTATAGAGCCGGGAGCGAGTGAACTTTTTTGAGCGTAGGCAGGCATGGCGATGGACCAGTCTGGCTGTCCTCAACTCCCGGGCAAGAGGAAACTGGCAAGGCGGCAGAAGAGTGGTCATCCTCACCTTCCACTGAGAATGCAGCCACACCTGTTCTACTCACAGCCATACCTCAGCTCCAGCTGCATCTACCTCTGCTCTCTCTTCCCTGTAGTTCTCGAGTCCTTAGCCCAGATTTGTTTCCTCACCTCCCACCCTTAGCTGCCTTTCTCCCCTCCCACAGCTTTCCTCCATAGCTCTACCTCCAAGAACCTCTGAAGAGAAACAGCAAGGCCTCCTCGCACGGTATTCATTTCATCTTCACAACAGCTCAGTGAGTTCGTGGATATCCTCAGCGGTCGACTCCGCACCGATTCTTCCTCTCCCGCTGCCTAGCGGCACTCAGACTTGCACTGGGTCTGACCCGCCCCCCCAGGCAGCCAGTGTGTGGACCGGCTCCGCAACGGGGGTGGGCCTCAGGTGCCCCAGACCCAGCAGGACCTCTCCCTGTTGCCACAGCCCCTCAGCACGTGGTACTTCACAAACCCACAGGAACCGGCTCAAGAGTGGACCTGTTATCCCAGTGAGGCTGCAGGAGGGGTTGCTACACACACGGAAAAGCTGTGTTTTCACTCCCCTGAGACAGCTACTAAAAGGGAGTCTTTCTCTCGTAATGCGTAGAGGGAAATTATATATTTTTTTTCCCTTAAGTGTTGTTGACAGCCATCCTGTGACCAAGAGGTGGGGCCAGTCTTAGGATGAAGCCACCGACCGTAAAAGGTGCAACAGAGAAATATAAAGAACCTGGGTCCCTGAGGACAGCATCACACGGCTGAGTTAATTCCTAAAGAGCCACCCCTCCGCTGTGGAAGGGGGTGGAAGGGGGTAATAAGCCTCATTGTTGCTTAAGCCAGATTAAAGGAGGCGTTCTGTCACTTGCCACCTACACACAAGAGGTACCAACTCGCTAAGTGACCTCGGCCACACAGCTAGGTGGCAGAAGAGCAGAACCCCCAAAACTCCCATCTCCTCCTGTAGCCAAATGGCACC
This sequence comes from Phacochoerus africanus, assembly GCF_016906955.1. Taxonomy (NCBI): domain Eukaryota; kingdom Metazoa; phylum Chordata; class Mammalia; order Artiodactyla; family Suidae; genus Phacochoerus; species Phacochoerus africanus. Next base: position 255,328,934 of record NC_062545.1, on the reverse strand, counting down.
GCCTCCTCACACTTCAGTCTCCTACCTCGAACCTGCTGAGCTCCGCCCGCCCCGGCCGCGTCCTTTCCTCACGATGCCCTGCTGTCACCTCTGGAACTCCTTTGGTTCAGCCACCAAAATATCTCTACATTCAAACTCTTTCCGGCTTCTCCTTGAGGGTGACAGGTCCTGGTGGCTCTGGGGAGGAAAGAGATGAGGGGTTCACATTCCTGGCTCAGGCTCAGCTGCTCTCTGGCGGGCTCACCACCACCCCTCCAGAATATTCATTTCCTTTCAAAGTTTACTCCTTAAACGTGCATGGCCCCTACCCCCTTAAAAACCCCAGCGTGGTCCCTGCCAAGTGCCAGGCCCCAGCACTCCCTCACCTTCCGTAAGTATGTGACCCTCCTTCACAGCCATCCCCTCCCCTGCGTTACCCTGGCTGCTCGCTGGGGATAGTGACAGCCACCTTCGTGTGAACTAATAACCTAGTCTCCCACTTCCAGAAGGGTCGCCACATATGGGCCACTGTCTGAACCTGGAATCAGATAACCCTCTTCCTCCCCAAGTTGCACCCTGTTCTGCAGCCACATTTGCTACCCTCCACGTTGTCAGCTAGCTCTTTGCATTCCTATCTTTCTCCATAGAATCACGCTTTTTGCCTATAAATGGGCACCTGCTTAAAGATGGTCCAGGGATCTAACATTTTCTTCAAAGGAAGACAGTGGACTGGCTGTCCCTTCACTGCCAGACTGCATTTGTGTCCACAGCGTATGCCTTACTTGCTGGAAGGGGTGAATGCTTCACATTCCTTGTGAAGGCTGGTTTCTACGTTTGTCTTCCATTGATGACGGCCCCATTTCTCTGCTTCCCTGTATAACTCCCCAAAAGAGCTGCCTATGCCAATGCTCTTTCATTTCCCTCCACTTACTGTCTCTGGCACTCACCCTAGTCAAGCTTATGTCTCTACAAATTCACTGCAATTGTTCTTTTAAAACCGCCGCCAGTCATCTCCACTTGGCCAAATCCAGGTGCCCATCTTTATCTCTTGTCCTACTTAAATGCTCAGCAGTATTTTCCACAACTGATCGCTCCCTCTCTCTTGAAACGCTCTCTGCACCTGTCTTCAGCAGCACCCTGCTCTCCTGGCTTTCCTCCTGCCTTACTGGTTGTGTCTTCTTCATCTCCTTTGCTGGCTTCTCCTCCTTCCAAATGCAAAGCGTTGAAATACCCTAGAGATCAGCCTTTCCGTCTCTTTTCCATCTACAGTTATTGCTGGGTAATATTCCTCCACTACTATGGCTTTAAGTACAATCTTCTGATTACTTTCAAGCTTAAATCACCAGCCCTGATCTCTCTCTGCGGTGCTCAGTCTCCAAGGATGGCTGCCATCAAATCCTCCCATGCCTCTAAGTCACATGCAATGCTTCTAATCAAAAGGTGGTTTCTGTGTCACCTCCGCATGTATATGTCCTGGCCTTGTGACATATTTCGACAAATAGGATATGGCAGAAGAGGTGCTGTGTCAGTTTGGACTTCTCCTGAATGAAGCCTGACAGCTTCTGCTCTTGTCCTTTCTGGAGAAACCAGTCACTCTGTAAGAAGTCTGACTCCCCGTGACCTCCATGCTGTGAGGAAGCCCAAGCTGGCCACCTGGAGAAGCCGTGTGGTGGAGCACGAGGTGCCAGACATGTGAGTGAAGCCACTTCGGACCTTCCTGCTCAGCTCACTACTGGATGCAGCCAAGTGAGTGATCCCAACTGATGCCACGTAAAGCAGCACTGCCCAGTGGAGCCGGTCAACCCATAGAATTTTGAGAAATAATAAATCATTGCTTTTTAAACCTCTTAAGTCTTGGAGTAGTTTATTTATTATGCAGCAAAAGATAACTAAAATTAACCCTTGATCTCCATGGGAGTTCCCGTTGTGGCTCAGTGGTTAACGAATCTGACTAGGAACCATGAAGTTGCAGGTTCAATCCCTGGCCTTGCTCAGTGGGTTAAGGATCCAGCGTTGCTGTGAGCTGTGGTGTAGGTTGCAGACGAAGCTCGGATCCCGTGTTGCTGTGGCTCTGGCGTTGGCCGGTGGCTACAGCTCCAATTAGACCCCTAGCCCGGGACCCTCCATATGCCGCGGGAGCAAAAAATGGCAAAAAGACAAAATAATAATAATAATAATAAAATAAATAAAATAAAATACCCTTGGTTTCCATACTCCCATATGCATTGTCAAAGTGACCTCTCCACTTGGAAGTCTAATAGGCACCAAACTTAACTCATCCAAAATCAGATTCTAACACCTCGCCTTCCCGGCATATGCTTCCCCCCACACTCCCCATCGAAGTAAATGGCCGTTTGCTATCAACAAAGGAGTCATTCTCGGCTCCTTTCTCACACTCCTCTTTCAATCACAGCAGCTCTAGCCTCGAAACATACCCAGAATCCCATGAATTCTTACTACTTCCACTGCTGCCGTCTTGTTCCAAGCCACCATCATCATCTACCGAGACTACTGTGACAGCCTTCCTACTGGCTTGCCTCCTTCCACCTCGGTCCCCTGCCCTTCATCTCTTCTCACAGTGGAGAATTTCAACATAGTAGCCAGATGATACTTTAAAAATATAAGTAAGCCTGGAGTTCCCGTTGTGGCACAGCGGAAACAAATCCGACTAGGAACCATGCAGTTTTGGGTTCGATCCCTGGCCTTGCTCGGCGGGTTAAGGATCTGGCATTGCCGTGAGCTGTGGTGTAGGTCGCAGACAAGGCCCGGATCTGGCGTTGCTGTGGCTGTGGTGTAGGCCAAGAGCAAAAGCTCCGATTAGACCCCCAGCCTGGAAACCTCCATATATGCCATGGGGTGTGGCCCTAAAAACACACACAAAAAAATATATATATGTATATATGTGTAAGGCACCTGAAAAGATGTTCAGCATCACTAATCATTAGGGAAATGCAAATAAAAAACTACAGTGAGATTACTTCACACCCAGGATGGCTGTTATGAAAACACAGACACACACACACACACACACACACACACACACACACACACACACACACACACACACACACATGACAAATGTTGGAGAGAATGTGGAGAAACTGGAACCCTCCTGCACTGTTGAGAATGTAAACTGGTGCAACCGCTGTGGAAACAGTATGATGGCTCCTCAAACTTGTTTTGTTTTGTTTTTGTTTTTGTTTTTGTTTTGCTATTTCTTTGGGCCGCTCCTGCGGCATACGGAGGGTCCCAGGCTAGGGGTTGAATCGGAGCTGTAGCCACTGGCCTACACCAGAGCCACAGCAACGCGGGATCCAAGCCGCGTCTGCAACCTACACCACAGCTCACGGCAACGCTGGATCGTTAACCCACTGAGCAAGGGCAGGGACTGAACCCGAAACCTCATGGTTCCTAGTCGGATTCGTTCACCACTGCGCTACAACGGGAACTCCGCTCCTCAAACTTTTAAACATAGAGTTATCATCCATTAATTCCACTTTGGGGTATATACCCCAAAGAAAAGAAAGCAGGGACTCAAACAGATAGGTGCACACGCAGGTTCATAATAGCACTATTCACAACAGCTACAAGGTGGAAATAACCCAAATGTCCATCATTGGATAAATGGATAAACAAAATATAGTATATACACACCACAGAATATTATTCAGCCTTAAAAAGGAATGAGATTCTGATACATGCTAGAATGTAAATGAACCTGGAAGCCATTATGCTAAGTGAAATAAACCAGACACAAAAGAACAAATATTGTATGATTCCACTTATACGAGGTACCTAGAGTGGTCAAATTCATAGAGAATGTAGACTGATGGTTACCAAAGGCTAAGACAAGGAGGAAGTGATTTATGATTTAACAGGTACTGAGTTACACCAAGGGATAATGAATGAAAACACTCTAGAGATGGATGGTTGTGATGGTTGTACAATAACTTAATGTCACTGAACTGTAACTTTTTTTTTTTTTGCCTTTTAGGGCCACACCCTCGGCATATGGAAATTCCCAGGCCAGGGGTCGAATCAGAGCTGCAGCTGCACAGCCACAGCAACCTGTGATCCGAATCACAGCTGCGACCTGGGACACAGCTCATGGCAACGCTGGATTCCGGACCCACTGATCGAGGCCAGGGATCAAACCCATATCCTCATGGATACTAGTTGGATTCGTCTCTGTTGCACCACAATGGAAACTCCTGAACTGTAACATTTAAAAATGGTTACAGTGGGCGTTCCCACTGTGGTGCAGAGGGTTGAGGATCTGGTGTTGCCACAGCTGCGGTGCAGGTCGCGGCTGTGGCTTGGATTCAATCCCTGGCCTGGGAACTTCCAGATACTGCAGGGGCAGCTGAGAAAAGAAAAAAAAAAAAAAAAGGTAAATTTTATGTATACTTCACCATAATTTTTTTTTTGGTTGCACCCACAGCATGTGGAAGTTCATGGGCCAGGGACTGAATCTGTGCTGCAGTTGGGGCTGGTGCCACACTGCAGCCTTAACCCACTGTGCCACAAGGGAAATTCTTGTGACAATTTGTAATGTAAATAAGATCATGTCTTTTCTCTAATGAGTTTCTGTCTCACTAAGAGTGAAAGCTAAAATCTTTACAGTGGACTACAAGTATCAAGAATATTGTCAAATGAGTCTACTTTTTGGAACGAAGAGGATTTAGCTGAAAATACGCAAAGTGAAGTTTTCCCTTCCTTGAATCTTAATATACTCTTTCTCTTTTCCCCTTAGATTTGTTTTGTTTTGTTTTGTTTTTACTTTTTAGGGCTGCACCTGCGGCATATGGAGGTTCCCAGGCTAGGGGTCAAATTGGAGCTACAGCTGCTGGCCTACACCACAGCCACAGCAACGCTGGATCCTTAACCCACTGAGTGAGGCCAGGGATGGAACCAGCAACCTCATGGTCCCTAGTCGGATTCTTTTCCACTGTGCCGCGACAGGAACTCCTCCCCTTAGATTATTAAGCTTCTCTACTGAGAGGCTGTTGATCTACTGAAAATGGCCAGTGACTAAAAGGACAATTGGAGTTTCAGCCAACAGTATCTGTGCTTCCAATCTCATGCTTGAACTAACAGGTCTGAATGATAATGAATGAATGTTGGTTTGTTCCTGGTCCAGAGTGATACTCTTTTTTTTTGGCCACACCCTTGGCATTCGGAAGTTCCTAGGCTGGGGATCAAACCCACGCCACAGCGGTGACAAGGCTGGATCCTTAACTGTTAGGCTAACAGGGAGCTCCCAGAGTGATATTCGTACTCTGCAGACAAACCAACCTGGCCCTGGAAATAGTTGGACCTGAGATGCTCAGCGCTTCCATTCTACCAGAAGGCAGTGATTTCTTAGCCCCTTCTGTCTGCCTTAATCTTAGGCAGAAGCAACTTTGAAGAGACAGGGAGCTCCCTGCTTTGCACTGCTGATCCCTCCTCCTGGCATGGTCTTCCCTTTACCCACGTAGCTTGCTCCTTCAACAGTCTCAAGTCTTTACTTAATAATGTCACCTTTTCCATGATGCCTTCTTTGACCACTGTTTTCAGATTTTCATCTCCTTTTTCAGAACAACCTGGCTTAGTTTCTCTCTGTGACACTTAGCATCTCCTAACAAAAAAATGTAATTTATTTTCTTATTTTCATTGATTGTCTGCCTTCTCCCATTAGACTATCAGGGCTGTAAGTGTAGATACTTTTCTGTATGTGTGTTTTCACTAATATACACCCCCAGTGCTTAGGAGAGTGCTTATTAGCACATTACAACGTGTGCAAATGTTTTAATAAACATGAAATAAGTCTGGCATCTTGGTCCTCAACAGTGGACCCCCTCCCCAAGTGAAAGTACCCATAGACATATGCACAAAAAAGCACACATAACTGCAGGGGGCTTTTAAACTCTCTGAGAGCCAGGGTGCCAGGTTAAAAGCCTTAGATCAAAAGGAATTTAGCTGGGAGTTCCTTTCATGGCTCAGTGGTTAATGAACACAACTAGCATCCATGAGGACACAGGTTCAGCCCCTGGCCTTGCTCAGTGGATTATGGATGCAGTGTTGCCGTGAGCTGTGGTGTAGGTTGCAAATGCGGCTTGGATTCCGCGTTGCTGTGGCTGTGGTGTAGACTGGCAAGCTACAGCTCTGATTCGACCTCTAGCCTGGGAACATCCATATGCCGCAGGTGCGGCCCTAGAAAGACAAAAAGACGAAAAAAAAAAAAGAGGGAATTTAGCTGTACCTTTTTGGATGCTTCTCCAGTGCAGTCTTTTGGAAATCTTTTCCATGCCACAGATGTTATTACTATTGGGAGTCTCCCAGGAGATTCCAGAGCCATGCAATATTGTAGCAAATACAGTGAAGTTGGCAGCTATAATTCTGTTAAGAAAACAGGAGTGTGTGCCAGCCCCTCATTCTTCATTACTGAGCTATTAATTCAAATTCTCTTAGGAAACCATCCAACAGTGAAAAGACTGAGCAGCCACAAGCTAAAGCACAGGCCTCTGTCCCAGGAGGTGCTGACCTTCGCTAGAGAAATGAATTGTCCTCTGGGGTGAACCACTTGGTGAGGCAAATGCTCCCAGATGCAGAGCTGTTCCCTTTGAACACCCCTGGCTCCTTGGGGATAGGAGATACCCTGCAGGGTGACAGTGACCTGCTTGGAGGTTCTCTTCAGCCTCGTTAACTCCTGAGGCTGCAGCATCCAAGAGGACCCGCCGCACCTTAGAGAAAGAGTCCCCCGTCCAGCGTGCTGGCTGAGAACTGAGGATGGAGGAAAGCTTTCACAAAAGAAAGGCGGATGGCAGAGGATCGGGTGGAGGGAGTAGACATCCCAGGCAGAGGGGGAGGGAAGGAGCAGGCACGGTGCAGAGGGGAGGCGAAGGTGTAACAGCAGGGGTCCAGCAGTCCATGTGGAGGAAGGGCTTTGTCGAGCCACTGACAAGGGAAATGACAGAGGAAGATTTGCATTTAGTGAAATTTTCCCAGGGAGATTTTCCCAGTGGAGGATAGACCAGCGGAGGTAAGACCACTCAGGTTGCTTTTAAGTGATCCTGCGGCAAGTGGTATGGTCTGACCAAGCTGGTGGCAGTGAGGAGAATGGGAAAGGAAGAAATTTTTTTTGTGTGTGTGTGTCTTTTAGGGCCGCACAGGTGGCCTGTGGAGGGTCCCAGACTAGGGATCCAATCAGAGCTGCAGCCGCCGTCCTACGCCAGAGCCACAGCAACGCGGGATCTGAGCTGCGTCTGCACCCTACACCACAGCTCAAAGCAACGTCAGATCCTTAACCCACTGAGCGAGGCCAGGGACTGAACCTGCAACCTCATGGTTCCTAGTTGGATTTGTCAACCACTGAGCCACGACGGGAACTCCTAGAGATGATTCTTGGGGTATACACAGGCAAACTTTTTTAGTAGTTATGTATGCTTTATCTGTAAGGAATCCAGCATTTATGTAGTGATATAAGTAACCATAGCAAACAGTTATTGACAGTTACTGTATACCAGCCATTGTTCTAAGTGCTTTCTATGTACTAATATTCTTACTTAATACTCCCCACAACCCCACAGATAGCTATTACTATTATCCCCCTCCTTCTTTTTTGCCTTTTCCAGGGCTGCTCCCATGGCACATGGAGGTTCCCAGGCTAGGGGTCTAATCGGAGCTGTAGCCACCAGCCTACGCCAGAGCCACAGCAACTCGGGATCCAAGCCATGTTTTCAACCTACACCACAGCTCACGGCAACACCAGATCGTTAACCCACTGAGCAAGGCCAGGGATCGAACCCACCACCTCATGGTTCCTAGTCGGATTCGTTAACTACTGTGCCACGACGGGAACTCCTGTTATCCCCTTTTTAAACATGAAGAAACTGAGGCACAAAGGGGTCAAATAACTTGCCCAAGGTCATAGAACCAGGAAGAGGCAGGGCTGGAATGTGAACCTGAAGGGTTTGATTCCAGGAAGCCTGCTTTAAAAAAAGGATTTATTTTTTGCTTGAAAATAAATTTAAGTCCAAAAAAATTAATTTAAAGAAAACGGAAAATAAATAATAGAACAAGGGCACTCAGCTGTCAAAAACCGTTCAGGAGGTACCTGCATGACTGACCCTGGCTGGGAGGAGAAATGCCTAAGAGTGGACTATACATAGTCCGCACATGTCCTGAGACTACAGGACAAAAGGAATCCTCTTGATCATAGTGTTCCCTGCCTAGGGGGAGGTCAAATTGCATCCTTTCAATTCTAGGCCATTAACTTAGGGACAGACAACAAACCACAAATATAGTATTAACCATTAACCGTCTAAAATGCTATTTGTTATTGGTAGGGATTAGATTCTTTAATAATGTCCTGAAAGATTCATTGGGTTCTTTAAATTTGACCAATCTCTTTTACATTATTACCATACTTAAGTGTTTTAGAAATGTGCTAAATTACTTCCTTGATTGCATTCTGAACACTTCAACAGCTGAGTACATTGTAAATACTCCAGCAGGAATTTTTATTTCTCATCCTTATTTCTTTGGGGTCCCATGAGAAATACAAGAAGCTTGTTTATTGCTGAAATATATCTTGTTTAACGTCTTTCATGTCTGTCCCTGGCGTCTTACCAGCAGAAATGGTAGCGACATGCTCCAAAGCAGAGGAAGAAATAAAACAGGGAAACCAAGAGAAGGAAGGAAAGGGAAATGTCCTGGGGAAGGAAGATGGGCTGCACATCTCCTGCGGCTTCAGGTCCTTACCGGGATGAGAAAAAGATGGAACAGGAGTTGCCATCGTGACTCAGCGGTTAGCGAACCTGGCTAGCATCCATGAGGACTCCGGTTCGATCCCTGGCCTCGCTCAGTGGGTTAAGGATCCGGCATTGCCGTGAGGGGTGGTGTAGGTCCCAGACGTGGCTCAGATCCTGTGTTGCTGTGGCTCTGACGTAGGCCAGTGGCTACAGCTCCAATTCAACCCCTAGCCTGGGAACCTCCATATGCCATGGGTGTGGCACTAAAAAGACAATAAGACAAAAAAAAAGGAAGGAAGAAAAAGATGGAACAGATGGATATAGGCTAAGAGGTACTGTTCATGAGAGATACCCTCCAGCACCGGGAAATATTATCTAAGTAAGAGTGGGTGGGTACCAGCCATTGACAGAACATCTACCCTCTGCCCTGAATCCTTGCTGGTCCCTGCCTATAGGTTCTCTCATTCTTTCAAAGTTTCAGTAGCACCTGGTTTCCAGAGCAATGCAATGAGGAGCATCTGTCCTCGAGGCCCTGGAAACCACATGCCACCCCAGCCCTGGGACCCCCTGCTCTGTGCACCCTCCTTCACCCTACTTTCAGCACAATGGATCACATCTCCATCTGTATGTGATCACTAAGTCTGCTGGAATCAACGAGATTTCCACAGATCTGCTCTCTACGTTAGAGGGAGAGACAAAATGTGTTCCTATCTGGTAGATACAAACAAGGCCATGTTAATTCTTCAAATTTCACTGGTTCTTGCCATTACTGCTACAATTCAGCATTTTCACCGAAAATGTTACCTCAGGTATCATTTATTATCTAGAAGGTCTTACTTGTAATTGTCAGCATCGTTACTCTCATCTCTCCTCAGGTCCTCCCTTTTGGCTTAAACATTCTGTGATTCTATAAGACTGGTGAGGAGGGCTGTGGAATCTCTAGCACAAGAGCTTTTGAGTGTGTTTATTTTAAAGTCTGCCTTATAGACAATGTCAAACATCTACCGAAAAAATAGAGAAGAGTATCATGAACTCTCACCTACCTATTGATCTGCTTTAACAGTTATCTACTCAAGGCTAATTTATATACCATCTACACCTCCACCTTCTGGATTATAGTGAAAAAAAAATCCTTAAATATTTGAGCATAGATCTCAAAAAGACAGCTCTTTTTAAAAAATCTAATGCAGAAGTTTTAAAACTTGAGTTTATATACGCAATGTTGCATGCATATATGCAACTTCTTGAGAAAATGGCCTATAGCTCTTGCCAAAAAATTTTTAACTGGGGCTCAGGAGTCTAACGTTTTAAAATTCATTGCTCCGGGGTTCCTGTCATGGCACAGTGGGTTAAGAATCCGACACTGCGGCAGCTTGGGTCATTGCCAAGGCTCGGGTTTGAACCTCAGATCAGCACAATGGGTTAGCAGTGGGTTAAAGGATCCAGCACTACAGCAGGTGCAGCGTAGTTTCCTGGCCCAGGAACTTCCATATGCCATGGGTATAGCCATTAAAAAAAAAAAAAAAATCATTGCACTAAGCAAAACAATGAGAAGAGATTAAATTTGCCTTGGGGCCAGTAATTATGAATAAAACCTCTCATCTTTTCACCATTACCATCGTTCTACTCATTTTTTTTTTGTCTTTTTGTCTTTTCTAGGCCACACCCTTGGCATATGGATGTTCCCAGGCTAGGGGGTGAATTGGAGCTGCAGCTGCCGGCCTACACCAGAGCCACTACAGCCACAGCAACGTGGGATCCGAGCAAGCCTCGTCTGCGACCTACACCTCAGCTCATGGCAAAGCAGGATCCTTAATCCACTGAGCGAGGCCAGGGATTGAACCCGAAACCTCATAGTTCCTAGTCAGATTCGTTAACCACTGAGCCATGATGGGAACTCCCTCATTCTACTCAATCTTAAGGGTTTTTTTTCTGCATATGGAAGTTCCCAGGCTAGGGGTTGAATTGGAGCTACAGCTACTGGCCACAGCCACAGCAACTCGGAATCCTTGACCCACTGTGCAAGGCCAGGGATGGAACCCAAATCCTTATGGATACTAGTCAGTTTCATTTCCACTTTGGCACAATGGGAACTCCTTATGTATTTTTCAGAAACTTGTTTTTTAGGAATATGTGTGTCTGTGTGTGTGTGTGTGTGTGTGTGTGTGTGTGTGTGTGTGTGTGTCTGTGTGTGTGTATAATGTTTTTTTTGCTTCTGCCTATAGCATGTCTAAGTTCCTGGGCCAGGGAGGGATCAAACCCAAGACACAGCAGTGAGTGACCTGGACCACTGCAGCAACAATGCTGGATCCTTAACCCGGTGGGGCACAAGAGAACTCCTTTAGGAATGATTTTAGCTGTTGTATATACAGGGCAGTCAATTTCATCTTCAAAAGGTTTTAGGATTAAATGTACTCTCCAAAAGCCGTAAGTACAAATTTAAAGAGCAAAAAAGGAGTTCCCACCTTGGTGCAGCGGAAATGAATCTGACTGGGAACCATAAGGTTGCAGGTTTGATCCCTGGCCTCACTCAGTCGGTTTAGCATCTTTTGTTGCCGTGAGCTGTGGTGTAGGTCGCAGACGTGGCTTGGATCTGGCATTGCCGTGGCTGTGGTGTAGGCCAGCGGTTGTACCTCCAATTAGACCCCTAGCCTGGGAGCCTCCAGCTGCCGTGGGTGTGGCCCTAGAAAAGACAAAAAGACAAAATAAATAAATAAAGAGCAGAAAAACAATAGCAGCGTGTGTACAATGGTCAGTATACAATCACCATGAGAGCTTTCCACACAGGCTCTCGGTCTCAGTGAAGAAATCAAGGGATTTCTGACTCACCAGAGCGAGAGTCAGAACGATTTCACCCAGAGCATTAGCTCAGAGGCACAGAATGCAGGTACACGCCTGCTCCAGCTGTCCTACTAAAGTTTTGCAAGATACAGAGGAAAACACCATTCTAGGAAATGTGACACGAAAATAAAAACCATTCAGAAGCCATACATACAGGTGGCTCAATTAAAATAACTGAGTTATTTTAATAAGACAGACATAACATATACATGAACATTTTCTTTATTTTCAAAAATCTGGGTTAAACAGTCAAGCTGCATGTACATACATCAAACCAAACCATAACGACAACTTAAAAAATAAAGAAACAGAATCTTGCAAATTGATAAGACTCTGCCAGACTATTAACTAGGGAGCTGGACTAGATGAACGAGAAACTCTGACCCTCTAGAACCGAGCGTAGATGCTATATGTACTTTCCCACTCGAGCGAGCCCACGAGCACGTACGTGTGTGTACATGTGCAGGCAAGTGTCACTCAGGGGAGAAAGAAAACCTTGAAAATGGTACAATAAAATAATTCAAGTTAGTGACCATTTCCTATATCATTCAGAATGAGGTTTCCAGTGTTAAGAAATTATAGATACCCTCCTCTACATTAAAAATTGATCCAACATAGTGAAAACATCAGCACACGATTTTGCTGCTATCTTTTGGAACAAAACAGCTACCCAGAAAATATTAACTGTTCAATTAAAACACCGTGTTTCTTGTCGAAGTAGTTAGAGTGAACAGATTGTTGTCAGTCACCAGCCAAGCAAGAAGAGACTTTAGGAAAGGTTACACTTGGAACTTATCCAGAAGAGATCCCCTCCATCTGGAGGAGGTTTGCTGGGCTTCAGAAGGAAAAACTAAGCAAACGCAAAGCAACCCATTCACTATTCTATGGCTACATTTAAAGCAACCATGCCCATGTTGTTGAAAATTTAATTTCCAGTTTAAGTGGTCCAGACTACTTAGGGCATGAACTTTATACCGCCAGGTAGGAACAGAGCAAGGCCAGTATGAGCACTCTGTGTGTTTGCTTTGCTTTGCTTTTTGTGGCGCCTCCCACAGCAAATGAAGTTCCCAGGCTAGGGGTCGAATGGGAGCTGCAGCTGCCGGCCTTTGCCCCAGTCACAGCGATGTCAGATCCACAGTCTGTGGCAACCCTGGATCCTTAAGCCACTTAAGTGAAGCCAGGGATCGAACCCATATCCTCACAGGCACTATATTGGGTTCTTAACCCACGGAGCCATGATGGGAACTCCTCTGTGTTTTCAAGGCCATCCAGTGCAAAACAAAGCAACCCAGCTCTGGTTCTAACATTGACAACTGTAGACCCTGGCAGTAATTCATTCAGTGTTCTTTTGTTTGTTTTTATTGCTTTTATTCTCTTACTATTCTGAACGCAGTTCCATAAAACTTCAAGTACAGCTAAGGAAAGCACCTCCCTGCCTCGCCGGGGCAGCTTCCTGCTGCTGAACCCGAACTTTTCTTGCATTTGTATTCTAAAACAAGTTTTGTTCTCCTGACCTCTTGATTTATCTTCTGTCATTTTCTAATTTTGCACCTGTCGTCAGTTCTGAGCTTGGGGAGGGTGGAGAAGCATGTAGGATGGCCTCGACAAACTCTGGTCTAGGCTCTCAGACCCCAAGACGCAAGTGGGGATTCCTTGCCTTTTCTCATTTGGAAGCAAGGGACTCTTTTAGGATAGTGTTTAAGTGGTAGTGGAGAAAACAAAGCAATTTAAATTTTATTTGTAAAAAAGGTATCTGAATTTTCTATTTTTACTATAACGATCATGCACTATTTCAGTAATAAAAGTGAAGAGACATGGTGCTGTGAGACAGCAATTGTTTTTAGGTACATTTTCTTGAATGCGTTCAGCCCATTTAGGTGAGGACTCTGAGCATTTTTAGATATGAGGCTTCTGGCCATACTATCTATTTAAAATATACATATCTTTCTCCTAGTGGGTAACCTGATCTCTTGAAATTATCTTATTAAGCAAAAAAAATTTTCAACCAAGCTTATAATTTACCCTTATGAGCGCTTAGATGACTGATTTCTTGAATGCTTGTCATAAGTAATAATCTTTTCCATGTCCTCACATATAAAATGTGTATCACGGAGTTCCCATCATGGCGCAGTGGTTAACGAATCCGACTAGGAACCATGAGGTTGTGGGTTCGGTCCCTGCCCTTGCTCAGTGGGTTAACGATCCGGTGTTGCCATGAGCTGTGGTGTAGGTTGCAGACGGCTCGGATCCTGCGTTGCTGTGGCTCTGGCGTAGGCCGGTGGCTGCAGCTCCGATTGGACCCCTGGCCTGGGAACTTCCATATGCCTCGGGAGCGGCCCAAAGAAATAGCAAAAAGACAAAAAATAAAAATAAAAAAATAATAAAATGTGTATCACAAACTTTCCCCCTCAAAGTCACAACTTTCCCCCTCAGAATTCTCCACTGTTTCCTGGCATTTGGTGCTATTGGTACAAGTCTGGAGCCGGGCTGTTCTTTTGTTTTCTGATAGGCAACTTGTTACGCTTTGGCTGGAGGCCTGCAGGATTTTTCACTCTTGACTCTTGGTAGTTTAAAATTTTGCCAGGTACAAGTCTCTTTCACTTTTTGGCTTAGAATGCAGTGAGCCCTTGCCATCTAAATACACAGATTCTCATTCTATTCAGGAAGGATTTCATTTTTATAGTCTAACATTTTCCTCAATATAGTCTTTCCATCAGGGAAGCAAATGTCAAAATGTTAGCTTAATGTCTGTCTTCCAAATCCATTATACTTCCCTTCATTTTCATCACCTTTTCTTTGAGAGAACATTAGGAAGACAATCTCTCAAGTTTGTGCTGTACATCGAGGTGTTTTATTATTATTATTATTATTATTATTATTGTCTTTTGGTCTTTTTTAGGGCCGCTCCCCCAGCATACGGAGGTTCCCAGGCTAGGAGTCCAACTGGAGCTGTAGCCGCTGGCCTACACCAGAGCCATAGCAACACGGGATCTGAGCCGCGTCTGCGACCTACAACACAGCTCACGGCAACACCGGATCCTCAACCCACTGAGCGAGGACAGGGATCGAACCCTAAACCTCATGGTTCCTGGTTGGATTCGTTAACCACTGAGCAACGACGGGAACTCCAAAATTTTTATTTTTTTGTCTTTTTTGAGTTTTTTTTTTTAAGCATCAATATTGTTCTTTCTTGCTTCCAATGTGGATTTTAATCTCCTAGTGTATCTTTAGCTTTCTCGAAATCCTTCTTTCTAATTTATCTTCTTTTCCATTTTATTCTATTGCTTTTTCTCTTAAGCCATTCCCATTTTAAGATAATACACTATTGCTGGATAGAAGCAATTCTTCTCTTCCTTCAATTATGACAGAGACAATGCTATATTTTTTTGTTTGTTCCCTGCAATACACCACTTTCATTTTCAAGTGTTCTGGAGGCTGTTCATTTTCCCTGGTTCAGTCACACATTTTCAATGACTCATTTTGTTTTCTCTATACTCATCTTTAAACGTGGTCCTTTCCTCTCAAACCCAGGAATCACCCTTGGTTATACTATCTGTCCACTTGCGTGTTTGTCAGATCCCTTTTTGGGGATGCAGAGGTTGATGGTAAGGAGATGTTCATATGTCCAAGAATAATTTCTCATCTAACACTTTTCCATTGAAGTGGCATCCTTTTCCTTTCTAGTGCCTGGTTTTCTGATCCAAAGCCATACATGAAAAAATCACAACATTTGCATGCCGTGCTACTTGGTTATTTACTGTTTCTGCCTTCATCTAAAGGGTGTTTTTCTCAGAACGCTCTATGTCTCTAATAGATCTTCTTTGCTTTCTGCCCACGTTTTAGCCCTAGGATTTTGAGCTGGACCGAATAAAGAGGAGGTGGGTGAGGAGATGGAAGGCGGGGAGGCGGGGGGGGGGGGGGGACGACAGAAGACACTTTCACTTCCCAGTGTGGCTTCTGGTTAAGAGAGGGGAATCGGCCAGTTATTTCTCTGGCTCCAGGGCTCTGAGCAAAGAGACAGCCATGGTTACGGAGAACAAGTATCAAGTGTCTTTCAGATTGTTTCTGTCACAGAACCTCTGTCTCATGAAGACCAAGAAAACAGTGAGCTTTTGCCTCCCTCCAACTCCAAATGCCTTGTAAAGTGTATTGATTCCTTCTAGATTCTAGAACGAAGATTTGGCCCTCTTCTGGATCTTGATGAGTGCTTTTCTGGGAAGGCTGGCACTCTCTGGAGGCTTCTGCTAGTCAGGTGTTCCGCCAGATGCAGCTCCATTAATTAATTTTTAAAAATCCAAAACTTCCCGGCTATGTTATGGAGGAAAGATTCTGGATTAATTTCCTAGTCCTAAATCTACTACTTACTGTCTTGTTGAACTTTTATAGGCTTTTAATATCTCTGGGCTCTCTCACAGTAACTTAGAACCTCTCGTTTTTTAAGTTGCGAAACAGAAAAACATGTGCTGATAAGAGAAAGAAGAGAAAACAAATGACTAAATAAGTATTATTTTGCTATGAGGGGGCTTTAGCCTAAAGATTATAAAAGTCCTCTGACATAAAAATTAAAAAGCAAAAGTAAGAACCCTGAGCATGTAATTGTGTCATAGGAAGTCCTTTACATTTTAAGCAACGATACCACTGTCAAAACAGGTGCAGTTTGTAAGTGACTTGAATTTAATTAGAATAAACTGGCATGATCGTCTGCCCCTAAGGTAGATGATAGATAATACAAGTTATTTATTAAATAAACACAGAATGTTCTCAGTAGGCAGAAAATGTCATAGTCATTCATAGAAAGCCATCAGGCTTTCCAGGAACTTTTTTTCCCCTTTGCTTTTTAGGGCCACACCCACAGCATATGGAGGTTCCCAGGCTAGGGGTTTAATCGGAGTTACAGCTGCTGGCTACAGCCACAGTCACAAGAACAGCAAGGCCAGATCGGAGCTGTGTCTGCGACCTACACCACAGCTCATGACAACACTGGATACTTAACCTACTGATGGAGGCCAGGGATCAAACCCGCAACCTCATGGTTCCTAGTCGGGTTCGTTTCCCCCGCGCCATGACAGGAATTCCTCCAGGAATTTTTTTTTTATGGCTACACCCACAGCATATGGAAGTTCCCTGGCCAGGGACTGAATCTGAGCTGCAGCTGAAGCAACGCAGGATTCTAACCACCTTTGCAGTTTTTTTTTTTTTGTCTTTTTGTCTTGTTGTTGTTGTTGTTGTTGTTGCTATTTCTTGGGCCGCTCCCGCGGCATATGGGGGTTCCCAGGCTAGGGGCCGAATCGGAGCTGTAGCCACCGGCCTACGCCAGAGCCACAGCAACTGGGAATCCGAGCTGCGTCTGCAACCTACACCACAGCTCACGGCAACGCCAGATCGTTAACCCACTGAGCAAGGGCAGGGACCGAACCCGCAACCTCATGGTTCCTAGTCGGATTCGTTAACCACTGCGCCACGACGGGAACTCCCACCTTTGCAGTTTTACTGTTAACCCACTGCACTGCAGTAGGAACTCCTAGGAACTATTAAATAATGCCAATATATCAAATTACTCCAAGAGTACATATAACGAGTGACATAATTTTTTAAAAGTTCTGTGATAAATGGACTTCTTTGGGACTAAAAAGGCAGTTTGATCACTGGATTTGGAGTCAGAAGACCAGGACTCAAACTTAAGTTCTCCAATTTGTTAGCTCTGGGAGACTTTGGGAAATTTACTTAACTTCTCTGAGACTTGGTTTCTCAGCAAGTAAAATGGGAATAATGAGACCTACCTTACAGAGCTGTTGTGAGAATTAAATGAAAATACAAGGGCGCTATGAGCTAACACTTTAGTGTTAGTCAAATCTGAATCTTCCAGAAACCGATGTGAATGAATTCGTAACTACGGTGACATGTAAATTAGTCAAATCAGGTATACTGACCATAAAGTATTTAGGAGTCCAGTCTCATCTCAGTGGGGCAGCAGGAACTACCTAATTGCTATTAATAATAATGGAAGCAATATGCATCTACATATAATCCAGTGATTTTTTGGGGGGGGTCTTAAAAAATGTCCTGGAGTTATTAACTTCAATATGAATGCACTTTGATTGAGCGTAAAAATCTGATTCTGATCAACAGTGAAAATATAAGGAACGTGTCTGGATTTCTTTGCCTATAAAGGACTAGAAGAGCTCCAACTCGTCATCATCATAGGCCAACTTTGCCAGAAGGATGGGCGGCCCCCCTCAAAGGAGCTTTGGGAAATCCGGTGATGTCAGGCTATGTGGAAACAGAGGAATTTCCAGAGATAAGCTAGTTTTTCACCCCACTCAGCCTCCTGTTCTTTCAGAAAGGGCGTTTCTTAGGTCACCACCAATCTCTCCCCTCCCTCATGTTTTTGTGAAGGTGATCATTTTCATGGGAAAGCTCTCCAAGGATTTTTACCTAAGAACACTGCCTACACAAATGTATGGTTTTTCTTTTAATACAGAGCGTTAAAAATTCACCCGAGGAGCTCTCGCTGTGGCACAGGGTGAAGGGGCAGGCGTTGCAGCTTGTGGCTTAGATTGGATCTCTAGGTTGGGAACTTTCATATGCTGTGGATGTAGGGCCCCCCCCCCAAAAAATTCACCCCCAAAGCAAAAACATTTCATGAGAAAAATGAATTTGAAACTTTTAATGTATTCTTCAGTTCAGGGCTGTTTGCTAACAGTTTCTAAATGCGTGGTGGGCCTTCACTTAGACTAAATGAGAGCTCCTGTAGAGAAAAGGAGGGACCTCTTCTTTGAGGTCTTCCCTGTTTGCACTTCATGATGCCTAAAGGTAACTGGGTACTAGCTCAAAAACGGAGAGCAATCCAGACTTCAATAAAAGCAGCAAAGGGATGCGTGTTTGATAAGCGTAGTATTTAAACATTCGGTTTATTTAAGTGGCAACCATGTGGTTAGCGTCAGCCTAATCGGAGAAAAACAATCAACATTCGGCTGCCTGTAGAGACAGCAAAATAACTTTAGGAGGGAAACTTGAAAATTCAAGAAAATTGTCGTTCCTAGCGAAAGCGTTCCAGGATAGCAAGAAGCACTGATTTAGGAGATTCATCAGATGAGTTTGAGGAACTGGGAATTCTGCCTCCTAGTTTTGCCACTTCCTAACGAAATGGCCTTGAGGAATGGCAGGAATGTAACACTGCTCACTGTGGAAACAATCCTTCCAGTGACCTCACTTGGCAGCTCCGGAGAGTGAGCCCGGCCTCTGCCAAGGGAGTAGCGGAGGTGCTGCCAGTCTGGTGATCTCTCTTCTATAGCCGGAGGCTTCTGCGTCTCCAGGAGGGATTGTTTTACTCAGGTTCTCTCAACAGCTGTCCATGAACAGGCCGATAGGGTGGGTATAGCGCTTGATGCCTTTAGTAAGGCTGAATTAGAATAAAAATCGCAGTATCAGGATTTCACATTTCTACAAACACCATTTACCAGTCAGGGCAGGGTAATACAGCACGTAACCCCAGGAAAACTGGGGGATGCCACATAACCGAGGAGCCCATGTCTTCAACAGCTTTGGTTAGGTTTTCCCACAGTACTCCCCTTAGCAAACACCCTACAAAATGGGAAAGCTTTCTCATAGAGCCTCTTGGGGCTCTTCTCTATTCTTTAGTGGTTTCTGCTTATATCTTGAGGTATCAGGGCTTGGATGTGTTGGAGGTAGAATCTATGGGTGTATAAACGTGACCAGATTATCAGGTTTGGTTTCCCTCTTCAAGTTTAACAGTTTAAAGGAGAGACAAGCTCCATAATGGAAGAAAGAAGTGGTGTAATGCAGATTGGTTGAATAATATTATTCCCTTTACCAAAGGTTGTAACTCAAATAGCTAAGATTTATTGCATAATTACTATGTGCCTAGTGCTGTGCTAAAGCCTTTGCGTTTCATTGACTCATACCCCTCGGGCTGATACCCCATCTGAGCCGGAATCAGCTTCCAAGGGGAGAGCTGCTAGATTCAGGGGAGGAGGTACCAAGCAAGCAGGGCTCCTTGAGAGCAGAAGCAGAAGGTGCTGTGGGTGAGAGCTCACCCACAGGTCCTCCCATCACACCTGCAGCCACCGTTCCCGACGCAGAGCCTTGGCAACTTGTGCATCGGTAAACACGCCCACTCCTGAAATTCATTCCCACTTTTGAGCAAAAAAAAAAAAAAAAAAAAAAAGCCCCAAACTAAAAGTAAGTGGAGAAGATACTCTTAACCTCTCTGTTTCTTCCCTTCAGATCCTCCTCTCTCCTGGGTCAGACTCCTGGAGTCCCCAGTGGGTATGGTTTAGAGCTGGGGGGAAAGACAGAACACCTGCCGTGGCTCTGAAGACCAACCAGAACCAGCTACTCTGGCCCCTTCTGATCCTCAGCACACAGACACAGCCTTATAGACGGATAGGCGCTCTGCCACGGTAGCGGGTTGCTGAATGTTACCACAGATGTACTTAAAGTGTGTGTGTGCATACACATGCAAATATTTACACACAAATATGTAATAGACAAAGTATCTCGTACAATGGGCGGCACAGAGCAGCACGTGATAGGTGTGTTCTCTTCCTCACTCCCATTCCCCAAGGAGGCATGCAGTGAACGGCATTTAGGATGCTGAGATGCGGTGCTTCCCGTCCACCAGGTATCGCTGGTGAGTCTACCTTTTGACCTTTTATTATAAGCATTCACTTCAGAACTCTGAGGATTCAAAGTACATCAAAGAGGTGATAAGCGGCACATTTGAGGCAGAGGCTGTTGTTCAGCTGATGAAAAGCCACTATCAACAGAAAGATTACTGCCTCTGGATTCGTTATTGCTACTGTGAAAATGTTAAAATCTGAAAAGACCCTAGTGATACCTAATAGCAATTTCTTTTTGAATCTACTTAAAATAAAAATGGAGGTTTTATTACTGAGGCCGCAGACGCTGCCCAATATTCACATAGGTTACACTTCTGTTTAAGTGAAGTACTGACAAGAAAAATGACCACTTGCTTTCCACAAACGAAGTTTCCTTTGGGTTTTCAGCAACCGAAGAAACTATACCTAGTGTTTTGTATCTTTTTTTAATCAAAACCCTAAAATCCCTATAGGAAACCACAACAGAATTGTACGCAATAGCATGTCATAACACTCATTATTAAATATGACCTGTTCTTTATATATAAACGGAGACATATCAAAATTAATCTATAGTCAGAAGAGATCAACTAGGAAACAAAATTATAAATGTGCAGCAACTAAAAAGGGGACCACATTAAACCTTAAGGCAGCATTGGTTGAATCTTCTCTGGTAAAGGAAGGATTACAGATTTCAAGGACCAGTGAATGACTTTTAAAAACAATTAATCAAAATAAATACTAAAATAATGTTTTGAAAAAGAAATCGGACTGATTTTAGGATTCCTGCAAAACGAATGTATCCTGGAATTTTAATTGTGGATTAGAAAGCACACACAGGATCCAAATGGTATAAAGTTTGTAGCAGTCTTTCCTCAGATACAAAATAAAGATTCCCTAGACATTATTACTATTACTTAGTACTCTTTGGGTTCCTTTTTCACTTATCATTCAGAGCAGTCATCAGAACATTCTGTTAGTGTTTCAGTAACATGTGCTCAGGTTGATTCTCTCCTGAGTGAAATGACTTCAAACCCCATCAGTAACCTATCATCATGCTCTGATTTTTTACAACCGTGTCCTTCACGCTGGGTGTGCTTACCTGGGAGTTTGTCTACATCGTCATGTCCCAAGCACTGGTGCCAACCTAAAACGATGACGTCTCTTGTGGCTGAAAAAGTCACACTTTGACAAAAATATCTCAAAAACTCTTTAAGAAACACATTTGGGATTTGTTTTCTTTGCAGCTTGTTTTGTTGGGTTTTCCTGGTTAAGCCTGAAAATTACCTCTAGTTGGTTTACAGATCCAGTGCTATATCCTGATAGAAAAACTGCATAACCCAAAGAACAGATTCAGGAAAAAAAAAAAAAAACCCTCTAAAAAATGTTTAGATGAAAACGGCTTTCACACGATGCTGAGAAAGAAAACGTAGGCACTTCTGCTTCAGGAGGTTTTTCACGTTTTGATCACAGACCACTTTTCCAAGCCACTTTCTCTCACTGCTGGAAATTCCCTCATGGTACAAACTGTCCAGTTGATTGGAAACCTTGTTCTCACAAACATCATTTGGCGCGTTAACCTTTTCTCATCAAACTGTCTCTACTGATGCAGTTCCTCCCCGTGCTGGGACCAGCCAGAGCAGCCCCCGCCTTCCTGTCAGCATGAATGAGTGCGGCTCTAGGACCTGCCATCAAGCAAGGCTGCTGGCTCTGCGGGACCCAGTCATCCGTCAACCAAACATAAAGAGGAGTGCCAAGTGCAATTTTTCTCCTGGAAAAATGGTTAACATGTCTGCCCCTCTCTTCTTAGTTCCTCACTGTGAGTGTAATTCAACAAAGGGTTTATAATCTTCATAACGTTCTAAAGCTACGAGGCTACTGGGATTTTTTTTTTTTAAATGACTACTTAAACAGTTTTCTTTTTTTTTCTTTTTTCTTTTTGAGAAAATCTGTGCTAAAAAGGCACTAGATAAAATGAATTTCCCCACTCTTATGTACGTGGCAATTTATACATTGTATTAGACTCTATAATTTAACGAAGGTGATACACATTTGGATAAAACATCCTAAATAGTCACTCATCTACTTTCAGTTAACAAACAAACAAACAAACAAACCCAAAGTCAAAGGGGAGGAAGTCACACAGACAGGGACCAGCCTGACCATGAAGTCACGGGCATCCCCTGGCGCCTCGGAGCTGTGGCCGTGGCTGTGGAGGGAACGCTCGGCTACCAGGTGAGCCGGGCAGCGGGAGACTCACTGGCAGCAGCTGTGGGAGCCAAGCCTCCTGGAGACCTGAGTGAATGAGACGAAGGTGAAGTTCTCACAGTTTTCCAGCTTGACCTTCTTGGCCAAGTTCGGGACAATCCCCCGAAGAGACCGCAGTCCCATCCTCTGATCCTCGTACCACACGCTGCCCAGGTCGGTGGCCTCTTTCCTGGCGGTAAGGTAGAAAGGGGACTTGGCGTCCATCTGGGTGGGCGGCCGGTGGATGTACATGTACTTGTAGAGGAGGCAGTAAGGGCACTGCTTGTGTCCCCTGGAGTGCTCGTGGTAGATCTTCCCGTGACACACTCTGGTGGAACCACTCCGACTCTCCCGCTTGACACTGTCTGTCCGGGCAAAATAGGGCTGGTTCTGCGGGTCTTTGAGCAGCTCGATGTCGCCATACATCAGGTCCGCATGCTCCTGCAGCGTCCGCATGTTCAGGTACTGGCTGTTGTACTTGACCACGGTGGACAGGAGCGTGATGGGGCTGTCATCCCCCAGACACCCTGCCTGCCACATCTCCTCCTCGTCCGAAAGGGAGAAGTAGACGATGTTGCGAGAACGGGCGCCTGACATCCCCGCCTTGCTCAGCACCCACAGCTTCTCCTTGAGTTTCTTGGTGGAAGAGCTGAAGGTGCTGCTGGTGATGGAGAAGCCCACACCCGCATTCTTCAGGATGCGGTCCAGGCCTCGGCGGATGGCATGGAGCGACGTGGCCAGGAAGTCTGAGCCGTCACTCTTCTTCACGGTGACGTAAAAGTTCTCGAGCAGCTCGTTCAACTTCACTGCAGGGATCTCAAAGGAGACAAACACTGAGGTTACACACTTGAGGACACCCGAGTAGCCAGACCCCTCCTTCCTGTCCCGCTCCTCACTGAGGCTGTACCGCGGACAGCCCTCTAGAGGGCTGGCTCCTTAGCGCCATACAGCGGACAAAACAGTGAACTTCAAGCGCCACGCTCGGCTCCACTCAGTCTCTTTAAACATCGATGTTTCAAGCAGCGAAACGGAAGATAAGAGTCATACCTTCGCAAAGAATTACTGTGATGCTTAAATACAGCAGCGGACGTGCAAGATAGGAATGAACACACACGTAACATACATATACAGGTATGGATACAGATATATAATAATTACTCTTTTTCTTGTTGGGCTTTGTCATCTTCACTATTTCTCCCTAGAAAGCGCTTTCTTCTCTTTTCTAGCAAACCGTTTCCTTCTCTTCCCTTCAACAAAATCCAACCATCCTCTCTGAAGAATTCCTGAACTAAACTAATCAACCTTAGATCCTTTCCAGCATTGACTTCCTTGGTCTCTGTTCCTCTGTTTGGCACTGCTGGTGTGAAACGTGGTGCTGCAGGGAAAAACCACCGACACTTTGCAGAGCAAGTTAATGCGCCTTGTCTTTTCACTTGAATTTATCTGAATAGGTCTGGAGATATCTCTGGCTTAATGATCCATGTGGATTTAATATCAGTGTTTGTCCAAAAGATGTGGAAAAAGGCAATGATTATGTGGACAATTATTGCGTACTCCTCATTTAGGTATGGTAGGAGGAGAAGGAAGGTTGGCTGGTAAGAGAGCTTTACTTTCACAAGGGATCTCTAAAGATAAAACCATATCGCGCATAGTGAATTTAAGGCTGAATACATATCCTAGGACAAAAGATAGTCTCAATAAAAAAATGATTTAAAAGGAGAAACTATACAGGTAACATTCATTCTTCTAATAGCCCTTGGGTCAAGGAGAAAATAAAAACTGAATTATAGATGAAAAGTGAGCCAAAATGAAAACATTACATCTCACAATGCGTGAAATGTTGCTTAAATACACTCCAACAACATCACGGTCTTGAATGACTTTGTTACACAACTTGATTGAAAATGAGCAAATATTATTCAGCCCAAAAGGCTAGAAAAAGTAAGCCAAATTCAAAAATAGGAGAGTGAATCAATAAAAATAAAACATAAATGAATGAACTGGAAAAGACAGAAATGGAAATAGATAAAAAATGAAAATACACAGAGGTGCCTGGTGGCCTAGTACTTAAGAATTCGGAATTGTCACTGCTGTGGCTTGGGTTCAGTCCCTGGCCCAGGAACTTCAGCATGCTGTAGGTGTGGCCCAATTTTTTTTAAATTTTAAAATAAGATATAATTTTTATTGAAAAATGAAAATATGTAATCCTTTTTTTTTTTTCTTTTTACGGCCGCTCCTGTGGTTTATAAAAGTTCCTAGGCTAGAGGTCGAATTGGAGCAGCCACTGAAGGCCTATGTCACAGCCATGGCAATGGCAACACTGAATCTGAGATGCATCTGCAACCTACCCTGTAGCTTGCAGCAATGCCAGATCCTTTGCTCACTGAGCAAGGCCAGAGATCAAACCTGCATCCTTATGGACACTATGTTGTTTCTTAACCCACTGAGCAACAACGAGAACTCCAAAATGCATAATCTTTCAAAAGACCTATAAAGCTGACGAACTTCTAGCAAATCTGACAGGAAGAGAGAGAGAGAAAGAAGAGGAAAGGAAATATACATATAAGCAATCTTAGGAATGAGAAAGACTATAAGCACAGAAAATGAATAAGGGATATGAAAGAATATCAAAAACTTTATGCATATGAATTTGAAAATCTAAATGGCCTGAACAATTTTCTAGCAAAATATAAGTTACCACAGTTGGTTCAATAAGAGGTAAAAGATCTGAAGAGTCCCACACAAGAGAACTGAGTGAAAAGATTGTATATTACTCAGAAAGAGATGGTGTTATAGAATTGATTCAGCTTTCCTTTTGTATTTGAACACTTTCGGAGCATAGGAAAAAGAAGGGTTCTTCATTTTCTTCTAACAAAATCTAACATTATGCCAAAAAACAAAGTATATGAATGTAAATGCAGACTTCCCTAAATAAAATACTGTTGATTTTCATTTTTCACAGCACCATGGTTAACAAAATGCAACATGTTAGAACCATGCAAGCGAGGACATGGCTCTGATATGCACAAGTAGCAGTTAACACGGTACCAGCAAAACTAGGGCTGTCCAGGTTGTCACATCAAGTTCAGAACTGCAGGAAAGCAATGTACATTAAGACCAGTAGGGACTGTTGCAGAGGGTAAGGGTGAGTCAATACTGACAGATACTTTAATATGACATATTCATATATTAAGGAAAAATAATATGAACTTGATAATTACTGAAAAATTATTACAAAGAATGTGCTCTCCATTTCAAATTTTTAAAATTCAAATTAGGAGTTGCTGTTGTGGCTCAGTGGTTAACGAACCCGAATAGCATTCATGAGGACACGGATGGGTTAAGGATCTGGCGTTGCTGTGGGCTGTGGTGTAGGTCACAGACGTAGCTTGGATCCTGGGTTGCTGTGGCCCTGTGTAGGCCAGTGGCTATAGCTCTGATTGGACCCCTAGCCTGGAAACCTCCATATGCCATGGGTGCAGCCTTAAAAAGATAAGAAGACCAAAAAAAAAAAAAAAGTCAAATTAAATATAGATTAGGAGGGAAAAAAAATCCTCTTACTACAATGAAGAGTATTTTATAGACATGAACTATAAAAATTATACCCAAGAACAAAATATTAGAACCTTTTTTAGGAAGTCAGGAATAGGATGAGAATGCTGAATATCCTTGCTATCATATAACACAGCTCTGGAGATTCTGGTCAAACAGTTAAGACAAGAAAAAGAAATTACACACACACACACACACACACACACGTATGTATATATGCATATAGAAAAGGAAAAAGACAAAATGTAATTGTTTTCTGATAATCTTATTGTTGGTCTAGGAAACTTCAAGAAATTCAGTTGAAAAGCCATCAGGAAAAGTAGGGTAGCTACATACAAAATATAAAAAGCAACAGGGAGTTCCCACTGTGGCTTAATGGTAATGAACCCAACTATTATCCATGAGAGTGGGTTTGATCCCTGGCCTCGCTCATTGGGTTAGGGATCCGTCATTGCTGTGAGCTGCAGTGTAGGTCGAAGACGTGCCTCAGATCTGGTGATGCTGTGGCTGTGGCATAGGTCGGCAGCTGCAGCTACGATTTGACCCCTAGCTTGGGAACTTCCGCGTGCCCCAGACATGGCCCTAAAAAAAAGAAGAAGCAATAGCTTTCTTATGTACCAGTAAAAACCAGTTAAAATAATTTCCCAATAACCACGACATCCAAATAAAGATAGTTTCAGATTTTTTTTTTTTGGCCTTTTGTCTTTTCAGTGCTGCACCCACGTGGCATATGGAGGTTCCCAGGCTAGGGGGTCTAATCGGAGCTGTAGCTGCCGGCCTACACCACAGCCACAGCAACGTGGGATCCTCAACCCACTGAGCAAGGCCAGGGATCAGACCTACAACCTTATGCTTCCTAGTCGGATTTGTTAACCACTGCGCCACAACGGGAACTCCTGTATCTTCTCTTTAAAGACACATCTAGACTAAAAATACCCTGCACTGAGACCAAGAAAATGAGATTAAAGAATATGGACCCCGAGACCACGATTCCTCTTTTACCTAAATATTGGCTGAATTCCTGAGAGAGTGGCCTCTTTCTTAAGAAGTGAACATTAAAAATACTGAAGTGGCCCATGTGAGACAGAGGATTGAAACCCATCTTCTTCTGCGTCCATTATGGTCCCCGGGAGTGATGATAAGGTGCATCGCCTGCACCGTCGAGACGTTTTCACTACCTGGGGTGGGTATGCCACCTAAGCCATGGAGGTTGTGGAGAAATGGGGCTCTTTTCAGGGGTTCCTGCAGGGAAATGAAAAGTTTTCCAGTGACGGATAACTGTCTTCACAGTGACGTCACACCGTCTGGACAACAAGACCCTCAGGCCTAGAAAAGGTTAAGGTTGGGGGCTGAAGAAATGGCGATGGGCGTCTGTGAGAAAAGACGAATTTTTCACTATTATCCGTAAAGGTGAAATTGTTACATTTGTATTGATTTTTTTTTCTTTTGTCTTTTGTTGTTGTTGTTGTTGTTGTTGTTGCTATTTCTTGGGCCGCTCCCGAGGCATATGGAGGTTCCCAGGCTAGGGGTCAAATTGGAGCTGTAGCCACCGGCCTACGCCAGAGCCACAGCAACGCGGGATCCGAGCCGCGTCTGCAACCTACACCACAGCTCACGGCAACGCCGGATCGTTAACCCACTGAGCAAGGGCAGGGACCAAACCCGAAACCTCATGGTTCCTAGTCGGATTCGTTAACCACTGCGCCACGATGGGAACTCCCCAGATTTTTTTAAATTATGATTAACTGC
Source organism: Phacochoerus africanus (assembly GCF_016906955.1). Taxonomy (NCBI): domain Eukaryota; kingdom Metazoa; phylum Chordata; class Mammalia; order Artiodactyla; family Suidae; genus Phacochoerus; species Phacochoerus africanus. The sequence goes on along the minus strand of NC_062545.1, from coordinate 255,301,213 downwards.
ACATAATATAAAACTTACCATCTTAACCATTTATAGGTGTACAATTCAGTCGCCTTAAGTATATTTACAATGTTGTGCAACCATCACTACCACTCATTGCCGGAACTTTTTCATCATTGCAAAGAGAAACTGTACGCATTAAACAGTAACTCCACATTTCCTCCTCCCGCCAGCCCTGGGAACCTCTCTTATACTCTCTGTCCCTGTGAACTTGCCTATTTTAGGTACCTTACATAAATGGAAGGTATTTGTTTAGGTACCTTACATAAATGGAACACATTTGTTCTTTTGTGACTGAGTGACTTCACTGAGCATAGCATTTTCAAGGGTCATCCATGCTGGAAGTTTATATCAACTTCATTTCTTTTTATTGCCAAATAATATTCCATTGTATGGATACCCAACATTTTGTTTATCCATTCATCTGCTGATGGACATTTGGCTATTGAGAATAATGCTACAACAAATATTTGTGTACAAGTTTTTTTGCTTTTTAGGGCCACACCCACGGCCTATGGAGGTTCCCAGGCTAGGGGTCAAATTGGAGCTACAGCTACCAGCCTACACCACAGCCACAGCAACTCGGGATCCGAACTGTGTCTGCGAAGTACACCACAGTTCACAGCAGTGCTGGATCCTTAACCCACAGAGCAAGGCCAGGGATCGAACCCGCATCCTTAAGGATACTAGTTGGATTTGTTTATGCTGCACCACGACGGGAACTCCTGTGTACAAGTTTTTGTATAGGTAAATGTTTTAAGTTTTTTTTAGTATATGCCTAGGAGTGGACCTTCCAGATGAAAGAGTAACTTTATGTTTAACTTTTGGGGAACTGCCGGACTTTCAAAGCAGTTGCATCATTTTCTATTCCCACAAGCAGTGTATGAAGGTTCCAATTTCTCCACATCCTCATCAACACTTGTTATTATCTATTTTTTTTAATTCTAGTCTTCCTACTGAATGTGAAGTAGAATCTCATGTGGTTTCAATTTGCAGTTCCCTGGTGTCTAATGAAGTTGAGCATCTTTTCGTGTGCTTATCTTCTTCACGATAACTCTTTTTTTTTTTGTCTTTTTGCCATTTCTTGGGCTGCTCCCGCGGCATATGGAGGTTCCCAGGCTAGGGGTCCAATTGGAGATGTAGCCGCCAGCCTTCGCCAGAGCCACAGCAACACAGGATCCAAGCCTCATCTGTGACCTACACCACAGCTCATGGCAACACTGGATCCTTAATCCACTGAGCAAGGCCAGGGATCGAACCTGCAACCTCATGGTTCCTAGTTGGATTCGTTAACCACTGCACCACAACGAGAACTCCAGTGATAACTCTTTAATATTCTTTCCTACCAATTCTAAAATCTGTCAGTTCTGGGTTTTGATTGATTCATCCTTAAACTATATATTTATATATATATAGTCTTTTTAGGGCCGCACCCACGGCATATGGAGGTTCCCAGACTAGAAGTCAAATTGTAGCTGTAGGTGCCAGTCTACACCCCAGCCACAGCAACAAGTGATCTGAGCTGTGTCTGCTACTCACACCATAGCTCTCGGAAACACCAGATCGTTAACCTGCTGAGCAAGGCCAGGGATCAAACCGGCATCCTCATGGATGTTAGATTTGTTTCCACTGAGCCATGACAGGAACTCCTAAGTGATCTATTTTATTGCTTTTTTGCATGTCTGATAATTTTTTAGTTACCAGACATTGTGAATTTAATTTTTTGGGTTCTGGATATTCTTATATTCCCATATATATTCTTTTTTTTTTTTTTTTTTTTGGCTACACCCATAGCATATGGAGGTTCCCAGGCTAGGGGTCGAATCGGAGCTACTGCCTATGCTACAGCCACAGCAATGCAGGATCTGAGCCATGTCTGCAAACTACACCACAGCTCATGGCAACTCCGGATCCCCAACCCACTGAGCAAGGCCAGGGATCAAACCCGCGTCCTCATGGTTTCTAGTCAGATTCGTTAACCACTGAGCCACAGTGAGAACTCCCCATACATATTCTTAAGGTTTATTGTCGGACACAGTTAAGTACTTGAAAACTGTTTAATCCTTTTGGGTTTGGCCTTTATTTTTATTTTCACTTTTTTTGCTTTTTAGGGCCACACCCTCAGCACATGGAAGTTCCTGCTCTAGGGGTTGAAATGGAGCCGCAGTTGCCAACCTACACCACAGCCACAGCAATGTGGGATCCAAGCCATGTCTGCAACCTTCATCACAGCTCACGGCAATGCCAGATCCCTAACCCAACGAGCAAGGCTAGGGATTGAACCTGCATCCTCATAATACTAGTCAGGTTCGTAACCCACTGATCCACAACAGGAACTCCCTAAATTTTTTTTTTTAAATTGAGATATAATTAACTTACATCATATTAATTTCATCATAACATAACAATTCGATATTTGTATACACTGAAAAGTCTAGTCAACAACCATCACCGCAAATGGTTAAAAAATTTTTTTCTTGTAATGAGAATTTTAAGACTTACTCTCAACAATTTTGAAACATACAGTACAGCATTATTAACCATAGCCACTAAGCTATACATCATATCCACAGGCCTTTTGACTGCTGTTATCTATTTCGCCATCCCTCACCCCCAACCTTTGGTGGCCACCAATCTGTTCTCTGTATCTCTAAGGTTTTTTGTTTTTTTAAGATTCCACATATAAGTGAGATCGAGTGGTATTTGTCTTTCTCTGTCAGACTTATTTCACTTAGAAAAACGCCCTCAAGGTCAAACCATATTTTTGCAAATGGCAATATTTCCTTCTTTTGTGGCTGAATAATATTCCATTGTATGGAATACACACACACACACATACACACAATACAATACACATACATACAATATACTGCATATTCTTTATTTGTTCGTTCATCTGTGGACACTTAGGTTGCTTCTATGTCTTGGCTATCCTAAATAAGGCTGCAATGAACATGAGGTGTAAATACCTTTTCAAGTTAGTGTTTTCATTTCCTTTAGATAAAGGATCATATGGTAGTTCTATTTTTAATTTTTCAAGGAACCTCCATACTCGTTTTCCATAGAGGCTGCACAAATGTACATTCCCACCAACAGCACACAAGGGTTTCCTTTTCTCCACATCATCACCACCACTTGTTATCTCTTGTCTTTTGATAACAGCCATTCTAAGAGATGTGAGGTGACATCTCATTGTGGTTTTGATTTGCATTTTCCTGACAATCAGTGATATACAGCAACTTTTCATATATCTGGGTCTTGCTTTTAAGATTTGCTGGGTGGAATTAGAGCCAAGCTCAGTCTATGGCTAATTATTCTCCACATCCGATGCAAGATCTTTCTGAACACTCTACCCCATGAATCCCGAGGTTTTCCCGTCTGGCTGATGGGAAGAGGAAGTATTTCCAGTTCCATGTGAGTTCCAGTTACTATTACCTCTAACTCTTTCGGGGTTGTTTTTGTTTTGTTTTGTTTTTTGCCAGCCTCAGCTAGTTTCCCAGGCAGATGCTGATCAGTACCCAGCTGAATATTTGAGCGTGACTATCTTCAGTTCCCTCGGGTTCTTTTCCTGTGTACCTCTCTACGTTTGAATAGTCTGCTATGACAATTCTAGCCACGTGGGTCTCTCTGGACTCTCAGCTCCATTTTCTTCAATTTAGCAAGTCTGCTGGGCTCTGCCTAGATGTTATGTTCCCTCCCTGCACCACAGCCCTGGAGACTCTCTCAGAGCAGCAAGCCGGGGCATGGGTAAGGCTCACCTTGTTTCCCATCTCTCAGAGATCACTGTCTCTCTTTGGGTGCTACATATAGTACCTTGCAAAACATCAGTTCTATCATTTGTCTATTTTTTGGTTGTTTCTGGCAGGAGAGTAAATCTGCCCCTCCAAACTGGCTGGAAGTGAATGACTTAACTCATTTTTCTCCTGGTTACGGGTTATATGTTCTCACATCTTGCTCTGTATAGTAATATTTGACTGGATGCTCAAAATTATAAATTTTATATTATTAAATTCTGGATTTGTCCTATCATTTCAATGAATTTTTGTAACTTCTACTAGTGTTCTCAGCTCCCCCAAGCTCTGATTTCTGTCTCCCCTCAACTCAGCAAGATTGCTAGGCTCCGTTTGGGTTCCTCTCCCTTTGCTGCAGTTTAGAAACTGCCTCCAGGCAGAAGCCTGAGAGGTGGTAGCATTCATCTTAGGGATCAACTCCTGTGCTACCTGTTCTGTTGGAAGAGTTGTTTCATATACAACAACTGAGTTGCCCAGTTTTCTAGTTGTTACAGCAGGAGGGTAATTCTGGACCCTTCTATTCCCTTGTGGCCACAAGTGGAAATTTCAATTTTTCTTTCTTTTTCTTTTTTTCCTTTTTTCTCTTTTTTTCTTTTTAGGGCTGCAGGTTCCGCTTATGGAAGTTCCCAGGCTAGGGGTTGAATTGGAGCTACAGCTGCCAGCCTATGCCATGGCCACAGGAGTGCCAGATCCAAGCAGCATCTGCGATCGACACTGCAGCTTGAGGCAACGCCAGATCATTAACCCACTGGGCAAGGCCAGGGATCGAAGCTGTATCCGCATGGATATTAGTCAGGTTCGTTTCTGCTGAGCCATAATGGGAATTCCCTCAATTATTTTCAGATCTGCTGGATCATTTCAGTTGATGTGTTGCTGCTTGCTCATTTTTATAATTCTTTTCATTCCTTCAACAAACATTTCCTTTGCAGCTTTTTTTTTTCCATTTTCTTTTTCTTTTTCTTTTTTTTTAAATAAGGGCTGCACTCGCAGCATATGGAGGTTCCCAGGCTAGAGGCTGAATTGGAGCTGCAGCTGCCGGCCTGGGCCACAGCCACAGCAACTCCATATCCAAGCCGCAAATGCAACCTACACCACAGCTTATGGCAATGCCAGATCCTTAACCCACGGAGCGAGTCCACACCGCATCCTCATAGATACTAGTCAGGTTCATTTTCCGCTGAGCCACAACGGGAACTCCGTCAACAACATTTCATATGTACTTAGTCTATGATCTACTCTCTAAAGTCCTTGGTGTTTAAATCTGTTCTTTGTTGTTTCTATTTATCCTTATTCATCGTGATTTACTTCCTTGAGTGGCTCATAAATTTTTTTTTCTTAATCTGTGAAAAACCTGAGCTTCTACATTTTGGATGTTTCCAAAGATTATTAATATATGACTCTGCAAAGAGCCAGAGTACGGTAGTGACCTAGAATTTCTTTAGACCGTTTCAGGGTCTTCTCCTCAATCCAGGATTCTTCAGTGTAGCTCCCTGGCTCCTCCTTTCCGTAGTGATGTTGATCTAACATAAACCCTCAGGGGGAGCCTTACCTTTCTTATGTGCTTACTGCTCCAGTTTCAGCCCTGTGGCTGGTTCCCCTTCTTTCTGCAAAGCATGGCACAAAGGCCCCCCCCCCCCCCCAGCATCTAGTGCACCATCCTGCCAGAAGTAGAAACCTGGATTTCCTATTTCATCTCTTGTTGGGGCTCTAAACACAGCATCCAAACTTGGAGATATCAGCTGCCCTTGGGCCTCAAGGCTAACTTTTCTTTGTAGTACCTCTGAATCTCCACTTCTGGCTTTCACATCTCCCCCCGTGTTTTAGATCCCACATTTCCAGATGCTTATTCAGCATATCCACCTGGTAGACGACTTTATGACTTAGACTCAACATAGCCAAGTCAAAACACAACATCTTTCTGTTCTGTCTCTACATGTCCAAGAATTCTTCCTTCTCTTCACCGACCTCAAACATTTCAAGTTGGAAGTCCTTTCAAGGGCTCATTTTATAACTGGGGAAATCGAGGACCAAGAACATTAAATAGATTTTTGCGCATCGCTTCCAACTAATTTCTCTAACATATCCCTTTTCTTTTGATCCTTCCTGTTCGAAAAAAATGTGTTTCCCTTTCACCTCAGCCTTAAGATATTTGCAGATCTTACAGTCAGAGCGTTCACCCTGTTATGATAGTCCCTTCTCTGCTGTCTCTGCAATAATCCTTCAAATAAAGTCTCTCCTTACAAATAAACACAAAACAAAACAAAATTGCACGATTTCAGCTTGGCATTTAAGGGTTATCAAAATTTAGTGCTAGGGTTCACTATCCCCATATATGAAGCCTCTGCTGCAGGCAAGAGTCTATCCCTCCAAATTTTACTCTTCCTTAATTCGGCCCAGAAGACTTTTGTTTTCATTCAATTCTGTTGAAATTCTGCCTCCTCCTCAAAATATGGTTTAAATATCAGTTCCTTTGTTAGTCTCACCAACCTGAAATTAATTTATCCATCTGATTTTTTTTTTTTAGCATTTCTGATCCATACATTCAAAGACCACTTATTAAATTGTACTTTGATGTGTAGATATTTTTCTTTCTTTTTTACGGTCTATCAAAGTTTCCTCAGGTAGAAAGCACCTGTGCTGTGTTCCCACAACACTTAGCATGGTGCCTGGCACATGACGTTGGCTGAAAGCAGTAGTAAACTTAAAGAGTTTCTTACCTTGGTGATGTCTGTGTGATCTTTGAGCCCGTTGGTCATGCACCAATATCGCCACACATTCAGGGCATACCGTGTGGCCTTGGTAGTATTGGGGCTCACTGCACTGGTACACAGATCATTCAAGTCATCGTTAATATTAAATACAGGAAATTTGTTGAGCTTAGTAGAATAGGCTGGAAACAAAAACAAAAGGCATTAAAAACAATTTGCCATTCCCCTTCTTTTGTTGTGTTCCTCCCCCACACACTTAAAAAACATTAAAGTACAGGCGATGGATAATGTTGTGGCTCTTCCCTTCTTTAGAGAACTATATCTTTGAATCATATTCAGTAACAGAAAATTCCTAACAGAGAACACTTTAAGAAAATGAAATTCCTATCAAGTATACATTATTAGAATAAATACAGTAGGGAACAATATTTCGAGCATGAAATCAATGCAATAACATTGCATTTAATCCCAACGAATTTTTCTATAAATACTGACCGAGGCACTCATGGAGCCATTCCAAAAACAGAAGGAACAAAAATGAATGCAGGAAAACAAAGAATGCTCTATCGAAAAATTTCCCTGGAAAAAATAGCATTTCTATGTTTTTAATTTTATTTTTTTTAATAAAATAGCATTCCTATTAACAACAACAACAAAAAGATAGAAGGGAAGACAAGCTACACATCCTTTCTCTTTTCCTTGGAATATGAAGAGCTATTATTTCTCTGCAATACATAGTCTCAAATGTCTTATGTGTCATCTTGGGCAGCTTCGAATTAAATGGTATTAGCCTATTGCTCGAATTTTTTTTTACAAATTAATAAAGAGAGAGAGAGAGATTTCACCCTGACTCCACGACCCATCAGCCAGCTTAGAATCAGAATGGAAAGTCAAGTGGCGTATTACGAAAAGAGGGGGCTACTCCAGAGAGGCTCACATTGTCTCAGAGGAGAGCAAACAGATTTTAAATAGCAATTGCCAAATAACTTCAGATGAATACTGGTCTTCTTCAGTGTATCCGTCCACTTTACGTACTGGTTGCCAAAGAGATAACTGAATCCACAACCATTAGCTGACCTTTATTCATACTATGTGATCTACTAAAGCCAGGCTTAAACTGTTCAAATTATCTTCGATTAAAAAAAAAAAAAAAATCAAGGTAAACCACCACAAAGTAAAAACAATGCCAGTACATACTTTCTCTAATGGCTCTGAGGCTCTCTGGAATGTTTCTTTACTCAAACAAGGCATAACATGGCTGAGAAATAGTAAAATGAAAAGTTACCAAGGTGATCTGCAAAATTGGTTTCATCTAACTCACCTCACCTTTCTCTGCTCCCACCAACCTCCTACTGTTCCCCAGCATCTGCCTGGGCCCAGGACACCCACACCAAACCTTCCCCACACTCAGCCTGAGAAACCCAAATCCCCCTGGGGTATTTGTGCCAATCAAATAGTGTCTTTTTTTTTTTTTTTTTTCAATCCCAATTCCGACTGCCAAACTCGGATACATGATCTTTCCCCACAATAACCCAATTCTCTTATTCTTTCCTGCAGTATGTGCCCACATTCGCTTCATTACTCCTTAAAACTAATGACCTAATTGTGCCCAGAAGATCTCTTCAGTTGGCCCATATGCTCCTTAAAACTGCGTCTTCACCCTTTGTCTGAACTGCTGAACACATAGTCTGCCTTAATAAACGCTTACAGCAAGAGAGGAATAAACAATGCTGAAAGGGCTTTCCAAAGCAACTGAGTTATTTAGGCATATTCCTAAACGGATCCAAATCATTTCTAGAATTTGCTTGATATTAATGAAAGGATTCTAGTATAAAATTAATATTACTGCATCTAGCACTAATTGAATGCTTACTGTATGCCAAGAGTTAGATAAATTATCTGTAGTCTCCCAGCAATCCTACTGTTATGCTTATTTTACAGATAAGGAAATTGAACTTCATACACTGAGTAACTTCATACGTTACTCATCCAATATTTACTGAGGTATTCTCTCTATACCAGGCTGTGTGCTATCCCACAGAGCTGGCAAGGCACGGTTTGTCCCCGAGAGTCCTATTGACTCTATGCTCTGGCCACGATAGCGAAGGGATCAGGTACTACAGGGATGAAATACTTAGGAAGGAACACAATTTAGATGTTAGCCACTTGCGCTGCTGAAAAATATCCTTGTCTCCCAAATTTACTTAGATTAACCTTCACAAGTCGGATTTATTTAAACAACCCCTAGAGTTTCACTACAGCTTTCTGAACAATAAGAACAACAACAACAAGTGATTCATTTGCAGCACAGCCTAGTCCCCATCAGTTCAATACAGCATAGGAGTAGAAAAGTCACACTGCAACATAGGATGACTAAGTTTCTTACACTGAACAATTATATGGCCTTAAAGAATTTATTTTTTTTTAAATCACAGGGCAGAGACTGTACACCGAAAATGGAAACCAACATCCCAGTATGTAGAGGTAAAGAATGCTTATGTGCTTACATAATGGGAAAGAAACTGGTGAATACGAAATGCGATGTATATAGTCCCTTCGTGACTGTATTTAAGGATTAAATCGTGTTTATTTAACTGCTTTTTAACATTGTTGAGTAGAAGTTATAGTGTTATGGTGCTGAGGAAATTTTTAGGAGACTATCCTGATGGAGAAACAAGCAAAAGTGAGAATGCATAACTGAATACAGGGAAAAGAAGGAACTACTAACGGAAGCAAACGCTGAGCTCACAGTTAGGAAGATGCGACCTGGGAGTGGGAGGGGACTCTGGGGTCCTGGTGGAGTAACTTAGGGATGCCCAGCTTGGAATGAGTCTCCTGCTTTCTCTACAGAGCCACTGACATCATTTACAGCCCAGCGTGTAAAGTGAGGGAATCTGCTCTGGAAGGCTGCAGTCAAGGGTCAGAGAGAGAAAACGTGGCATTGCCTCAGGTAATTCTGGGCAACCCCCCTGGGCAGAGAGGGGAAAGAGAAAAGCAGCTACAAAAAGTAAGAAATCCCCAAATGCATGTCATCTCTCAGGTAGCACCTACCCTGTGTCCACATTTGAGAGAATTCCCAGCCTGTTTGCTGCTTATGCCCCCCGAAAGGGAAGCTCATTCGTGGGCATTTCTGTGTATGCTCTTTACAGCTGGGTGAGGTCCACTTGCAAAACCCTGTGCTCAACTAGTAACTGCAAAAGTGAGCTCTGCCCAGGTCCAAACAGGAATTTTAAACAATGTCTAAGGAAATCCCTATAAGCTATCAATAATGATAAATCTAGAGTTTCATTTTAAAATGTGAGCGTACAAACAGGCATCACCTGGCAACTGGGAAAAACCAATAGCATTGGAAGTTACTAAGTTACACAGGCAGACAACTAATTTCATATTCCCTATCATCCTCGCAACTGCCCCACCCTGACCAGAGTTAATTCACAAAGCAGAAGAAAAAAATTTTAAAGATCACAAATACATCAATACATAAATTTGAGAGGATTATAAATGCTTCCATAAAACAAGAACAGCTTTTATTGTAAAAGGAAGAAGAGAAGAACACGAAAGATCCTGGAATTTAAAATGACTGAAAAACATGCTTGAAATTTTTTTAGAGGAGCTGAGTATTAGAATGAACATGGCTAAAGGACAAGTTAGTGACCAGGAAGGAACTTTCCCTGAAGGGCAGGCAAAGTAATAAAAAATTGATAATTATGAGGGTGAAATTAAAAGGCATAGAAGACAGATCCAGAAGAATCAAAATCCATCTTTTTTTTTTTTTTTTGTCTTTTTGCCATTTCTTGGGCTGCTCCCGCAGCATATGGAGGTTCCCAGGCCAGGGGTCCAATTGGAGCTGTAGCCACCGGCCTACGCCAAAGCCACAGCAACGCAGGATCCAAGCCGCATCTGCAACCTACACCACAGCTCACGGCAACACTGGATCCTTAACCCACTGAGCAAGGGCAGGGATCGAACCCGCAACCTCATGGTTCCTAGTCAGATTCGTTAACCACTGCGCCACGACGGGAACTCCTCGAAATCCATCTTGTAAGAATTCAAAAGAAAAATGATATTAGGATCGGATAAAATAATCAAAGATATAATATATGAAGAGTTCCCTTAGAAGAAGATTTAAATCTTTAGGGTGTTAAGGTTCATGTGTCTGTCAAACAGTCACACTGAAGAGACACATATATAAACATATCTTGGTGAAATTTCCAAAGTCTAAGAACAAAAAGAAAATTCTATAATTTTTCTCGTAGTGGGTAAGTCATCAGCATAGTAACAAGAATTCGATTTTTCATCTGTGATACCAAATACTAAAAAACAATGACTTAGGCTCCTCAGAGTTGTAAAGTAAAAGGACTGTAAATAAAGAATACTATTACCTACTTAAAGTATCATTCAAGGCAAAAGAAAGATATTTCCAATCATGAAAGAAGTAAGCATCCAACCATCCTTTCTTTCTTTCTTTTTTTTTTTTCTTTTTGTCTTTTTGCCTTTCCTAGGGCCGCTTCCCGAGGCATATGGAGGTTCCCAGGCTAGGGGTCTAATCAGAGCTGTAGCCACCAGCCTACGCCACAGCCACAGCAACGCAGGATCCGAGCTGCGTCTGCAACCTATACCACAGCTCACGGCAATGCTGGATCCTTAACCCACTGAGCAAGGCCAAGGATCGAACCCACAACCTCATGGTTCCTGGTGGGATTCGTTAACCACTGTGCTGCGACGGGAACTCCCCTGGGAAATTTTCCATGCCGTGGGTGTGGCCAAAAAAAAAAGTACAGACATACTTCAGAGATATTGTAGGTTTGGTTCCACAAGAAAGCAAATATTACAATAAAGTCATACAAATGTTTTGGTTTTTAGTGCATATAAAAGTTATGCTTATCCTGCAGTATGTCTATTAAGTGTACAATAGCATTATATCTAAAAGAAAAAATGTATACACCTAATTTAAATGTGCTTTATTGCTAAAAAATATCAATGAAAATCTAAGCCTTCAGTGAACTGTAATCTTTTGGCAATAGTGACTTCAAAGATCACAGATCAAAGATCACCATAACAGATATCACAACAATGAAAACATTTGAAATATCATAAGAATTACCAAAATGTAACACAAAGACATGAAGTGAGCAAATGTTGTTGGAAAAATGGTGCCAAAAGACTTGCTTGACTCGGGGTTGCCACGAATCTTCAATTTGTAAAGAAAAATGCAGTGTCTGCAAAGCTCAATAAAGTGAACTGCAAAACAAGGTATGCCTATATTACACGAACGTAATAAATGAAGTCACACCATGTACCTGGATGGGAAGACTCAATATTATAAAGGTTTTTAATTTCTTCAAGCAGTCTTCCCCCTGCCCCCCTTCACCCCTAGCATGCAAAAGTTCCCAGGCAATGCCAAATCCTTAACTGCTAGGGCACCAGGGAACTCCAAGAAATCTTTAATTCAAAGTAATTCTAATTAAAATCTCCCTTTTGTTGTTACTTGTAAAGTTGATTGTAAAATCTATCTAGGAGAGTAAATGCATACAAAGAAAGGCATTAAAAAATAATAATTGGGAAGCCCTGCCTGAAAGAAATAAACGTACTGTAACACTGAAATAATTTAAAGCATTGTTTAATGATTTTTTTCCCATTATAGTTGATTTACCATGTTGTCAATTTCTACTGTACAGCAAAGTGGCCCAGTCATATATATATATATACACACACACACATACACACATATATATTTTCTTTTTCTTATATTATTCTCCATCATGTTCCATCACAAGTGACTAGATACAGTTTCCTGTGCTATACAGCAAGATCTCATTGCTTATCCACTCCAAATGCAATAGTTCGCATTTATTAATCTTAGACTCCTAGTCCATCCCATTCCCTCCCCCTCCCCTTTGGTAACCACAAGTTATGGGGAAAACCTAGAAGAAATGGACAAATTCTTCGAAAAGTACAATCTTCCAAGACCAAACCAGATGAAATAGAAAAGATGAATGGACCAAACACAAGTACTGAAATTGCAACTGTGATTAAAAAACTTCCAACAAACAAAAGTCCAGGACCAGATGGCTTCTATCAAACATTTAGAGAAGAGCTAACACCCATCCTCCTGAAGCTTTTTCAAAAAATTGCAGAGGAAAGAACACTCCCAGACTCATTCTATGAGGCCACAATCACCGTGATACCAAAACCAGACAAAGATACCACAAAGAAAGAAAATTACAGGCCAATTTCACTGATGAACATGGATGCAAAAATTCTCAACAAAATACTAGCAAACCAAATCCAACAATACATGAAAAGGATTGTACATCATGATCAAGTGGGATTTATCCCCAGGGATGCAAGGGTTCTTCAATATCTGCAAATCAATTGGTGTGATACACCACATTAACAAACTGAAGAACAAAAACCATATGACCCTCTCAATAGATGCAGAAAAAGCCTTTGACAAAATCCAACACCCATTTCTGTTAAAAACGCTTCAGAAAGTGGGCATAGAGGGAACATTCCTCAACATAATAAAGACCATATATGACAAACCTAGAGCTAACATCATTCTCAATGGTGAAAAGCTGAAAGAATTCCCACTGAGATCAGGAATAAGATAAGGATGTCCACTTTTACCACTACTATTCAACATAGTTTTGGAATTCCTAGCCATGACAATTGGAGAAGAAAAAGAAATAAAAGGAATCCAAATTGGAAAGGAAGAAGTAAAACTATCACTATTTTGTAGATGACATGACGCTATACCTAGAAAATCCTAAAGACTCTACCAGAAAACTGTTAGAGCTCATCCATGAATTTGGCAAAGTCACAGTATACAAAATTAATACACAGAAATTGACTGCATTTCTATACACTAACAACAAAAGATCAAAAAGAGAAATTAGGGAAACAATCCCATTTACCATCACATCAAAAAGGATAAAATACTTAGGAATAAACCTACGTAAAGAGACAAAAGAAAACTATAAGATGCTGATGAAAGAAATCAAAGATGACTCAAAGAGATGGAAAGACATACCACGGTCTTGGATTGAAAGAATCAACATTATCAAAATGACTATACTACCCAAGGCAATCTAGAGATTCAGTGCAACCACTATCAAATTACCAAGGACATTTTTCACAGAACTCAAACAAAATATTTTAAAGTTTGTTTGGAAGCACAAAAGACCAAAGACATCTTGAAAAAGAAAAATGGAGCTGGAGGAATCAGGCTCCCTGACTTCAGACTATACTACAAAGCAACAATCATCAAAACTGTATGGTACTGGCACAAAGACAGAAATATAGATTAGTGGAAAAGGACAAAAAGCCCAGAATCAAACCCATGCACCTACAGTCAACTTATCTATGACAAAGGTAGCAAGACTATACAATGGAGAAAAGACCATCCCTTCAATAAGTGGTGCTGGGAAAACTGGACAGCCACATGGAAAAGAATGAAATTAGAACACTTCCTAGCACCATACACAAAAATAAGCTCAAAATGGATTAAAGACCTAGGTATAAGACCAGATACTATAAAACTCTTAGAGAATATAGGCCAAACACTCTCTAACATAAATCACAGCAATATCTTCTCATACCCACCTCCCAGAGTAATGACAATAAAAACAAAAATAAACAAATGGGCCTTAATTAAACTTAAAAGTTTCTGCACAGCAGAGGAAACCCTAAACAAAACAAAAAGACAACCCACAAAATTTATAAACACTCCCTACAGCTCAATACCAAAAAAACAAACAACCCCATCAAAAAATGGGCAGAAGATCTAAACCAACAATTCTCCAAAGAAGGCATACAGACGGCCAAAAAACCCATGAAAAGATGTTCAACATCACTCATTATTAGAGGAATGCAAATCCAAACCACTATGAGGTACCACCTTACACCAGCCAGAATGGCCATAATCCAAAAGTCTACAAACAATAGACTTTTTGGAGAGGGTGTGGAGAAAAGGGAACCCTTACACTGTTGGTGGGAATGTAAACTGGTGCAACCAAAGTGGAAAACAGCATGGAGATTCCTCAGAAAACTAAACATAGAACTACCATTTGATCCAGCAATCCCATTTCTGGGCATCTATCCAGAGAAAACCATCACTTGCAAAGACACATGTACTCCAATGTTCATTACAGCACTATTTGCAAGAGCCAAAACATGGAAACAACCTAAATGTCCATTGACAGAGAAGTGGATAAAGAAGTGGTACATATACACAATGGAATATTACTGACCATTAAAAGAAACGAAATAACAGCATTTTCAGCAACATGGATGGACCTAGAAATTATCATGTTAAGTGAAATCAGTCAGATAGTGAGACACCAACATCAAACGCTATCACTTACATGTAGAATTTAAAAAAAAGGGCACAGTGAACTTCTTTGCAGAACAGATACTGACTCACAGATTTTGAAAAACTTATGGTTTCCAAATGAGATAGGCTGGGGGGTAGGAGGATGGGCTGTGGGTTTAGGATGGAAATGCTATAAAATTGGGTTGTAATGATCATTGTACAATATAAATGTAATAAAATTCATAAAATAAAATAAAGGAGTTCCCGTCGTGGTGCAGTGGTTAACGAATCTGACTAGGAACCATGAGGTTGCGGGTTTGATCCCTGGCCTTGCTCAAGGGGCTAAGGATCTGGCATTGCCGTGAGCTGTGGTGTAGGTCGCAGATGCGGCTCGGATCTGGTGTTGCTGTGACTCTAGCGTAGGCTGGCGGCTACAGCTCCAATTGGACCCCTAGCCTGGGAACTTCCATATGCCGTGGGAGCAGCCCTGGAAAAGGCAAAAAAAAAAAAAAAAAGAAGAAGAACAAAATAAATAAATAAATAAATAAATTTTTAAAAAGGCAAAAAAGATACACACGACACTGGTTAATAATTACTTCCACGGGTTTTTTAAGTTTTACAATATTAATATATTATTCTTGCAAATTATAAAAGGACTTTGCAATGTATATGTAGGAAAAATAAATTAAATGTTCTTTTTATATGACCCAGGAATTCCTCTTTTAGCAATTTATCCAAGATTTAATCAGAGATAAATACAAAAATATATGCTCAAAGGTGTTCTTTAAGGCAAATTTATAAAAGCGAAAAACTAGAAACGAACCCAGTCCAACAAAAGTATTGTAAAATAGATTTTGGTACCACTGCACAATGAAAAATGATATAGCTATATAATAATCATCCTTTCAAAGGCTAAGTATCTTTTACAAATGCAAAAAGCAGTAAATACAATTTGACTACAATTTTTCAAGTACATTTATGCCTAAAAAATTTCAAACTAGGAGTTTCTATTGTGGCTCAGCTGTAATGAACCTGACTAGTAATCCAGGAGGATGCAGCTTCAATCCCTGGCCTCGCTCAGTGGGTTAAGGGATCCGGCAGTGCCGTGAGTTGTGGTGTAAGTCACAGACGAAGCTTGGATCCTGCATTGCTGTGGCTGTGGTGTAGGGAGGTAGTTGCAGTTCCAATTAGACCCCTAGCCTAGGAACCTCCACATGCCGCAGGTGTGGCTCTAGAAAAGACAAAAAGACAAAAAAAAAAAAGTTATGTGAAAAAATAATGAATCCTCAGCTTAAAAAAGATGAACTCCTTGTTTCTAAAGTACTAAAAACATTGTTACAGCCATTTACAAAGTAGTTTTTATTTTTTATTATTTTATTTTTATTTTTGGCTTTTTGCCATTTCTTGGGCCGCTCCCACGGCATATGGAGGTTCCCAGGCTAGGGGTCAAATCGGAGCTGTAGCCACACGCCAGAGTCACAGCAACGCAGGATCTGAGCCGCGTCCGCAACCTACACCGCAGCTCACAGCAACGCCGGATCCTTAACCCACTGAGCAAGGCCAGGGATTGAACCCACAACCACATGGTTCTCAGTCGGTTCGTCAACCACTGAGCCATGACGGGAACTCCTACAAAGTAGTTTTAATACAATATAAAGTACTATAATACAAAAATATAGTAATTATTCCTGCTGGAATATTCAGGTTTCTGTGGGTAAAACCTTTGGTGGACTATCCACAAATATGAAAGACACATATTTGCATTTTTGCAAAATAATTGACTGTGAGAGAGAACATTATATTTTCCAGAGTTTTAATATATTTTCTTTATTAAATAATTTCAGTGACATAACAAGGATATCTGAAGTTAATAATTATAATCATTTTGAACAACCATTCCTATTCTACTCAAAGAACATTGTCAAATGCTAAATGTGATGATTAGCATATGGAAAATTCTACCTGATCAAAAACGAGGACTTCTGGAACCTGACATCTCCTTAGCTTGGTATAACTTTACTCAACTGGGTGACAGAGACCCCCAGAAAGACAGCATTTGCAGCAGAGCCTTCTCCTCCACTAACAGGATATTTAGGTCTGGGACTCCAGGAAGCATATGATTAAATAGCTATAAATGCCTTCCAAACATGTCTTTCCTACCTGTGAACTGGGCACTCCCATGTAGAAATGCTTCTCCTTCCAAGGTTTCTCCCTCCTTAATGGTTAGAACACTCTGCGCAGTAAGTATGGACTATATCCTGGGGCTGTAACGCACGGTGACAGGACAATTCTCTCTCTCTTTTTTCCCCCAACATGGTTTAACTTGCCTTTTTCTTTTTTTTTTTAAATGGAGATTTCCAGGCTAAGGGGCCTTTTCGGAGTTGTAGCTGCTGGCCTATGCCACATCAACATCAGATCTGAGCCGCATCTGTGACCTACACCACAGCTCACGGCAACACTGGATCTTTAACCAACTGAGTGAGTCCAGGAATTGAAACTGCCTCCTCATAGGTGCTGGTCAGATTCGTTTCCGCTGAGCCACAATGGGAACTCCTTAACTTGTCTTTTCAGCTGTTTTTTTGTAGCTACAAAATCAGCCAGTTTGCAGAAAACCATTTATGAAGTGAATGAAGATTGGCCATACCCAAATACAGACAAAACGCTGTGATTAAAGCACACTCTCATTATAGAGACATCATTGATGCTCATTAGCTGATTTTATTGGATTGCTTTTCTTATTCCCATAAGTTTTAGGCTGTACCAACAAGTATGAAAAAAATAGAAAATCATACTACATTAGAGGCAAACATTATCACATAACAGAATAAGCCACTGGGACATAAAATTATAATTTTATTTAAAGCACAGGTACACAGATGAAAATGAACAAAAACAGTGAGCTAATAAAGATGAAAACAACTTGGTATAAAAGATCAGTGAGCAGCAAAATGAAAACGAAACCAATAGTATATTCTTGATAACAAAAAGTTCTACTATATTATTACAAATATCAACCAGCAGAGAATTAATTAATCGAGTATCAGAGACACACATTTTAATATTAACAGAAAATTTTCTCCACTTCAATTCACTTTTCTCCTCTTTCTCTCATACAACTGTAGCAGCTTAATGAGAAGTTTAAAATATGATTCAAGTGACACACATGCTTTTCTCAGGTAAAATCAGTTAAAACTAAGTGGCCAGAAAATATATATAACTGACAATCAAAAGGCGGGAAAGTAAATCCATCGTTAAGGAACAGTATTATTTTTTTTTAATAAAAATTTTTTTTTTTTTGCTCATTTAGGGCCGCACCCTCAGCATATGCAAGTTCCCAGGCTAGGGATCAAACTGGAGCTACAGATGCTGGCCTACCCCACAGCCACAGCAACAAGGGATCCAAGCCGCCTCTGCAACCTACCCCACAGCTTACGGCAATGCCAGATCCTTAACCCACTGAGCGAGGCCAGGGATTGAACCAGTATCCTCATGGATACCAGTCAGATTCATTTCTGCTGCACCACAATGGGAACTCTTATAAAATTTTTGAAGTATTAATTATGGTCACTACGTTTCTGAAGAGATGCCTAGTGTTAAATTATACTGACCAAACTGGCAAATCTACCTTTTCATTCCCAATTAATTTAAGCGGTAGAGTAAAAGGAATCCTAAAATCATCCTTATAAAATGGAAGAATTTAAGTTGAATACAGCATTCATTCTAGGAAATCACCAAAGTTCTTCATTTTAACAGAGACATGAGATTCTGTAGAATCAATAATGCTTCTAGTCATTCTCTACCAGTTTTCAGGCCTATGGGATTACAGTTGCATTTTTTAGATTACAATGAAAAAGGTACAAACTATGGGGCTAAATGGGCAAATCTATGTCTAACTTTAGTAGTGAAAAAAAGTTTAATGTCATGGCGAAATCAAATTCTATAAATTAGAAACCTAATAAATACATATGTATTTGTTGATTAAAAAGTTGCCCTAGTTTGATAAAGGCCTCGGGACGGACATACAAAATGTACAGAAGACCCAAAGGGGGTAAATAAATCCAAGAGCAGGATTCCAATAAACGTGCCCACTGCTATCTAATAGAAACTGTTAATCCTCAGGACGTATCACGCCATCATCTTTGGTGTTCAAAATAATAAAAGGAATTCTAAGGACAAAGGCCCTGCCTGAAAACTCTTGATGCAAGAACCAAGAAATATTTTAGTGTCACTCTGGAGGCTATTGCACAAGGGCAGAACTTCTTTAGAACATACATAATTGAATTTCCTTTTATTGCTTTGTTACCTCCACTGAGGGACAAACGTTTAAAGCATATTCTGGAGAAAAGGCTCAGAGTTAAAAGAGCCCCTTCTTTTCCTTTAAGCAAAGGAGTGGCAGGGTCCTTGATGAACTCATTTTAATATTCTTAGAATTAAATCGGCAATTTCAGAAGCAATGTTTCCAAATACAGCATTGGCTGTCACCATATATCTGACAGTCACCAGAAAGCCTATCATGTAACTCAAGAGACTGTCCCTTTATTAAAGAATCTTCTAATTATAGACCCATTGAATAGACAGGCTGAAACCTTGCACTAAGTGAGGAGTTGTGGAATGTTGGTATGAAAAGGCTCTTAAGGAAGCAGCCTTCTTTTCTTAACATTTTATAACAGTTTCCTTTCCACTTTAAGACTATAAATGCATAAATAAAGTATAATGATACTTCCCCCTGTTGAATTTTAACAAAGAAAAGTAGAAGCAACCCCTTAAAATAATGTTCTCTCTACTGTCAGAGTTTGGAACTGCTGAGGCAAGCTGGAAATACCAGAAAGCAAACTAAAAACAAGTAGGCATGAAAAACTTCTGACGCTCATAAGGCAACCAAACACGTTCAATAAGTCTACACAAATGTTGAATATAAAAGTTAATATTTGGGAACTCTGAGGTTTCCATGGTCCGTTACAAACAGCATGAAAGCACTAACTATTCTTATTAAATGCAATACAAACAAATGCACCATGATAACCACAAAAAAAAAAAAAAAATGTATGCACCTGACAGTCCTCTCATTACATTGTTCAACCTAAAAATATCAGAACAAAGGAAATATGCTGCTACATTGTCATTCTATTGAATTTCTCAAGAATTGGGAAAAATAAAAGATTTAAGGTGGGGAGTACTAGGAAAGTTCGGAATTCTTGCTTTCTCTTTCTGCAAACATTTCCCTTTAAAGAGTTGGGGAAAGTGTGGAAGGAAAGCTGATCTAGAATTAGGAATCGTACATATGAAGCAAGATTTTGAAGTTGGCATCACTTGAAAACTACATTTCCTTCGGTAGTGGCCACTAAGTGCTGGCTCAAAATATTAAACAGCTAAGTACATACTTTCACAAGTCACACGTACACGTGCTGACTGGCACAGCCTCTTAGCACAGTTTTTCAGTTTAACTACAATACGTGATAGCAGCAATGGTTAACAGTTCCACATAAATACCACAAACACACATATATGAAAGAGCACCTACAACAACATGCAAAATCTCAACGACGACATCACTGAATATACACAATGCATAGAAATTGTAATGGTTTTTGGCAAGATGGGTTTATCTTTTGTAACAAATACTTTATAAAACAAAAGTTCTTTTTATTATAAACGCTATTTAAAAAGTTGTAATATAATGGACTGTAGATATAAAAGTTCAGTTAGATAAAGTTAATCTGAGTGGATTAATACTAAAATGGACCTGCTACTTCATCTGGTATAAATAATCAACTATAAATTAATGTCTAGTGGAAGTATACTAAGGTATTTGATTTATAAAATTTAAGAATCACAGAAGGTAAAACAGGCATAAAAAATCACTTAAATACAGTATGCACAATTACTGTTTGGATTCTATATTACTGATTCTTCCTAATTCTACTTAACCACAAATAAATAAATTATGCCAAAGCATTTTCAAAGCTCTTTGAAATGAGTGGTAAAAATTTCTAATTCCAGTGTAATACAAAGAGGAACATTAGAAGTCTAGCAAAATTCAACACTGCATTCAAAAGGCAAATAATTTCATTCTACCTTTTTTGTTTCTTAACATCCTAGAATTTCACCTTTTTTCTTCAACTCTGATCTGGTAAATATAATTTATAAGACAAAAATTTGTGAAATTAAAAAAAATGTTTGAATTTCTTTTTAGGAGAGTAAGCTGGATAATATAAGAATTTACAAAGTTTGTGTTTCTATATATTGCTGTTGTAGGTTTTTTTCATTATTTCGCATTTTCTTTCCCCTTCCTATCTCTAAATAAGTTCCCTTCAGAAATATCCTAATTGTGTTGACAGAAATTCTATCCTTTTGATTGAAGATGTCCCAAAACTTTAAAATGATTTTTGAAAACTGTCCATAGACTATAAAAGGGTATTGTAGATTGCATTCAAAACCAATAATATAGATACTATGCAGCTGGATATTCAAAGAATACCACATTAAACAAAAAGTTACTTTTTAGTTCAGAATCTATAACTAGAATTCATACACTTGAAAACTAGTTTGTTTCCACTCCATAAATGAAAACCAAATATATGTGGGGTAGGCCGAGAGATGGAGATTACCCATCGAATCTTAAAAGAAGTTGCTTAAAATCAAGATGTAACCCTACACAATGAAAAGTGAAAGTTCACATGCAAAAACAGCCTATTTGGAGACTGGCAGCTTGAACCTATTCCTTAATAGAAACTTGACGGAGAGCTTACACAACTATTACAATTTTGAAAACAAGAAAAGGATACTCTTTATTCAGTGGGAACGTCAGATTGTTCTTCCTCCCTAAACTCTATAGAGACTGAACGGTCAGGTTGCCTGGGTCCTAGGTCTGGCTCTGATTCTAGTAAGGCGTGTGCCCCTGGGCATTCACCTGATCTCTCTGAGGCTGTTTCTCTCTTCTATAAAAGAAGAGGGATGGATTAGATGTTTCCAGTCTTATTTTCCAGCCCAGCACACCTGAAGGATGTGTAATAGAGGTAGCAGTAGCTTATTCAGTCTAGTGAGGCTCAAAGTAGGAAGGAAGGGGCAGAGAGCATGAGTCGTCCTGGAGAAATCTGTTTCAGGGCGTCTTCCCTTTACAGTCTCCATCTCTCTGCCATCCTTGTCCCCTCCCCCCAAAAAGACATGGCGACTCCTATCCTTCACAGCACTGAGAATGACTGGGCTTAGATGATCTCTTGGGTCCTTTCTAGATCCAACCTCTATGACTGTAATTCACTCAACTTTAATACTCTGACCTAATTAATATTTGGATCAAATTAGTACTCTGACCTAATTAATACTGAGTCTAATTCAACAAAGTCATGGTTTACATAAAAATTCAATTTAGGAGTTCCCTGGTGGCTCAATGGGTTAAGGATCCAGTGCTATCACTGCTGTGGCACAGATTTGATCCCTGGCCAGGGAACTTCTGCATGCTGCACTGCAGCCAAAAGTTAAAAAAAAAAAATTCAATTTAAATGTATTAAAATGCTATCTTTTTAAAAAGAATGCAATTTTCAGTACCAAACTGAGTTTTTTGGGTTTTTTTTTTTTTCCTTTTTATGGCTACACCTGCAGCATGTGGAAGTTCCCAGGCTAGGGGTTCAGAGTTGCAGCTGCGGGCCGACACCACAGCGACAGCAATGCTGGATCCTTAACCCACTGAGTGAGGCCAGGGACCAAACCCGCATCCTCATGGAAACTAGTTGGATTCTTAACCCACTGAGCTATAATGGGAACTTCAAATTAGGTCTTTCCTTCAGCTTTGGTAGACCCAATTAGTTAATTTATGAACAGAAAGCTGGCACGAGAAATCCTGAGGATCTTTCATTTCTGTTTAGAAAAAGGAAATCAAGTTGTTGGCAGTTTATCAGTATCATCCCTCTTTTGTTTTTACATCGTTAGAAATACACCAACCACCAAAGGATGATACACGCAGTGCATTTCTTTATCCCAATGATGTTCTATGGCAAGGATCTCTTGAAAATCACCCTATCTTCATCACTTTGCCCTATAAGAAGCTATGCATTCATATCACCTCAGCCAGACCCAGTGGGGAGGAGAAGCAATTATTTGAATACCATGCAATAAGGGAAAAACAGAAACAAAAAACAACTGAGGACACCCTTGCCAATGACGTATTTCTTAATAAGTAACTATCTACACCATATCATCTGGTAGATTTGTGGAAATATATTTTCTATAAAGAAATTCTACTGGAGAAAAACCTTCTAAACTGATTGATAGAGAACTTGTGAACTCCTTAGTTATTTCATTTTAAAACACATCTTATTGCAGTAAATTATCATACACGCCCCTGCATCTTTTCCCCTAGACTTTTTAGACATTTATTTCCTTTATCACATGGTAGAGTTTTTATTTATAGATGTTAATTAAGTATTACAGCTTTATTTTGGCTAGAGAATTAAAGACCAAAATGTTCCTTTCCTGTAGATAAAGAAAACCAATCAGAGATGGCTGATTAAAATCATAAATGTTTGTCTCTATTACCTAAAACTTTGGAGATGGTTAAATGAGAAAAAAAGCGGAATGGTTTTAGTTTATCTTTAATTCTGAGAATCATAAGGATAGCGTTTTCCCATAAATGCACTTTCCTGTTAAAGATAATCTTAATGATACTTAATCTTGACTGATTAAAAAACCAAAATAATAATAGCAAAATTCTCTACTATATAGTTAATATGCTACAACTAATTTGTAGAGAAGACCAAATGCCCCGGCGGCCTGGCAATCAATATTCAGTCTCCAGTGGATGCCAGTACTGGCTTCTGGGCTGAGGAAGAGGTAGTCTCTCTGCCTAGAACCTCCCCCTTCTCTGTCCAAATGATGAAGAATTCTCTTGAAATAGGATTTATGATTTGGGATAAAAACAAATGACAGTCACTTTAAAAATATAAGTATTTGTGCACATACACACTCACCTCCACGACAAAATTAAGAGTTCTTTAAAGAATGACACAAAGTTTTGCTCTCATCTCATGGCTCAGGGGAAACAAACTGAGGGACGTTCCATCTCAAAATACCCCCCGTAAGGGGGCCTATGCTGTTTGATGCGAACGAGAGTGCCAGCTGATGCCAATGCTCTCCATCAACTCAGAGTTAGGTGACTACTGATGATTTTTATTACACCAGAGATGTTATTTCTAATTTGTCATTTCAGAGAGTCTTACAGAAACACAGCAAATCACTTCGTGAACAGACAGCTACAGCAGAAAAAGCCGGTGCTTAATGGTATCTGGATCTAGTTTCAGAATCGGATACTTTTATGTGTTAACTGCAATGAGGGCAACGTATTGACTTTTCTGGAT
Source organism: Phacochoerus africanus (assembly GCF_016906955.1). Taxonomy (NCBI): domain Eukaryota; kingdom Metazoa; phylum Chordata; class Mammalia; order Artiodactyla; family Suidae; genus Phacochoerus; species Phacochoerus africanus. Next base: position 255,277,050 of record NC_062545.1, on the reverse strand, counting down.
TTCCTCATTTATAAAAGAAACAATGATACTTACCCTAATAGGACTATTGTGAGAATTAAAAGAAACAACTTACAGAAGCACTTAGTACGACGGTATGGTCTAAGTGCTCAATAAACGACATTCACTGATGATAATCTGCATGTTCTTATGCATGTGTGCACCTGTGTGAACACAATAAATGGTGTAGAAACAGCTTGTTTTACCAATTTTAAAACAGGCTCTAAGGAAGATCCTCTACAAACTATGTAAAGTAGGATTATGTATTCTACAGCAAACCAACATACTCAATGGTGAAGTAACAGCATGAGTATGAAGTTTGAGAAGCTGCAAAGTAATATTGGCAGGATTATTTGCTGGGCTTTCAAAAATGAAATGAAACTTTTAATACTGTCCTTTATAAGCCTTTTGAAAGCAGGGACAATTTTATACATAATTTTACTCCTCTTAGTGTCTATACACTAGGTGTTCAAATATTTGTTGATATGACTATAACTTTCAACTAAGTCATTTGATTTCATAGCCTCTAGAACCTAAGCCATATGACTTAGACAAGTTAATACAATGGAAGTTTCGGCTAACCATGATCTAATTGGAAAACCAGAGAGACCCGACCTAGTCTAGAAAACCTTCAGACTACAAAAGTAGATCAGAAAGTGATTCAACATGGGGAAAGCTTAACATAGGGAAAAATAACTATAATGCAAATATCTTAAGTAGCTGATGTATTATAAACCACATTCAGACCAGCCCTACTAACCATAACATATGGATTCAAGAGTAAACATCCTGAGTATCTATCTCCAACCTTTTCAAACATTACAGTTCTTTAAGAAAACCGCTACCATTTATGATTCTCAATAGCGAGTCACTTACATGAATACAGAAGAAAAACTGATTTATGCAGCTATGCCATCCAAATGCTGACATATAGCTATGTTTGGTGTTTTTGTTGTAGACACTGGTCACGTGAGGGTTACCAGAGAATTTCTTCCATGACATTACACTGACCTTAAAGTGTAAACTTTACAAATATGGTTTTATTGTTTTTGTCTGAACCACAGGATTGCCTGGAAAGGCAGCACGTTTGGTAGTAGTCAACGCCTGCTGGCCTGGTGAATTTTTGCTAAAGCATATACACTATTTTAGCATCTACTGCTGCCATAGTGTGGATCTAATTTTTAAAAATTTAAAGTAACAAATAATAAAAATGGCATCTGGTAGTAGTATATCCTCAGTATCACTTACACAAAAACACAAAATTTAGAGGTAGTTGCTGATCATTTTTCCTAATTATCCCAAAGAGATAATATAATTCAGCTAAAATCCTACCAAGCCATTCTTTAGAAAACAAGTTTTCTAAGTCTGAATGTCACAATGTTTCTACTTAGAGTTATCAAAGCAAAATAAATAAAATTCACATTTTCAATCTGTGTTCTTCTAAATGAAAATGCCGTAAGATTAAACAAGACAGAGTTTCATTTTAGCACCTCAATATACACAGAGGAATTCCAAACTGCCTAGCTCTGCTTTCTCAGTGCATAATGACTACTCTTTGTCCCATGACAAACTTACTTTGCTGTCAAAAACACATCAAGGTTTTTTTTTAAATATGTCAATGAAAAAACAAAATGCACAATCCTATCTTAAATGTTTTATAGGACTCTTTCTACAAATGAGGTAACCTATGTAAAACAACCACCACCACCTTAATTTTGAGGGTTCTTTCACAGTAGGCTGTCACGTGCACTTCTGAGCCCAATACAGAATAAGGAGAAAAGTTTTATAAAGAGAATTGGGAAAAGGAGGTTCTACGGTTCAAAATGAACAGAAGCAGGGGGCCTGGGGGACACTGTGTGCCATCATGAAAGGTCACTCTGCATTCCTTTTAATCAGACAGACTTGAGAGATGGAAAGTCACTGCGTCCCCATCTCTGGCTCAAATCACTGGAAACTAACTACAGCTTAGAACTAAGAAAGGTAAATAGAAAGAACGCCGGAGTCGGATGAGAGACAGTACCATTTCCTTAGCTATAACCTGGTATGTCTTGATCTCAACATAAAATAGAGGTAACTAACCTTCTTTTCAAAGTTGCCGAAAGGATTAAATATCATGTATATAGAAATAAATATGTATGTACTGAGATAACTGAAGAACTATTTACCAAAACATTAACAGTAGTTATTTTTGGCTAGCAGATTTATGAGTATGTATTCTGTTTTCTTTATGCTTACCTGGATTTTCTAATTTTCATAAATTAGTATTACTTAACTGGTGCATGTTAAGTCAGAAAACACAGTGCTGGCACACATAATGGCTCAAAAACGGTGGCTATTATCATTACTAAAACAAACAAAAAAAAATAAAGCAAGATTATCTTCTATCTCCTTATTTCTGGATGTCTCTCTATGAAAGGAAAGTCATGAAATGAAGTAGACTGCATAACACAAAGGTCACAGCGGACTTCTTGCCCCTGAGCCAAAGGAAAGGTCACAACTTAGAGGAATGGGTCTTTATGTGTTCATGACTTAGTGCTGGGAAGAGCTACCCAGCCATGGAAAAGCTCAGCTAACGTGATGATTGAGCAAAGCAAATCAAAATGAAATTTGTCCTGGTCGTACAATAAAATTAAAACATGAAATACCACCTACCTTCCTAGCTAATGTGAATTATGAGGATGCTCTGAAGAAAAAAATACTTCCCAATAGAATGCCCAGATCCAACAAAGCAATTAAGATTTGGATTGTTTTTTATGTGTTAATGATTATACAGGATAGAAAACTTGCTCAGATTTATGCGGTCCTAACGTCTAAATTTATTTTATTATCAAAGTATCTCAACTAAGAATTCATCACAGGCTTGAAAAGAAAGACTTTGGCAATACCACCACAAAAAGTTGTTTAACCAAAATTGTAACTATTATAATTGCAGGATTACCTCAGAAAAATGCATTGATATTTACTGAAGAAGAAACTTTGCACGTTTTCAAGAATGCTTTGAATTCAGCCACGTTTGGCAACAAAATGTTGTTACCTAAAATGAGTGTCAATAGTCCTTTGATCTCAACTACAGAGTCAAGTAATCCCCTAGGGAAAAGAGACTGAAGTTCAATGCTTATAAATAAATAATTCAGGGGATCCGAGCTTTGAAGAGTATGAGTTTTATTATTATCTTGACTAGTGCTTCTAGATTTTTAGTAAGACTTTTTTTCCATTTTCTACTTTCTCTTTACGTTTGATATACAATCTAATGCTTGGGAACATTTTCAAAGCTTTGGTAGTTTTAAGTTTCTTATAAATCTGATAATCAGGTTTCACTTACATTGATTTCTTAGGAAACAAAAAAATTCTACCCAGGTTCAAGCACTACAGTAAAAATGAGCTAGTAACAGTCTTTTTTGCCACACTATTGGACTTTGCATATTATGTAAAAATTATATATCTTCCAAAAAGAATGGCACATTTATTCCCTCCTTCTACCCCCTCCCTTTTGCCCCCAAAAGATGTTAGCTAAATATCTGTATTTTCATACATTGTAAAAAATGAGGCATAGGAGCTAAAATCTAATTATGCTTTTTTAAAAAAAGAGTATGTAAATAATTTGCCCAGCTTCTTTCGGCATTTTCCTAGTCTGGATCTGACAATGTGTGTAAGCAGTAAAGTCAGCATTATCTCCTCATGATTCATATAGAATTTTAAAAATTAAAAAAATAATGCCATTTATTAAGTAGACTGAAAAGGAGAGGTGAGGTGGGAAGTAAAAGCAGGAATTGAGGACACAAGCGTCTAGGATGACTCTCAGTTTCCTTTTCGACAGTTTTCTTTTTTTAAAAAGAAAAAACAACGGACTCCTTCTCTACTTAGTGTTGCCTGAGAACCACTATGGTTTTGTAAAGTCTGTAACAGTTAATTACATTTAATCACCCACAAATACATTTGCTTTAAGCCTGTAAATACTATGTTAGTAGTACTAAACTATCTCCAGGGGCTTATCTGTAAAAAGAAAAATATATTATATATTTATATTTGTATAAAGTTAACACTGAGGGCAGAGGAAAGGGAACAAAGAAGCAGGGTTTAATCACAGTTTCTCCGGACACGGTAACCAGACTGGGGTGGTGCTCAAGCCGCCTGGTCAAGCAGTGTCTGAGGAGGAGTCATAGGAGGCAGAGACAATGAAGTTGCCGCTGTTGGAGTGACCGGCCACCGACTGGGCGGCCTGCTGGCTCAGATTGTTACAGATAAGCACCAGCTGGTTGCTCTGGGCCTCGGACAAGGTGCTGCAGCTCTGATACACACTGAAGTTGGTTTTCCTGCCCGGAATGTTCCCCTTCTCGCACATGGTCTTCACCATCTTGGCCAGCTTGTTCTTGCCGAGGGCCTGGCAGTTGTACCAATGCAGAGCTGCCAGGTTCACGACTGGCTTGATGGACAAGTAGAAAGGGGCGTCCTCGTAGCGCATGGCAGGAGGCCGCCGCTGGGCATACTCCTTATAGTCCTGCACCGGGCAGGTCTGCGGAGCATGCTGAGTGGCATACACACGGGAGTCTGTCCCCCCTCTCTTGGTTTTGGCATTTATGTCACCAGTGTCTTGACCCATCCACTCCAAGTACTCCAGCCCCGTTTCTGTTACCCGGAGCCGAATATCACCCCACTTCAAGGTAGATCCATGGAAGCCCGTGCAGTGCCCAAAAGCTTTTGTGTTGTTGAGCCAGACGAGGTTGAGCAGACCCTCTGGGTTATAGCGGCTCAGCAGTCCCCTTTTCCGCAGAATGAGCTCATCAGCAAACGTGAGCTTCATGGACTTGTGTGGCTTATTTCCTTTTCCTTTGCAGCGGAGTTCAATTTGCTTCTGTTTGAGGGCCTCCTGGGAGCGCTTGAATTCCTTATCCCTGGTGATACTGTAGCCATACCTGTGTTCTTTGAGGTACCGTTCAAGTCCACACTGGTAATTGGCCAAGCTGTTGGGTTCATACTCAGATCCATCCTTCTGCCTGGCATCCACAAAGAAAGAAGCCAGGTAGGCATCCAACTCCTTGCAAGGGATGACATAAATCTCTCTTGTTTCAGAAGGATACTTGGAGATGAGGAACTCCCGGAAATTGCGGAGCGCAGTCTGCGTGCTCCGGATGGTTTTCTCATTCTGCTCCCTGCTGAGCTCAGCTGCTCTTTCATCCTGGTCTGCAACAAATTGGGGAGGGGAGGGATAGAGAGGGTGTTGATGAGTTCAGACAATGCACTTTCTACTCTGAAATAAAGTTTCCTTTTATAATGAAAAGGGAAAGAAGAAATCAATTTTACAGAGATCACTAATAAATGTGATTTACATACCTGTTGCATTATAATAGCCAACTTCAGTTTCACAAATGATGTACTAGATAAGAGATGGCCCATTACAACCAAAATGAGCCTCTCATGTCAGGGACATAGTTTAGTGCAAGAAGGTTGGTGGAAAGAGTGAGATTAGAGGCAGCCTTTGTTTTAGGGGAAAAGTGAGACAGAAAAGTGCTATTTATCCTAACGCCGTGTGCAAGGGCCCCATCAGAGCAACACACTCATTCTGAATCACTTCATTTGTGAAACCAGAGGTTGTACTGGTTCCATTGTACTGAATTAATCGAAAATACTCAAATTTGTTATTTAGCATATCTCTATAGAGATCTATATTTAAAATGACTAAATAGATCATTTACAGCAGTTAACTTGACACATTCTTCAGAAATTTAGTTTATAAATATTCTATATGTAATTGCAGGACAGTTTATAATAAATGATAAAAATACTCTGTTTTGCAAAACGCAAAGACTCATAGATACAGAGAGTAAACTGGTGGCTGCCAGAAGGAAAAGGGCTGTGGGGTGGGACAAAATAGGTGAAGGGGATTAAGAGGTACAAACCTACAATTACAGAATAAGGAAGTCACAGGGATGTAATACACAGGGTAAGGAATATGGTCGTTCACATTATAGAGACTGTGTACAGGGATGGATGGCTGAGGCTTACTGTGGAGGTCATTTCATAATGTATGTGAAGGTCAAATAATTATGTAATGAAATATATAATATTATACATTATATTTCAATACAAAAAAACTGGTGTTTTGGTAAAGTAACAAGGATAAAACTTCACAGCTATAAAGATAGGACAATGAAATCTGAGTAGAGCTACTATAATCAAGATGTGAGAAAGGGGGTATGTCTCCCAGATGGTTTTATTTTATTAATGTAGTATTCACATTCTGCCACCAAAGACTGGAGATGTCTCTTTCCATCATAGGTCATCCGTGACTAAGTAAGGCTGCTCTGGAGTAGTGGTTCTCATTCTTTAGTGAGCTTCAGAATCACTCAGGATGTTCAATCAAAATCAGAGTCCTCAGCACAGGTCCAAGAGTCTGCATTTTAACTAGCACCTCTATGCTTAGGCTGAGGTTCAAGAGAATACACTTTGAGAAACAAAGTTCTAGTGTTTACGGCTAATGCAGGAAGCCCTGCTCTGTTTTACTAGATTTAAAAAAATAATGATTAAATTCAATGATATCATTTAATGGTTTTCTCTCAGCAACATGTAATTTAAATTTGGATCTTAATGATAAAAACATTGTGTTAAAAATCACCAAAATTATGTCAGGCATGGTCTGGGCAGAACTCAAAAGAGAAATTCTAAAAATGAAATTACGCAACAGAAAAACCAGGCTATTCTCTTGATCGTTGAGAGGCAAACATCAAGGTTAATTTATAACATTAAATGGAATTTCTGATTCTAAAGAATAATTATTCTGCTTATCCCAATTATCTTATTTAGGAAAACTTTAGATTAATTTGTAAGGCTGCTCAGTGGGAAGTCTTTGAAATAACCACATACAATAACAAAAATAAAATTTCTAATAAACTGAATTTTATTCACAAATTCACTATTTTGTACTACTACACACATTTATAAATGTTCATATTATTTTTAAATGACGGTTCTATAATTGCCAAAATCCTCATAATTTCATAAAATGAAATTAACTAAAAAAAATCACAAAACTAGCTAATTAGATATTTTTGATAGGCACATTTTTAGATATTTCCAAAATTCAAATACACAACAGTATATTTTATGCTTCATTGGACTTGACTTTTGGCTATGCTATCTTCTTCCAGTTGAAACTGTTTGTATATCAACAATATAGTTGTGTATCCTTCCATCAGAAAGGTGGCAGCCACATGTAACCTTTTACCATGCTGGCTTCCCTGACTGTTTACATCCAAAGCCAAAGGGGCCAGTGCATCTGTTTATTATGGCTACTTGTTTAAGTATCTATCACAACAGTCTTCAAAATTTAAACAAAGATTTTCTAAGAAATGAACATTCATAAACAACTTTAGGGGAAAATTTTCCAGTTTCTCAACTTTCACATGGAATCTTTTTCTAAAACGTATTTGTCTGAGATGAAGACTGCGTTTTCCATCCTGAATCTAATGTGTTACATACTCTGGATTATTAAAGATTTTGAGGAGCCACACAAAGTTTCTAGAAGTCATAAATGGATGATTAAACTCATAATCTTGTCCCCATTCTTACCCTTCTCTGGATTATACACGTTCGGGATATTGATGAAATTTGCCATTGGAAATAGGGCCTAAATTAGGGTGTTTTGAATTCAGGATTTTTTAAAGGGTTTTAGGTCAGTGAAGTTGATCCTTTTAACTGGAACTGAAATAATCTGTAGGACTACCAAAATATTCAACATAAAGCAGAAGCTTAAAATTTCATTCAATTCTTTCCAATTCAGCATGCTTTTGTTCACAAGATGCCTAAAAATTATCAAACCATATGACGCACTGATTCTAGTCACAGTTAATCCTGATCTTCATTATATACAACTTTCAGTATTTTCTACCTCCTTTTTACAAAAATAAACTGAAATGTGTTGAAAATCTTTGGCATCAATTTAAAAATGAGTATTATATCCTTTTTTCCCCCAAAGTTCTTTTGCGGGTATGTGAGGAAAAGAGTTTACGTCTGTAGGACTTAGGCAGCACTAGTCAGTATACCCTAAGCGGTGAGGATGATCAGAGAAGGGCCTGTGGTGCTGGCGTGTTATTCATCTGTGAGTTTCCTGAGTGAGGCAGTCAGCCAGCTCTTCCACTTCGGCATCTTCTCCATCCACATTATTGGCACCGTGCTGACACACTCACAGTGAACCAATACACCAGCACTGCTTCAACGTCCTCAGCCCAGACTTTTTTTTTTTTTTTTAAAATGCCTGCACCCGCGGCATACAGAGGTTCCCAGGCTAGGGGTTGGATCAGAGCTGCAGCTGCCAGCCCACACCGGAGCCACAGCAACGCCAGATCCAAGCCACGTCTGCAACCTACACAACAGCTCAGGGCAACGCCGGATAGTTAACCCATGGAGCAGGGCCAGAGATCTAACTGGCATCCTTGCGGACACTAGTCAGGTTCATTACTGCTGAGCCACAACAGGAACTCCTCGGCCCAGTCTTATTTCCAAGCCTTTCTCTCTTTACTTTGCCAAGCAGTTGATTGCCAGGTTTGAACTTTCAGCTCCACCCCCTTCTCCTCTGCCTCTGGGGAGTGGGGAGAGGCTGGAGATTGAGTTTAATTACTGATTATTTAAGCAATCATGTTTATGTAATGAAGGCTCCAAAAACCCCAAAAGAGCTTCCCAGTTGGCATGAGTGTGAAAGTTCAAGCTGCTCCATGTCTTCAGCAATACTAAGTAATGTTAGTCTCTTATTTTAGCATCTTCTGGGTGTGTAATGCTGCTTGCTGCAGTGAGGTTTAAAATTTTCATTTCTCTGATGACTGATGAAGCTCAACAGTTCTTCACAGGTTTATTGGCCATTTAGATATTTTCATTTTTAAAGGTGCCTGTTAAAAGTCATTTTCTATTGGATCATCTGTCCTTTACTGTGTATAGGAGGTTGTAACATATTCTGCATGTGAATCTTCTCTGAGTCTGTGGCTTATCCTTTCTCTTTCTTAATGGTGTCTGTTAAATGAACAAGAATTCCTAATCCTAATACAATTTTTCCGTTTATGATTCATAATTTTTGCCTTGTTTTAAAGAAATTTTTTTTCCAAGGTCATGAAAGATCAATTTCGTTCAAAAGCTTTACTGTTTTGTTTGTTTGTTTGTTTTTTGGCTTTTTAGGACTGCATCCATGGCATATGGAGGTTCCCAAGCTAGGGGTTCAATTGAAGCCAGAGCCACAGCAACACAGGATCCAAGCTGTGTCTGTAACCTACACCACAGCTCATGGCAACGCCAGATCCTGAACCCACTGAGTGAGGATTAATCCACAACCTCATGGTTCCTAGTTGGATTTGTTTCCGCTGAACCATGATGGGAACTCCAAAAGCTCTACTGTTTCAGTCTTCACATTTTGATATGCTATCCACTAGAACATCCATGTATATGTCCTCAGGTAGAAATTAAGAGTAACTTTTTATATGCAAGAAACACCCCAAAACAAAAAAGGTAATTTTTATATGGACCATAATCTTTTTGATTTTAATTAATAAAATTTGAATAAGCCACATACATATGGTACAGTATCTAAAAAGCTACAAACGGGTAGAGAGTAAAAGTCATCCTCCCCTCCCATCTCCTTGTCACATTTCCCTCTACATCACAACCAAAGTTACCAATTTAATGGGTATAATTTGGGAGATTTCTTATGTACACACACTCATCCTTTTCCTTTTAAAAAGGGAGGGGGAGTATATTATGCGTCCTATTCTGCACTTCGCTTTTTACCATTAACAAAGTATTAAGAGAGAGCTCTGTATCATTACATGCACAATTGCCTCTGTCTTTCTAACAGCTGTATTTTATATGGATATACTGTATTTATCTACTCCCTTTTGATGGACATTTGCATTATCTCCATCCTGTTGCTATTATAAACAATGTTGCATTAGGTATGCTTGTATACATGACATTTCCTACACATAAGCAAGTACTTAAACAGAATGAATCTCCAAAAGTAGAGCTGCTGTATGTATCACTGCTATTGCCCTGAAACTATGCTGTGATTATTTCATTTCCGTGATAAGGTATAAGAGTGCTGGTTTAATCATATCTTCTTAGATACAATGTATTATTAAATTTTGTTATCTTTGCTCATTTAACTTGTAAAATATACATTATGGTTTTATTTTTCATTTCCTTTATGATAAATGACATTTAACATTTTTCAAATACGTATTAGTCCCGTGTATTTTCTCATTTTCTTTCTGTGGATTCTGTGTGTCCCTTGTCAAAAATATTTGAGTTCAGGGAGTTCCTGTTGTGGCACAGCAGAAACGAGTCCGACTAGTATCCATGAGGATTCAGGTTTGATCCCTGGCCTCGGTCAGTGGGTTGGGGATCCCGCATTGCTGTGAGTTGTGGTGTGGGTCGCAGACGCAGCTCGGATCCTGTGTTGCTGTGGCTGTGGTGTAGGCCAGCAGCTATAGCTCCGATTAGACCCCTAGCCTGGGAATCTCCATACGCTGTGGGTGTGGCCCTAAAAAGCAAAGGGGAAAAAAATGCTATAAAAAAAAATTGAGTTCCTGGAGTTCCCATCGTGGCTCAGTGGTTAATGAATCCGACTAAGAACCATGAGGTTTCTGGTTCGATCCCTGCCCTCGCTCAGTGGGTTAAAGATCTGGCGTTGCCATGACCTGTGGTGTGTAGGTCAAAGACACAGCTCGGATCCCGAGTTGCTGTGGCTGTGGTATAGGCAGGCCGGCGGCTATAGCTCTGATTAGACCCCTAGCCTATGCCGCAGGAGCAGCCCTAGGAAAGGCAAAAAGACCAAAAAAAAAAAACAAAACCAAATTGAGCTCCTACTGTGATGCAGTGGGTTAAGGTTCCAACACTGCTGCGACTGGGGCACAAGTTGCAGGTGCAGCTCGGTTTCAATCCCTGGCCCGGGAACTTTCATATGCCAAGGGTACAGCCCCCCCCAATTATTTATAGGAGCTCTAGATATATTTGGCATTATTATTATTATTATTATACTTAGCCCTTTGTGATATATATAAAGTTGTGCATATATGTGTATTTTTTTTGCCTTTTGTATTTGCAACTTTGTTAACATTTACAGGACTGAATTTATCTGTTTTTAAATGCTTTTTATACTGTGTTACAATTAGAGATGTTTGTCCTATTATGAAACCATAAAACAATTCTATTTTTTCCTAAGCTTTTTGTTTTGGTTGCGCCCACAGCATGCAAAAATTCCTGGGCCAGGGACTGAGCTTGCACCACAGCAGCAACATGGGCTTGCTGCCGTGACGACAAATCTTTAACCTGCTGCAGCAAGGGAACTCCCTTTTTCTGAAGCATTCTTAATTTCATTTTTAATATTTAAAAATTTGATCTGAATTAATTTCGGTTTAAGGAAGGTATCAACTTAACTTTTTCCTGGACAGCCACCCAGCTGTTAAATAACAGTGAGGACTGTAGGTGTAGAGAAGTCATTCTCCCTCAGGGGTCTCTTGGGGGGTGGGGACCACATAGCTATATGATTATTTCTTTTTTGTTTTTAGTCTGGGTTTTATTAGAAATAAGAATCAAAGGACAGTTGTGTAGAGTTTTCTTGGCTAAGCCCAAGGCATCTGGAAGTTCCCAGGCCAGGGACTAAACCCATGCCACAGCAGTGACTTGAGCCACAACACTGAAAATGCTGAGTCCTTAACCACTAGGCCACCAAGGAACTCTTAGATGATTATTTCTTTATCTGTGAATGGCTACAGCTTTACCAGGCTTTATTTCAGTGCTGACTGCTTTGCATCCATCTTTTTTTTTTTTTTTTTTTTTTTTTCTGGTACAGAGTGCACCCTTTCAGGCCATACATTCAAGTATTTCCCACAGGTTTGTCGCAGTGGCAGATGACTCCCACAAAGATGGAAATTGTGTCTGTGGTTCTCTACTCAGTCCTGCTTCTTCTGCTACTCTCTGGAGTAAAGCGGGATCCAGGGAAGCTCTGACCACCAACCCAAGCTCCCCATTCAAGTTCTTCAAAAGTGATTGTTGGGCGTGGTTAACCATCGTGGCGCGTGGTTAACGAATCCGACTAGGAACCATGAGGTTGCGGGTTCGGTCCCTGCCCTTGCTCAGTGGGTTAACGATCCGGCGTTGCCGTGAGCTGTGGTGTAGGTTGCAGATGCGGCTCGGATCCCGCGTTGCTGCGGCTGTGGTATAGGCTGGCAGCTACAGCTCCGATTCGACCTCTAGCCTGGGAACCTCCATGTGCCAAGCAGCCCAAGAAATGGCAAAAAGACAAAAAAAAAAAAAAGGGATTGTTAATTTTGCCACTCAGCAGCGGCAAAGAGAGGTCTCGCACTTGCATCTGAGGTCTACAGTCACGTCTCTTGGTATTGTACCCAAATCCCTGTTTCATCACTGCATTTGGCAGCCGTTTTTATATACCATGGTTCTAGCAGAAGACAGCTTTATTTGAGAAAATGTTTGTTTCTATTTCTCTTTCTTGAAGTGATTTCAGAGAGAAGTCAGAATTCTGATCCAGCTCTTTGCATTTTTTTTCTTCTTTTATGGCCACACCTGCAGCATAAGGAAGTTCTGGGCCAGGGGTTTAACTGGAGCTGCAGGTTTGGCCTACACCACAGCCATGGTAACACCGGATCCGAGATGCACCTGCGACCTACACCACAGCTTGTGGCAATGCCAGATCCTTAACCCACTGACTGAGTAAGGCCAGGGATCAAACATGCATCCTCACACAGACAACGGTGGGTCCTTAACCCACTGAGCCACAATGGGAACTCCTAGCTCCATGCATTTGATTGAGATTGCTGCAACTTCTAGTCCCTAACTTGGTGCCTTGCACTTAATAGGGATCCCACTAATGCTCAGTGAATGCTTTCTGATCACATGAAATCTATTCTATGAAGAAGGGTTACATTCCTCAAGATTTTGGTATTCACCAAAAAGTAAGTGGTCAAAGTTCATTAAATTTGTTTGAATGTGTATGGTAAGAAATAGAACTTGGACTCGAAATAGCAACAAAAATTGTTTTCAACACAAACAAAAAAAAAAAGAATAAAGATCACTTTTAATTTTCTTAAGTATGCATACAGTTCAACAGGCAAACTGAATGAGTCACTTATTAATGAAAAAAATGCACTGAGATAAGCAAAACGGTTTTATTATATTAAGGAAGTTGTGCTTAATAACAAACTTTAAAAACTGAATGTGGGTACAATTCCAAAGGCCTAGAAAACTGATTGAAGAAAAGTTGGCAATCCAAAATATGCAAATATAAATTATTTTTTCTAAGCATATCAGATCTTCAACAAGTAGAAAACGAAGTTTTACAGATGGTGAATGAGAAGGCATCAGAATCACGTCTCCAATGGCTTCTGTGAACCCTAACACACCTAGTAGCCTGCTCAATGCATGGACCCAGACCTGCAACGTCACTTAGGTCTGTCCCCACAAACCTGCTCTCCCACCCAGTCAGCACCTCCAGGACCTATCCATGTGCACAAGCCTGAAACCTGAGTACCATCCTTGACACCTGTTCCCCAGTCTACGGCTAATCCATCAAGTCCTGCTGGGCCACCACATGCATCCATTCAAGCAGACTTAATGACTATTTAAAACATGTTAGGAATGAAGCAAACCGAGTCTAAAGGGATGAGTACAATGTAAACATTCCTTGTTTTCAGAGTTAGGGAAACAGATAATAACACAAATAAAATCTTAGACAAACTGACACAGATGCTATGAAGAAAAATTACGAGTGACCCACTTAAGGATGGATGTTCCAGGAAGGACTCTCTAAGAAGAGCTTTTAGATGAGACCTGAAAATGAGAAGCCAGTCATATGGGAACAGCATATGAGAAGTTCCTACAATGGAAACAGTTTGAAGACCTGAAAGAATGTCAGGGAGCCTGGAGTGATGTGATCAAAATTGAGAGCAGCATGAGACGAAGTTTGCAAATCCACAGGCCAGATCATGCCAGGCCTCATCTCTAAGTCATTATTAATGACTTTGTATTTTAACCTAAGAAAACTAGTTGCTCAGAAAAACTACATGGTGAGATTTGCACTGCTCTATTACCACATAACCTATCTCCTCCCATGGTCAGAAAATCTTGGATTAACTCTGCTTTACCTAAGTAGGGTTGAGTTCACATCTCGATGATCGGGTGGAAAACAGACAATGAAAGGATCCATAATCTGAACCCTCTCGATGGAAGCAGAAGGTCAGAGCCAGAGGGAATAAGAGAATATTCAAGTCAACCACCCCCTCCCCTTCCTCCTCCCCACAGAAAAAGAAAAGGTATTGGGAAAGAGATGAAGTTTTAAAGCAGACAAGTTGCCTCTATTTATTTATATGGTCTCTATGCCCATTACATTATCTTTCATGTATTTATTACCTGTGAATCCTGAGTACTCAGCATATGTTCCACATGAAGACTGGGTATGAAGACTGCCTGAATATGTACTGTTAAAAGAATCTGAAGGAGTTCCCGTCATGGCTCAGTGGTTAACGAATTCGACTAGGGACCATGAGGTTCAGGTTCGATCCCTGGCCTCGCTCAGTGGGTTAAGGATCTGGCATTGCCATGAGCTGTGGTGTAGGTCGAAGATTCGGCTTGGATCTCAAGTTGCTGTGGCTGTGGTGCAGGCGAGCGGCCACAGCTCCGATTCGACCCCTAGCCTGGGAACCTCCATATGCTGCGGGTGTGGCCCTAGAAAAGACAAAAAAAAAAAAAAAGAATTTTAAATCCACAGATCCACTACATGTATTTTGAACAGCTGAGTATCTCAAGCTTTGGTCTGAGTTTGATATAAAAAGGGCCATGCATGGCTTACAAAAAGGCATTTTAAAAAGGTCTGCTTTTCTCCGAGACCCTCAGTTTATGTCACCTCCCTTCTCGCACTCCATAGCCTGCGGGGCTACTATTTTAGGGGGGTTTGCTGTCACGGTGTGACTGGTATGGTTCTGGTTATATGTGGGGAAAGTGGATAAACTCTGTACACAGAAGAAGTGAGTGACCTTGGTTCTCTGAATTAATGGCCTCTTACTTCTTGCTTGTACCATCCACAAGAGCCATAATATTTATCACTAAGATGTACAGTTTCTCAAAAGAAGAAGCCATCCAAAAACCTAGTGTAGTGAAATAAGCCTTTGATAAATGAAGCCAACAGACTGAAAGGGTTTAGTTTACTGATGTCCCAGAGATCTGTGACCTGGAGCCAGGCCAGGATGAGCCTCCGTCCTGGCCCAGGGACTCCTCAGGGACTGAGGAAAGTTTTCAGTGCAGACAGCCTTTCTGTACTTATTTACACAGTCTCCACGCCCCATTAATCCAATTATTTTCTCCCTTGTTAGGAGATGGTATGGAAAAACAGATAATTAGTGCAGTATCTTGTGTTCTCATTTAATTTGAGGAGATTTATGTTAGATTTAAATTCACATCCATTTTCTTCTATTGCTATGGCATTCAATTTAACAAAAAATAAACTCAGCCATCACATCCCTTCTGTAATTTTATTAAAGCAATACATCTGAAGCAGTAAGAAATATTTCCTGATGCTTAACTTTATTATTTCCATTTAAGAAGAGTATTTTGTCTTTTTCCTGGATAGAGAAGCCATGGCCGAATTCCCTTCATAAACCAGCAAATGGTAAGTCCGTGAGCTCATTAAGTAAGAATATATTTTAAATTTGAAAAGTGAAAGAAATCTGGTAAGTAGATTTATATTTATGAGGCTGCAGTTGGAATTAATATTTAATCCACATTTGTGAGAACCCACTGTGCCCCCTTAGCATTTCAAGAAGACCTGTGGGGTGTAGTCAAAGGCAAGTCCCCAATGGTTATGCAGATGGCATCATAGCTAGAAGAGATAACTAACACACATAAAACTAATTAAAAAGACCATGCATGACTGTGTAATTAGGCACTGAATTTGTGGTATAAGCTCCAGGTCCTACAGGAATTCAGAAAGAAGAGAGAGAGAAGTGAAAAAGAGTTTGAGCCCTATTGGTGCTCTATCCCATGGGGGAACAAGGACATGGGTTAGGTATTAAAGGATGGGTACCATCTGGCTAAGTGGAATAGGAGGGTAGAACATTCCAGGAAGAGACTGCATGAGCAAAGGGAGAGGGAAAGAAAGGCTCAAGAGGACTGTGAGACACCCATCCTAGTGTGGCGATGGGAGAGGGGATGGAGTGGGGAATACAGCAAGGCCAGAGAGATGGACACACTGAGGGGTTTATGTGGTAATTATAAAGATGTATTGCAAGGAGAGGAGACTGAAGATGCTAGGTGCAAAAAACCTCTACAGGCAAAACATTTTTTTTTTTTTTCTTTTTAGAGCTGCACCCACAGCATATAAAGGTTCCCAGATTAGGGGCTGAATCAGTGCTGTAGCTGCCGGGCCTACACCACAGCCACAGCAACACCAACATCAGATGTGAGCCACATCTGTGACCTACACCATAGCTCACAGCAAAGCCAGATCCTTAACACAGTGAGCGAGACCAGGGATTGAACCTGCATCCTCATGGATCCCAGTCAAATTTGTTTCCGATGTACCACAACAGGAACTCCACATGCAAAACATCTGAAAAAGCTACTTTAAAAAAAAAAAAATCTTCATTTCTACACCTCTGACATTCTTTTTTCTTTTTGTCTTTTTAGGGCTGCACCTGCAGCATATGGAGGTTCCCAGGCTAGGGGACGAATCTGAGCTGTAGCTGCCGGCCTATATCATAGCCAAGTCACATCTACCACCTACACCACATCTCACAGCAATGCTGGATCCTTAACCCACTGAGCGAGGCCAAGGATCGAACCCACATCCTCATGGACACTAGTCAGGTTGGTTTCCTCTGAGCCACAAGAGGAACTCCTACCTATTTTTCACACTTCCCTTATGCTGTTATTTTCTTCCATACACCTATTACCAAATGACATACTACGTATTTACTCAATAACTTGTTTAGCATCTGTCTCTGCCCAGCAGGCTGTGGGCTCCATAAAAGTCAGCACTTCGTGAAGCAGTAGCATTCAATAAACATTTGTTGACTGAATTAACACCAAAGCTGAAAGGAAAGTTACTGAGATAACTCTGTGTGTGAAATGACATAAGCCACTTTAGACCAACTATATGGACTGCATTCCAGGAAGGACTAAAAATAAAAATCAGTGACATAAAATTAAATTTTGAGGAGTTCCCATCGTGGCTCAGTGGTTAACAAATCCAACTCCAGGTTTCAGGGTTTGATCCCTGGCCTTGCTCAGTAGGTTAAGGATCCGGTGTTGCCGTGAGCTGTGGTGTAGGGTGAAGACACGGCTCGGATCCTGAGTTGCTGTAGCTCTGGCGTAGGCTGGCAGCTACAGCTCTGATTAGATCCCTAGCCTGGGAACCTCCATATGCCATGGGAGCGGTTCTAGAAAAGGCAAAAAGACAAAAAAAAAATTTTAATTTTGAGACCAAATCAGAATCTTAAAGTCATCTTATCCTTTATTAAGGCTCTTAGAGCTAGCTGTGGTCAGGGAAGGTGGTCTGGATGTTTACAATAATAAAATGACTTATAAGGCCACTGGAAGCTTTTCCCAGGACTAACTCCCTGGGAAATAAGGACCTATCGGTTGTCACAGAAATTGCTACAAGACAATTATCTTTATCTTACTAACAGAATAAGGAAAAAAGCAAACAATACTTTAACAAAAGTCCACTCCAGAATTAATATGTCCATAAAGTCAAGGGATAGCTCCCTCTCCTAATCCTGACCTTCACTTTATTATACCTGGAGCTCCCTGGTGCCCTAGTGGTTAGGACATGGCACCTTTACCACTGCAGCCTGAGTTCAATCCCTGGTCTGGGTGCTGAGATCCCACATCAAGCCATGTGACCAAAAAAAAAAAAAAAAAAGATTATGCTGACATTGTGGTGTTGTCTATTATATACTTACTTCTTTTACATACATATTCATTTGATATAAATTTTTGTACAAGTCTTTCTTTGTTCAAGGAAAATGATCTTGGTATTTAAAAAATATATATGCCTTGGTTGGTAATCTTACGAATAGGCGTACTTCAATTTTATTTGTCAGGGGCTATAAAAATCATATTTGAATCATTCATGTTTCATTTTTTAAAACAGCAATAGCTCCTAATGCCTGTAAAATTTATTGGAAAAAAAAAACAGTAAGGTACATTTACTTTAAAGGTAGAAAACAAGTTGAGATAACCTTATAATACCATAAAATGTATTAACATTAGGGTCTTCTTTCTTCTTCAAACACCTGACTCGTTGCATATTTCAATGCTTTTTCCTAAAACTTTAAAATGCATGTACTTTCTAGGATTGTTAATATCATTAGTTGAAACCAGACTTGTATGCTATTACAGCTATGTGACCAGCAAATTATGTTTATGCTCGGTTAACCTTTCCCAATAATGGAAGTAAAACACATTTCCTATATACTCAGTCAGGAGCATGAAAATTTAGCACAATAGTACTATTTAGCACAGTTAGTCCAGTATGATTTTGGACATAAACATAAGTCATCTGCTCATTTCTTCTGGTTTTACGTCATATGCCTCTAGAACCTCTGGCAAATTCCCTCCTTGATAAAAATTTAGAAATAGAATAGAGCACAAAAAATACCAGTATTTACTAAATAAACAAAATGCAAGCAAAACCTTCTCTTTCTCACCCATATTCACTGTCATCTCTCCACATGAATTAAATTAAGCCAAAGAGCTGTGCCTGCTGGAAGGTGAAGTAAGACAATGCATGTGTAAAGAAGACCAGGCATTGATCATGCAGATAATCACAACTAGGAATTAATTTATGGCCAATAGGGTGCAGGAGTCTCTATTATTATTATTATTATTATTATTATTATTATTATGTCTTTTTAGGGCTGCACCTGAGGTATATGGAGGTTCCCAGACTAGGGGTCTAATCAGAGCTAAGCTGCCGGCCTACACTACAGGCACAGCAATGCCAGATCTGAGCTCAGTCTGCAACCTACACCACAGCTCACGGTAACGCCAGATCCTTAACCCACCGAGCAAGGCCAGGGATCGAACCTGCAACCTAGTAGTTCCTTGTCAGATTCATTTCCTCTGTGCCACGATGGGAACTTCATGAGTCTAGATTTTTAGCAAGTTCTCAGATGGTTCTAATAAAGATGTGTCTAAAGGGCTGTGCTTTAAAGAAGAGTTTAATTCTCCTCTCTAAAAGACCTAGAAAATGACTCTTCTTCTTTCAAATAACCCTCAGCCCAAGCCTCAGTAATAGCAGCTGCCACACTGCTGGAATGACAGATTTTCAGATCTGAACGTTTTTATGTACCAGGCAGAAGAGTTGCTTTATAAATAAATAATCAATGTTTAAGTGGATTCTGCTTCAGTGAAAAAATACTATCAAAAATCAGCAGTTCCCGTCGTGGCGCAGTGGTTAACAAATCCGACTAGGAACCAGGAGGTTGCGGGTTCGGTCCCTGCCCTTGCTCAGTGGGTTAACGATCCGGCGTTGCTGTGAGCTGTGGTGTAGGTTGCAGACGCGGCTTGGATCCCGCGTTGCTGTGGCCCTGGCGTAGGCTGGTGGCTACAGCTCCGATTGGACCCCTAGCCTGGGAACCTCCATATGCCGCAGGAGTGGCCCAAGAAATAGCAAAAAGAGACAAAAAAAAATCATACTGGACTAACTAATACCATTATTCAACAAAATAATGTATAAATCAAAGAATTATTTCCCTTTGAAACCCACTGGATTAAGATTTTTTTCTTTCATAATGTCTCTGAATTTATTAAGCTTAACACTGTTATCCTAATTGCCAAAGACCATTTTTAAAATCTAACCTTGCCTGATCCCTTCCAGGACAGGTGACATAGGTAGTGTAGGTTAATGGTTAATGGTTATCAGCTTTGCCAATAAGAATGTCTAGGTTCAGGAGTTCCCATTGTGGCTCAGTGGTTAACGAATCCGATTAGGGACCATGAGGTTGCGGGTTCGATCCCTGGCCTCGCTCAGTTGATAAAGGGTCAGCATTGCCATGAGTTGTGGTGTTGGGTGCAGACATGGCTCAGATCCCAAGTTGCTGTGGCTGCGGTGTAGGCCAGTGGCTACAGCTGCGATTAGACCCCTAGCCTGGGAACCTCCATATGCCACAGGTGTGGCCCTAGAAAAGACAAAAAAAAAAACAAAACAAAAAAGAATGCCTAGTTTCAAATCCCAGCTCTGCCGCTTAACCAACTATGTGAATCTGTGTAAGTTTTTAAACTTAAGCCTTGGTTTCTTCAACTGGTAAATGGGTATAATAGTTGTACCTGTTTCTTAAGAGTTGTATGAGAATTAAGATAGGAATGCAAACCACTTAGCTCGATATATATAAATTATCTAGTTCAACTCCTTTTTTTTTTTTTGGCCTTTTTGTCTTTTTAGGGCCACACTCAAGGCATATGCAGGTTCCCAGGCTAGGGGTCCAATCGGAGCTGTTGCTGCCAGCCTATGCCACAGTCACAGCCACAGCCATATGTGATCTGAGCCGCATCTTCGACCTACACCATAGCTCACAGCAATGCAAGATCCCCAACCCACTGAGCGAGGCCAGGGATCAAACCCGCATCCTCATGGATGCTAGTTGGGTTCCTTAACTGCTGAGCCACGATAGGAACTCCTAGTTCAACTCTTTGTACATAATGCTGTTTAGAAATGTGTTCCAACTCACTAAATCAAAGTCTTCTCCTCTACTGATGCTTTAATTTGTAGCAAATATCTACTAATTCTTCCAAGCTAGATCTATAGTGGCCACCAGTGTTGGGCATTTGTGCATAACTGAACATATCCTCTCATGGACACATGGGAACAACTGGAGTTAATATCTGTATCTGAATCAGCTCTTAGGAGACCTTCCATCCACATGACCTGGGATCCTGTGGTTTGACAAGCTTACTGCCTCACTACAATAAGAGACATTATGTGACTGCATGAATTCAGTAGAGTACTAAACAAAAGCATAAGCATGGACTTTTCTAACAATGCTGCTTTTTCTGAATTTAAAGAATAAAATGAGGAGTTCCCATTGTGGCACAGTGGTTAACGAATCCAACTAGGAACCGTGGGGTTTCGGGTTCAGTCCCTGGCCTTGCTCAGTGGGTTAAGGATCCGGCGTTGCCGTGAGCTGTGGTGTATGTTGCAGACGCAGCTCGGATCCTGTGTTGCTGTGGCTCTGGTGTAGGCTGGTGGCTACAGCTCTGATTCGACCCCTAGCCTGGGAACCTCCATATGCCGCAGGAGCGGCCCTAGAAGAGGCAAAAAGACCAAAAAAAAAAAAAAGAATAAAATGAGATTCTCCTCAATTGCTCCTTCCGCTCAAAAAAAGATGCAGTATCCCAGGTGTGGCCTAGTAAACCTTCAAGGTAGCCCTGCTAGCTAAAGACAGCGCAAGGCTAGCCACACTTGCTTAGAAGGGGGTAAATTCAAGCAGACTTCATGTATAGAGGGGATGTGATATTCGGTGACAACCAAGAAGACACAAAAGGCAAAAAGAAGACTAGATGACAGGAGTGAATAAAAAGTAGATGAAGCTTCTCAAATCTCAAACTTCAAGTCACAGAAAAGAAATTAAGCATTCCAAAGGTGAAAGAAGAGTATAACAAGAAAATAAATATTGTACTGTATTAATCACAATAAGGAGCACGTTCGCCTTGGCCAAAATATATTCTTAAATCAACTTTAAAATGTGGCTGCATTTTCAGGCTTAGCAGCATGAAACCCACATGACTATAATTAATGTAATAAATCATGCTGCGGAATTCTCTATAGAATCTGACAGTACCCATTGATATACTGCTTATTAGAGACTGGAGATTTCTCTAGCACTTTTTTTATTATACTGCCAGAGACACTGAATCAAGAGTACCTTCTGATGTGTCTGAAATATCTGCTGTTGGTGTAATACATAAAATACACAGTGAGCCACTGCTACTGGACTCTCATACGTAAAATATCATATACAATCCCCCCAAAGAACTTGTTTTTTAATTCTTACTCTTCTGGACTTGGGTAGTCATAGAAGATACATGAACTCATCACAGATGTGACATTTATGTTTTCCACAGTTTTAATCATGAAGTACAGCTTTACATAACATAGCTCTCCTTTGCAGCTTATTCTATGATGATTCCTTTAGTACACAGCGCAGTAAAGAGGCATTACTTCACCAACCTATATGTGTTCTTTCATTAGCTTCAAAATCTGACTTTTAAGTAAAATTTTACTGAATATTAACCCACTTTCAAAAGTAAAAATTAGTCCTTGCACAGTTCAGGAATTCAGCTATGACTACATTTCACCTCAGTGAGTTTATTTACATATCCTTAAATAGGCTCTGCACATATAAGTGTTTAAAAAACATATGGCTTAAAGGCCGTTTATTCACATAGGTGACAGGAAGCAAAGATTATTTTAAGTATACTTCCCTTAATAAAAATAATTTTATTAATTTTTCATAAAAGCAACATGTTTTATATAAAAATTTCCCCCAGAAAATAAAGGTATAAAGAGAGTAAAACTGCCCATCAATCCATCTTCCAAAGATAGCCACTGGATACATACTGGTATAGATCTTTCCAATTTAAAGATTTCATTAAAAATATTACTCTTTAGGGAGTTCCCGCTGTGGTATGGTGGGTTAAGAATCCAACTGTAGCAGCTTAGGTCACTGTGAAGGCACAGGTTCAATCCCTGTCCCAGCACAGTGGGTGAAAAGATCCAGCATTGGAGTTCCCGTCGTGGCGCAGTGGTTAACAAATCCGACTAGGAACCATGAGGTTGTGGATTCGATCCCTGCCCTTGCTCAGTGGGTTAAGTATCCGGCATTGCCGTGAGCTGTGGTGTAGGTCACAGATGTGGCTTGGATCCCGCGTTGTTGTGGCTCTGGCATAGGCTGGCAGCTACAGCTCCGATTCGACCCCTAGCCTGGGAACCTCCATATGCTGTGGGAGCGGCCCAAGAAATGGCACAAAGACCAAAAAAAAAAAAAAAAAAAATCCAGCATTGCTGCAGCTGAGGCTTGGATTCAACCCCTGGCCCAGAAACTTCCATATGCCATGCGTGTGGCCATAAAAAAAACAAAATGAAACTCTTTAATCACCAAGAATCTAGTCCATTCCATCTTAACTATACACTTCAGTTTTCTCTTGTGATTTATTTTATTTTTCTGGAAATACTGCTTTGTCTATGTTCAAGAGGAAAACTGTTAACATAGTGTGCCTGGATAAGTTACTATATCTGACACATTCCTTTTCATCATCTGAATTAATATATTTAAAGACCTGAATAAAAGTCTGGCATTGGGTTTATTATCCACTGGTGACACAGAAATTCCTTTATTAGCTATTGAGAATTTCCTGTTTCCAAACTGTTTTCCATAAGCAGTCTAAATAAGTTTTCCTAAAAGAAAGTAGAGGAAATGAAAGTTATCTCTTATTTTCTTTCTAGAAATTTTAGTATTTGCATATTTGTTTCAACATTCAACAAAAACATATTTGGCACCTCAACATGGTGGGCATTGTTTTAGACACGTCTGCGTAGGTCTTTTCAACCATTAAACACTTTAACTTTAATCCTCTCCCTGTGGAGACAAGCAGACAAGGAAAGCAGATGGAGACTGGGACGAGGAAAGGAAGAGTGAAAGTAGAAGTTTTGGCAAAGTTTTGTAGAAATGAAAAAAACTGAGGGAAAGTGGTTCAGATCCTAAACAAGAACTTGTAAGGGCTACGAGGACAGATGTGAATTGTGTCAGGGAAGCATCAGCTGGGTCTGTGAGCCGTGTGGTTAAGAGACGAACTTGAGAACCAGGCGGTTTAGAGTCTTTCATCCTCCTATTGTATGACCTGGGGCAAGTCCAACCTTTCTTTACTTTAGTTTTATTCATCTGCAAAATGGAGTTAATTATAGTTCTAACTTCACAGCGTTGTAAGAACTGATTTACCAGAAGTAATTAGTGAGATAATAAGCACTCTGTAAGTATTGGCTACTAAAATTGCTATTTTGCATGCAATAATCAAAGAGAGCTAACAGCATGTGACCCTGCCTACTAAAGAGGACTTTGGAAGTAAAATAATCCTCACCATTTGTTAATAGTTGTGTCAGTGAGAACCGAGTATTTGAAAAGCACTTTTCGTGAGTTTGCTAAAACTTTAGGGCTTCAATGAGTGAGAACAAACCCAAGTACAATATATGAGGCAACATTTGATGAATTTAAGAAATGAAATGCTATACCACAATAGAAATAGTTATTACAAACTTCTGATTAGAAACCATTTCTTCCTTTAAATTTACATTCAATTTACAGGACTGCATATCTTAATTAGGAAGGATCAAAATGTGAAAGCATCTTTTACTGAAAATGCATAATATAGTAAAAACCACAAAGGAATTATTCATCAACTTGAAACAAAAGATGTATGGCACATAAAGTAAAAGAAAACAGATAACACATAAAAATGGAAATGCACAAAACTCTAATAAATTACCTCCTTCTTTTCCGAATTAGGCTATTAATATTCATTAAATTCCATCTAAGAAGTAATAACCTAATGGACAGGAGGATGCTGATTTCTCTAATTAGGTCAGTGGATAATAACAAAACATATTTTTAAAAGTTCATTATAAAATAAAAATTATTTCCCTACATGGATTGGCTTTCCAGTACATACATATAAGTGTAGACAAAACAGGAAAATAAAGCTTTTTTCTTAAGGAGATAGCTGTTTCCCATTACATAAAATAATAATTTAGCAGCAGTAATTATAACAGTATGAAGGTGTTAAAAAGCTAGTGACCTGTAATATAAATCTTAAAGTACTCTAGAGACTAAAAATATTATATGAAATATAACTTCAGGTTATTATTTTTAAGGAATATACACTTGTAGTCACCGAATCAAATCCTAAAGTCAAATTCACAGAAATAGCACATTCTATGATTATAAAGATCCTTTATTCTTCCTGCTGAAATGGAGTATGGGATGAAAAATACTTAAATTATTTTAAAAAAATTTCTCAGGGGAGTGACATCAGCCAGGTGGCCAAGTAAGACATGCCAGCTCTGGCCCCTCCTAGCCTTAGTCACCAACAGACTGGCACAGGGACCTAACAGGAGACCCTTCCATCTATGCTCCTTGGAAATTCTGAAGAGGCCCTATACTTGGCTGCAGCCCCATCACAGGAGCAGGCCCGCAGGCCCAAGGATACAAGAGATGCTCCTGTGTTCACACATCTGGAGATCCTAAAAGGGTCCTATACTCAGACAAAACTTTGGTAAGGAGATTGAACCCATCATGTTGGGAAAGCTTAGGCCTGTAACGTGGATGCTGGTGTCTGAGACTTGTCTTTGGAGGCCTGTTGACCAGCTACCAATTCTGCATTTCCTCTCTGTACAAGGGCTCCCACCTACTCATACCTACTTTTCACCCAGGAAAAGGCCCAGGGGAAGCAAACCTATTTATACAACTGCAGAAGAAACCAACTTCAGATTCCTGCCCTATATTCTTAAATTAGACTAGGCACAAGAAGAAAAGTGACAGCAATAAAGAGAAGGATGAAGAAAAAGGAACAACAACAACAACAACAAAAAAAAAAACTGCAGGAAAAGATAATTCAAAGACAGAAAATATTTTTTTGGAGTCCTCACGTGGCTCAGTGGGTTAAGGACCCGGCATTGTCACTACAGTGGGTCAGGTTGCTGCTGTGGCGCAGGTTTGATCCCTGGCCCAGAAACTTCCACATGCCAGGAGTGTGGCCAAAAAAAAAAAAGAAAGAAAAGAAAAAGTCTCAATGTTTACTTCCCACCTATCCACTCTTAGAAAATTATTTGATGAACTTCAGTGTAATAAGAGAAAGTAAAAGGAAACATGAAATCTAGCAAATAGTTGTTACAGCCCAGAGGACAACTCAGAATGGGTGGGACAGTTACCTTGGGCTTACGTTAAATCAACTTGATTATAGTTTAACTGGAAGTATGCTTTTTCTTTGTGGAACATAAAATAATGGCACATCTAACAATCAGCGATATTTCAGATGCAACGAAATAAGAAGAACAATTATAATGCTGGGGCACATTTATTGAGGACTAACTCTCTGTACCAGGAGCTGTTCCAACCCTTTACGTGGATTAGGTCATTTATCCACACACTAACCCTTAGGAACATTCTTCTTTCAGTGTCCCAAAAGTTGTGAAATTCATCAGGATGGAAAGAAATTCCATCTTAGAACACTAATAGCTATGAACAATATTTACACTGTCAAAATAATATAAATGGTGCTACTGGTTTTGAACATTTAGAGTCAATCTAAGGATAAAGCAGAAAAAACTTAGTTGTAGCCATAGAAGGGAATGAAAATATTGACAACCTTGTGAAATTAAGATGGTAAGAAGAGAGGGGAGAACAACAGAAGGCAGGATAAGGACAGTAATATCTTCACCCTGAGGCTGAGAAAGCATACATATTTCTTCTTTCATTATCTTTAGTTTTTCTATTGGTAACTTGTATGTCTTAATGGTCTAACAATCAAATATTGGGAAGGTAATGAAAATGGATTAAATCCTCATCCTTCATAACAAGGAGGCTATAGGTATTTTCTGAAGTCGATAAACCCAGAAAAAAAAAATCAAGAAACAGAGATGTATAGTTTGCTTAGAATTTTGGAAGAAATGAAAATAGGCCCAAAAGAAGTTTCCTTTGAAGAGTGAGCTGATGAGGTGATGAGAGATGAGGTGAAATTGTTACTGCTTAGCAAAATTATTTTATGGATTGCCACGTACATGAATAACCTGGACAAAAATAAAAAACAATGAATAAGGCAATAAAATGATTGTTTTTGTTTAAGAAAGCAATCCTATGGTTTTAAGGCAACGTGGACGAACAGCCTGACATGTGTATCATAATGGAAGTCAATAAATCACCTAAGATGCATCAATCGTTAAGTTAGATTTACTGTTCTCTGAGCACTGTTCTCACATAAAATAAAGCTTAAAATCACCTTGTAGCCACAGAAGCATAACTCATCACTTTAGCCATGTTATATAAATACTCTTCTGGGTCTAACAGACCCTTGGGAACACAAGCCATTAGTTACATAAATGAGATCTAGATTGAAAGAGAAGTTAGCGCTTGCTATGCCTAAGACCTGCACTCTGCCCATCCCTGCTGTGACCCGAGATGGTCTGGAGGCTTCCTCTGTGAAGAGTGGGAGGAGCCTGCTGCTTCTTGGAGGAAAACAGAAACAGGAATAATGTCTGAAGCTAAGACTGCGGTACTCTGACAGGGACTGGACTGCCCAGGGGTTGTACCTTATGTTATCTCTTGAGACCACAAGGAATGAATACCAAGGCTAGAAAAATCAAGGTCAATGCCTCCTCAATTCTGAACTGGTGCTTGGCTTCCTAGCAGTCTTAGTCAAATCCAAATTCACTGAAAGAGATTTTTTCTTTTTGGCCATACCCATGGCATGCAGAGGGTTTCTGGGTCAGGAATTAAACCCGCACCACAACAGTGACAATGCCGAATCCTTAATCTGCTGTGCCATGATGGAATTCCTAAAAGAGAATTCCTGGAAGAGAATTATATCCTAAGGATTACAGTAATTTGCTAGTTTGCTGTATTTGGGTATATTTTGCATATCTAGAAGTCTCAATTATACGCAGGAGAACTTCAAATATATAAAAAGAGTTTTACTTCATTGGTATAGTAGAAAAATGACTCTATTTTAAAGAAATTAAAACTCAACTGGGAAGATTTTCTTGCAAAATATTAAGACAGGGAGTTCCCATAATGGCTCAGTGGTTAACGAATCCAACTAGGAACCATGAAGTTGCAGGTTTGATCCCTGGCCTTGCTCAGTGGGTTAAGGATCCAGCATTGCCGTGAGCTGTGGTATAGGTTGCAGACACAGCTCAGATCCCGCGTTGCTGTGGCTCTGGCGTAGGCCGGTGGCTACAGCTCTGATTTGACCCCTAGCCTGGGAACTTCCATATGCCGTGGGAGCGGCCCAAGAAATGGCAAAAAGACGAAAAAAAAAAAAAAAAGACAAATGATACTTAAAAAGGAAATGGAAACATTGGAAAAAAGCTGATAAAACGGATTAATTTCTCAGAAAATTATGCGTTTGTTCAACAGACAGCAATTAGCCTCATTTTCTACTTTGTCTTCCAGAAAACTAGTAAACAGTTATGTTTTTAATTTTTAAAGACAGATCACTAGTTTTATGCAAAATAAGCAATATTATAATTTTAATTTAACTAGGTTCATGTTATTTTTAGATAGGTAGAAAGTGTCTCGAATAAATCATGATGTGGAATGAGTTGCCGGTAGCCTCTATACTTTTAATTTCCAGCTAAGAAAGACTTGCCTTTCATTTATCACAGTGGCTTAATTGTTCATTTAACAACTTTTAGCTATATATCATCCCAGTCTTCATAAATATGTTATCTAAAGGCAGGCAATTTAGTCTTAGAAAGCCACTCACAGTTTAACAGCATCTTAGTTCAGGACGTATTTTAAAGTTTTGTTTTGTTTTGTTTTGCTTTTTAGGGCCGCACCCACAGCACATGGAGGTCCCCAGGCTAGGGGTCTAATCGGAGCTAATGCTGCTCGTCTACACCACAGCCACAGCAATGCCATATCCAAGCCACATCTGCGACCTACACCACAGCTCATGGCAATGCTGGATCCTTAACCCACTGAGCTAGGCCAGGGATCAAACCCGCAATTTCATGGTCCCTAGTCGGATTCATTTCCACTATGCCACAATGGGAACTCCAGTTTGTTTTTTTTTTTTTAATTGAGAATGTTTTGAGAGGGCAAGAGTTGAGGTGTCTCTCCCATTACAGTGCAGGCAGTATGAGAGAAAGAACCATGTCTTTGCCTTGTTCATACATATCTGCATATGCAACCTGAACGTGGCACCCGGTAAGCTTTCCATGGATATTTGTTGAACAAATGGTTACAGCATGCCTCAGAACTCTGAACTGTTATTTCATCCTACACACAGAGAATTATGATTTCACTGCAGATATCTGGGTCCTGAAGATATTTTTGTTGGCCTTCCTTAAAACAGTGCCATGCCTTTGGACAGAGATACGAGGGTGGCAAAAGAGATCCCAAGAGGCCAAACATGAGGAAGTCATCAAGTCTAATTCCTGAATCATCCACCTCTGTCTTCTCCTCTCTATGCCTTTCCTGTTGCCCTCTTTGAGCACGTACTGCCATTTCCCATCTGGATTACTGCGATTATTACCCTAGAAAACAGTTCTCATGCCCCAACCTCTACTTCCCCGCCGCTATCAGTGTGATCATCTACAGAAATGAACTGCATCCCTCTGGTCCCCCTCTAAGTTTTCTGACATCACGTGCAAAGCCATTTACAGGTGACTCCAGCCCAGCCTTCCAGCAGCAACTCTCCTCATTACTTTGCAATCTACTCTCACACCACACTCAAATCCTTGCTTTCCTGCGTATGTTCATGCTCTAATGCCTTTACTCATGTTGTTCCATCTACCTGAAATATTCTTCCCTGTGTCCCCTGAGGCTGAGTCAGCTGCTTCTCATAGGTTTCGCAGCATTTTATATACCTCCTTCTATACACCTGGAGCTGGAGTTGCTGGTTTCTGTCTCCTTCTCTACACAACAATATTCTGGGGTCAGGGAATTTGCCATTCATCTCTGCATTTTCACCAGTCCTGTCATATGGTTGATCCTGAAATAAACTGCAGTGCAAGTGACTTGTCCATATGCTTAGTAGAAAAAGGAACTGAGACACATATTTCCTGCTTCTTCCTTTTTAAAAAAAAAAAAAAAAATTTTTTTATAGCCACACCTGCAGCACATGGAAGTTCCCAGGCTAGGGGTCGAATCAGAACTGTGGCTGCCAGCCTACACCACAGCAATGCCAAATCCGAGTGGTGTCTGGGACCCACACCATAGCTCACGGCAATGCCAGATCCTTAACGCACCAAGCGAGGCCAGCGATCAAACCCATGTCTTCATGAATCCTAGTCGGGTTCATTACCGCTGAGCTGAGTCACGGCGGAACACCTGTTTCCTGTTTCTGGTAAAGTGAATCCTTCTATAAAACCTGGGTCTTTTTGAAAATGATTCTCAGGGGAAAAAAATCTCTTTGGGATATACTCTAGCAGCCCAAACTTTGAAAGTGATAGGCATGACCTAAAAATGAAAGAAAGGGAAGGGGAAGCAATCAGTGGCGTAGGCTGGTCCTGCACCAAGACAGGCAGAGGCAGGGACCGTGGTGCAGAGCAGCAACGTGTTCTCTCTTAGTTAACAAGGACAAGACCAGGCTACTTCCTACTGCAACTCTGAGCAAATCATCCAGTTTCTTTGTGCCTCGTTTCCTATCAGTAAAATAAACAACCTCTTCTTCATGGAACTCAGGTAGTGCTGATGCTAGAAATGAAAGTGCTATATATAGATAATAAAAGACATTTTGCTTTTGTGGTTTTCTTTTTTTTTTATTACAACAGAAGGACTGAAAAAAAAAAAAAACTCGCCCATGACAACATCACATTATAATCAAAGGAAAAAAGTCACAATGAAATTTGTGAGAATAATTCTCAAATTCTTTATCCATAAACAAGTATACTGGGAGACAATATTAGTATAGTTTGCTTTCTTACCAAAAAAAACCCCTCTCTATATTCAGGAATAACAATAATGTCATAATGCCCTCATCTCATATTCTACAACCATCTTTATTTATGCCTCACGATGTATATTTTAAAAGTAATCACATTTAAAAACATACAGAAAAGTATACAGAATACTAAATTATGCTTACCATGAACCAGAAAGCTTTGCATGGATTAATTTAATCCTTTTATCAACCCTAGAGAACAGATACATCATTTTCTTCATTTTACAGATGATAAAGCAAAGCCACAGAGAGGTTAAGTTACTTGCCAAAGTCACCCAGAAAATGAGTGGCAGAGCTGGGATTTGAATCCAGGCAACTATGTGCACAGATTTTCACAACTGAGTACTATGCCTAGATTGCCTCTTGTAACACATCTGTGTTCCTGCCATTCAGATTTAATAAATGTTAATAATGTCGTATCTGTTCCATGTTTTTTGTTTTGTTTTGTTTTTTTATTTGTTTGTTTGGCTGTTTTTTGGGGGGCGGGGTGTACCTGCAGCATGAAAAAGTTCTCAGGTCAGGGATCAAACCTGATCCATAGCAATGACAATGCCAAATCCTTAGCCACTAGGCCACCAGGGAATTCCTTATTCCATGTTTTTAAAAGAAAATATCATGGATACAGTTTGTTTCCTGTACACCCATTTTTATCCCCTTTCCCAAAGGTAACCACCATCATATATCAGGTGTATCTCCTTCCATCCATGTTTCATAATTAATTATGCTGTATGTAAAAGTGTGACATATATGGAAGAGTCACTATCATCAAAATGACTATACTACCCAAGGCAATCTACAGATTCAATGCAATCCCTATCAAATTACCAAGGACATTTTTCACAGAACTTGAACAAAAAAAAATTTTTTTTTTGTCTTTTGTCTTTTTTGTTGTTGTTGTTGCTATTTCTTGGGCCGCTCCCGCGGCATATGGAGGTTCCCAGGCTAGGGGTTGAATCGGAGCTGTAGCCACCGGCCTACGCCAGAGGCACAGCAACAAGGGATCCGAGCCGAGTCTGCAACCTACACCACAGCTCACA
The DNA here is from genome assembly GCF_016906955.1 of Phacochoerus africanus. Taxonomy (NCBI): domain Eukaryota; kingdom Metazoa; phylum Chordata; class Mammalia; order Artiodactyla; family Suidae; genus Phacochoerus; species Phacochoerus africanus. The sequence continues at coordinate 255,245,311 of NC_062545.1, read as the reverse complement.
GCAACGCCGGATCGTTAACCCACTGAGCAAGGGCAGGGACCGAACCCGCAACCTCATGGTTCCTAGTCGGATTCGTTAACCACTGCGCCACGACGGGAACTCCGAACAAAATATTTTAAAGTTTGTTTGGAAGCACAAAAAACCCAGAATAGCCAAAGATTCCAGCTGGAGGAATCAGACTCCCTGACTTCAGACTGTACTACAAAGCAACAGTCATCAAAACCATATTGTACTGGCACAAAGACAGAAATATAGATCAGTGGAACAGGATAGAAAGCCCAGAATTAAACCCATGCACCTACAGTCAACTTATCTATGACAAAGGAGGCAAGAATATACAGTGGAGAAAAGACAGCCTGTTCAATAAGTGGTGCTGGGAAAACTGGACAGCCACATGGAAAAGAATGAAATTAGAACACTTCCTAATGCCATACACAAAAATAAACTCCAAATGGATGAAAGACCTAGATATAAGACCAGATACTATAAAACTCATAAAGGAAAACATAGGCTGAACACTCTCTGACATAAGTGACAGAAACATCTCAGATCCACCTCTTAGAGTACTGACAGTAAAAACAAAAATAAACAAATGGGCCTTAATTAAACCTCAAAGTTTCTGCACAGCAAAGAAACCCTAAACAAAACAAAAAGACAACCCACAGAATAGGAGAAAATCTTTGCAAATGAATTGACTGACAAGGGATTAATCTCCAAAGTTTATAAACACTTTCTACAGCTCAATACCAAACAAAACAAAACAAAACAAAAAAACACTAAACAACCCCATCAAAAAAGAAGATCTAAACCAACAATTCTCCAAAGAAGACATACAGATGGCCAAGAAAACTCATGAAAAGATGTTCAACATCACTCATTATTAGAGGAATGCAAATCAAAACCACTCTGAGTTACCACCTTACACCTGCCAGAATGGCCATCATCCAAAAGTCTACAAACAGTAAGTGCTGGAGAGGGTGTGAAGAAAAGGGAACCCTATGACACTGTTGGTGGGATTGTAAATTGGTGCAGACACTGTGGAATGTGTCTGCATTCCACAGTATGGAGATTCCTCAGAAAACTAAACATACAACTACCATTTGATCCAGCAATCCCACTCCTGGGCATCTATCCAGAGATAACCATGACTCGCAAAGACACACGTACTCCAATGTTCACTGCTTCACTATATATAATAGCCAAGACATGGAAACAACCTAAATGTCCATCGACAGAGAAGTGGATAAAGAAGATGTGGTACATATACTCAATGGAATATTACTCAGCCATTAAAAGGAATGAAATAACAGCATTTTCAGCAACATGAATGGACCTAGAAATTATCATGCTAAGTGAAGTCAGCCATACAGTGAGACACCAACATCAAATGCTATCATTTACATGTGGAATCTAAAAAAAGGACACAGTGAACTTCTTTGCAGAACAGACACTGACTCACAGACTTTGAAAAACTTATGGTTTCCAAATGAGACAGGTTGGGGGTAGGGGGATGTACTGAGGGGTTGGGATGGACATGCTGTAGGAGGGTTTGGTTGTGATGACTGTTGTACACCTGTAAATGTAATAAAATTTGTTAAGTAAAAAAGAGAAAAAAAATGAAGTGTGATGTACAATAGTACACAGTAATGTTTGTGGTACTCTAAGTATTATCCTGCAACTCTGTTCTCAAGATCTAGCTACATTAATAAATGCATATATGGCTGATGCATATGCTCCACTGAAAACCATATCTGAATTTACCTACTGATAGTATCTACTGATAGATATTGAATTAATGGATTTTTTTCCTTGTTATCATAAAGAACGTTGCAGTGTACACCCCTGCACATTTCTCCTTTTATAGATGAGGATGTTTTTCTAGGACACATGCCTAGAAACTGAACTCCAAGGTTGTATGATATGCACATTATTTAACTTTATTAGATACTATAAATTGCCCTCCAAAGTGGTCATATCAATTTATATTCCCACTGGCATGTTCCCCATACTTTCAACAACATATGGAGAAGTTAAAATGAATGATTTCTGACTTTCTGGTGGTTTCTTATTGTTTTAATTTGGATTCCCCTGATTACCAGTGAGACTGAGCATTTTCCATATGTTTATTAAGTATATGGGTTTCCTCTTATTAGAATCACCTCTTCATTTCCTTTGCTCATTTCCTTACTGGATTATTTGACTTTTTCCCTACTGACTTGTGGCAGTTCTTTACATATTCTATACATGAATATTTTGTTTCTGCACATTAAAATAATCTTACAGATTATTGCTTATCTTTTAACTTTATGATATTCCTTGTCCCAGCTAAGATTTTTAAAGGCTGACAGCATTTTCAATAGTTTCCTTTACAGTTTGTGCTTTTTTTGTGTCTTGTTTAAAAAACTGTTCCCAATATCAAGGCCACTTCACAAGATTTCACAAGGTTTTAAGTTTCATATTTAGATATATTTTTTTAAGGGCCACACCTGTGGCATATGGAAATTCCTAGGCTGGGGATCGAATTGGAGCTGCAACTGCCAGCCTATGCCACAGCCACAGCAATGCCAGCCACACCTTCGAACTACACTGCAGCTCACGGCAATGCAGGATCCTTAACCCACTGAGCAAGGCCAGGGATCGAACCAGCATCCTCATGGATACCAATCAGGCTTGTTACCACTGAGCCACAACACGAACTCCTCATATTTAGATCTTTATTATTATTTTTTTTTGTCTTTTTGCCTTTTCTAGGGCCGTTCTTGCGGCATATGGAATTTCCCAGGCTAGGGGTCGAATCAGAGCTGTAGCCGCCAGCCTACGCCAGAGCCACAGCAATGTAAGATCCGAGCCGCATCTGTGACCTATACCACAGCTCACGGCAACGCTGGATCTTTAACCCACGAGCAAGGCCAGGAATCGAACCCACAACCTCATGGTTCCTAGCTGGATTTGTTAACCACAAAGCCACAACGGGAACTCCCTATTTAGATCTTTAAATGAGATTTATTTTCATGTCTAATGTGAGGTAAGGATCTAGCTTATTTTCACCTACATGGGTGGCCAATTGTGCAATACCATTCGTTGGATGGTCCATCCTTCTCACAACGATTTGTGACAGCTCTCTGTTCATATACAGTTCCCATGTGTATGTAGGTATGTTTCTGGGCTCTCTATCCTGTTCTATTTATTATGGTTATCAGACCATTCCATTTTAATTACTACAGCTTTATAATAAGGCATATATGTTATATATTATATGTCATATAAGGTATAATGGGTTTTCCTTACTGCCTTGGTATAATTTAGGTTATAAAAACCTAAATACTTTGAGAAGACATGACAATATAGTCAGTTCTTTTTCTTTTTATAAAAGAATAACTATACTTAGTCAATTTCTCCTCCTCATACCTCTCCCCAGTGCAGACAACAAGCCTAAAAACTAATTTAAAACCAAAGCTTTGTCTTTTCTAAGAACTGCAAAACAGGAAGGAAGAAAGGAGGGAGGTGCCTCTCAGCCAGAGGCTAGGGACCACCCCCTCCAGCTCCTTAGGCTCATTTTGATCATAGGCTTTATACTACATACGATAAAACCTAAGACAACCCCCCTCACCACTCTGGGCTTCTGATTAGCTGGGGAGGAGGTGTTTTGTGGCACGTAGGAAGGAGAGAGGAGACCCTATGACACTCGAGGAGAATGAGCGGGCGATCTTCAAATAGAGAAAGAGTAAGATCTGTGATACTTAGAGGGGTGGAAAGCAGACTCCAAAAGGCTACGGGAAGGGGCGCTGACAGTAGTATCTGAAAGGGTTCACAGGGTCCAGTAACATGTTTAGGGATCTATCATTTCATCAAGGTTTTGACTTGCTCTCTCTTCCTATGGACAAGCAGTCTCATATGATAATAAGGGAGGGGCCTGATTTCCTCACTGTGCAATTAGGTAAGTGGAGGAATGGAGCACACATCATCTATTGTTTTTAGATGATGTTGCTAACATCAAGCAGTGAGTCCTAGAAACTCCTGGAAGCAGGTACCTACTGTTCCCCCTGGATGTGTCCTCAATATTGACGACTTATCAACACAACGACTGCATGTGTACTACAGTGCGTGCAAGACATCGCATGTGAGACACCTGGACTGAAGAGCAGGGTGCCTGGTAGCTCCATCAATAAATGCCTCCCTCAGCATTACAAGAGAAGGGGCTCATGAATAAATTAGGTAAGCATCTAGTCCATTTTCTTTCTTTTAAGAGGCCTAATGGCTTTAGGCTCACTCCATTTTACCAAATCCTATGGAACTTTCCACTTTACTACCACTACTGATGGCAACCCAAGGGTGAAATTACACCAAGAGAAAAAGAAATGGACAGTAAAAAGGAAGAAAAGGAATGAAATATATGAGACAACAAAATGTCAATTTTCTAACATTTCCTATTATTTTTATTTTGGGCTACCTACTGGTGATTCTCATGGTCAATCTCTCTCTCATGGGATCAAACTGGAAAAACGGTGAAGAGATAAAATAGATCATTTCAGCAAAGAGTAGCTTCCTATGAAATGACATGGAGAAAAGTACACCTAAGAGAAAAACTAATCTTTCAAAATTATTATTATTATTTTTTTTAGGGCTGCATCCGTGATATATGGAGGTTCCCAGGCTAGGGGTTGAATCAAGGCTACAGATGCCAGCCAGCCTAAACCACAGCCACAGCCACACAGGATCCGAGCCACATGTGTGACCTACACCACAGCTCACGGCAACGCCGGATCCTTAACCCACTGAGCAAGGCCAGGGATCGAACCCGCAACCTCATGGTTACCAGTTGGATTCGTTTCTGCCGTGCCACAACAGGAACTCCACAAAATTAATTTTTAAGTAATACTCAATATGGTGGTGAGAAACTCCAAATGCAAAGTGCCAATGAAAAGATTTCATATCCAAACAACAAAAACAAAAAGCTCGAACTGAGTTTTCTCTCATTTTTCCAAAATTGCCCTTAAAGCCCATAGCTGAAAGCAAAGGTACTAACACCCCCTCTCCATTCCCAGTTCAGTGCAACTCCCACAATGGACATATTTCAGAAAAAACTCCCATTGGGAAGGGAGAGAAGGTTTAGGGTGAGGAGAAGCTATCTCTACCCCTCACCGTCCTATATGAGTGGCTTACAGTTCATACAGCCAGACAGCACATGCTATAGGGCATACTGTAGCAGTGGTTACTTACCAAAGGGTATCATCTATTTTAGCTGAAAATACAAACCTAGTGCCAAAAAGAAAATTATTTTATTTTTCATGCAGCATCTGGGAGAGATTAACATCTTTCCTAGGTTCAGAGGTTTTATTCCTCTAGCTTCTTCGTTTAAAACAATGAAAGCCCAGTCTTGCTACTTTAGGCAGAAAAAGAATTTAATAGAGGCCACACAATCTCCCAGAACACCAGGAAATCAGGGTTACAGGTGACCACATCACAGCTTTGCCCTGGTGGAGACAAACCAGCCACTAAACCCCTGCGTGGGCCTCTAAAGGGAGAACTACTACTGGATTGCTACTCCTGCTGCCTCTAGAAACTGGACCATATTTACCAAAATAGGTTCCTCTAGGTACTTCTGATGAGAGTCTAGAGTGAGGGCATTTGACTGCCAAAGCCTCACATCACAAGATGTGCCCTCACTGAAATATAAAGAGGGAAAAGCAGGTTTCCGGCCTCTCCAACGGGGAAGTACAGATGCTCAAAGGAGGGAATTCTCTCAAAAGGAAGAGTGTTCAAAGTCACCGTGCAGACAGAAGAGAGTCAATAAATACCCTCTGCATTTCCTACATCACTGCTTCTCAAACTTCAATGTGCATACAAGTCACCTGGAGATCCTGTTAAAATGCAAATTCCAGTTCTATGGGTCTGGGGTGGGGCCTGAAATTCTGCATTTCTAACAAGTTCCCAGGTGACACTGGTCCATGGACCATTTTAGTAGATCAATGGATGTAACTGCATAAAACTAGAATTTCCTTGACTACTCAAAAGAGTCCTGAGTATAATAATGGCAGCAATGATAATGAAAATGAAAATATTAATAATGGTAGAAACTATTATTTATTGAATGTTTATCCTATGTCATGCACGAGAAGTGCTTCACCTATACTTTGCATTTGCTCCTCAAACAATCCTGTGAGACAGACATTGTTATGACTTTACAAATGAGGAAACTGAGTCCGGAGAAATGAAATGACTTAACTAGGGTCACAAGGGCAGCAGGAGGCAGGGCTAGGAACCAACCTAGGCATGTCTGATTCCAAACTGAGTGGCCAAGCTCTGCTATTTCAATGCCCAGCACTGACTGCCATATCAATCCTCAGATGAGCACCCCTTTATGATAAGGAGGGAATGATGGCATAAACTGAGCCTGAATTTTACTTTGCCTCTCTTGTCCCTTAGAGTTTATGTCTTAGGTCTTCCTACAGGAAGATACAGGAAAGAGTATGGCTAAGAAAACAAATTTTAAGTCTTATTCCATCTTCTAAGAAGAGATATTACATTTCTTGTGGGATAGAGGAACACAAAATAATGTATGTATGTTTGTATGTGTCTGTGTTTGTATGCATATATACACACACATATGCGTATACACATACATAGAAGCATATGCTTACTTATATACCTTTCTATCCCTTATGTTAGAACACTGTTTTAGTACATCCAGTCTTTGAACGACATATATAAACAACTCTATCTGCCCACACAAAGAAAACTAAATGCTCAAAAAACAACAAGGAGTTCCTGTCGTGGCGCAGCGGTTAACGAATCCGACTAGGAACCATGAGGTTGAGGGTTCGATTCCTGCCCTTGCTCAGTGAGTTAAGGATCCGGTGTCGCCATGAGCTGTGGTGTAGGTCACAGATGTGGCTCGGATCCCATGTTGCTGTGGCCCTGGTGTAGGCTGGCGGCTACAGCTCCGATTAGACCCCTAGCCTGGGAACCTCCATATGCCGCGGGAACAGCCCTAGAAAAGGCAAAAAGACAAACAACAACAACAACAACAAAAATCCCACCCACATAAACAGCAATAGGTACTGCTTGCCTCTTTCAGAAAGATCAGAACCCAGAATGTTCTTGGAAGAACACTCCCTCCCTACCTGATCCCCCACACTGGTAGCTATGTGGTCTGAGTAGGACTTGTCTCAATACTGTTTCCAGGATGGGAGCTGGATGCTTCAGAGACTGATTCGGGGGTTGGTGGGAAGGCTGTGACACAGGCTCTGTCTATTGCTAGACATGAATCCCAGCAATACTTAGCAACCACCTTGGGGACCATGCAGGTATCAAGTATCTGCAGGTAAAGCTAATACAAAGGAAGCCACGGTGAGAAATGGCAAGATAGAAACTATAGACATTATTCAAACCCAGGAAAAAGCTCATCAGAAAATCTGTCCTTGGACTACTAAGCAATTAATTTCTTTAAAAATCTATTTTAACTCAGATTTTCTGTTTCTGACAAGAGAAACCACTGTTTATGTGTCAATACAGACCAAATAACTAGAAGTAACATACAACTTAAGTTCAAAAGCTCACTGAACTTAATTTTACGAGAGGAGATGTCAAAAGGTATTCCACTTAATGCTTTAGACTACATGCCTCTTTTTCTCTGTATTTTGTTTCATATAAAATATAATCAATTAGTAAAAATTAGAAGAAAAAAGACGAAGAGATTAAAAAAAATAAAATTAAAAATCTAGAAACAGACCCATTTATAAACAAAAGTATGGTATGTAAATCAATTCAGTGGACAATGGGAAGTTTTCAATAAATGATGTTAGAACATTTGACTACCTGCAAAAATAATGAATAAAAACTCCACTCCAAAATATATTTTGATTTTATTTTTATTTATTTATTTATTTTTTGTCTTTTTGCCTTTTCTAGGGCCGCTTCTGCAGCACATGGAGGTTCCCAGGCTAGGGGTCTAATCGGAGCCGTAGCCACCGGCCTACACCAGGGCCACAGCAAGCGGGATCCAAGCCGCGTCTGCAACCTACACCACAGCTCATGGCAACGCCAGATCCTTAACCCACTGAGCAAGGCCAGGGATCAAACCCGCAACGTCATGGTTCCTAGTCAGATTCGTTAACCACTGCACCACGATGGGAACTCCTATTTTGATTTTAAAGATAAAAAAGGAGACAGAAGGAAAAGAAAACCAAAAAAGAACCGGAGGAGAATATAGATAAATATTTATCTAATTCAAGATAGGGAAAGGCATTCGTAAGCAAAATAACAAAGGCAGAAAAGATGATAGGTAACTAGACAGACGGGAAGATGCTGGAAAAGCAGCCTCATAAAAGTTAAGAAAATCCATACCTGGAGTTCCCGTCGTGGCGCAGTGGAAACGAATCAGACTAGTATCCATGAGGACATGGGTTCGATCCCTGGCCTTGCTCAGTGAGTTAGGTACCCAGTGTTGCCTGAGCTGTGGTGTAGGTTGCAAACATGACTTGGAGCCCGAGTTGCTATGGCTGTGGCTGTGGCCAGTAGCCACAGCTCTGATTTGACCCCTAGCCTGGGAACTTCCATATGTCACGGGAGCGGCCCTAAAAAAGACAAAAAAATAAATAAATAAAAGAGAGAGAGAGATAGAGAGAGAATCTGTACTTCGAAAAATCGCATCAAAAAAACGAATTGCATATTTTTTTGTGTAAAGTGGGAAGACATATTTCCAATATACATGGATATGTATTTCCAACATACATGAGACTATGAGTTAATATTTCTACTATATAAAAACCATACATGAATATATCAGAAAAATATAAAGATTTGCTTTTCAAAAGAAAAAAAATATTTATGTTTTATATATAGTACATATATATTACAAATCTGACAAGCAAAAGTTGATTGCTTGCTACAATAAAACTTCCAGGAAAAGAGCTGATTAATAAAAGGGGTCCCTGCATAAAATCATAAAGGAAGATGTGTGTATGTATGAATATTTGAGAAATAAACACATAAAAACCCAACTTGTGATGCAATAAAAATTTAAATTTATGACAAATGCCCCAAATTTACATAAAAACTTCAAAAATTAATGGAATCTAAGCCACTGGGAGATAGTCAATAATTCTAATAAAGTATGTCCTCTTTACTCACGACTGTTTGCTAAGATTTCGGTTGAGCCTTATGATATGGTTGACATGAAAATTAATAGTCTTATCTACACCTTGTTAACACTTTATAACTTTGTGAGTTTAGTTCTGAACAGAAATAAGGACGGTTTTCCAATAGGAAAATAGAATTTACATGGCATCAGTAAAACCAAATGAAATGGAATAATCTCTCTTCATTTCTGGCTCACTCAATAGTCATTTGTCAAATTATTTATTTTAAAAATATTATCCAAAGATATGTAGTACTTCGACAATGCTTTGATGAAGATTTAAGCTTATACAACATTCATTTAAAAATAAAAAGTACCTGATTTTGTTTTCAGCTAGTTCTTTCAGAACCTTTTTTCTTTGCTTAGTCCTAAGTATGCTTTATATATTTAGTGCTTAACGTTCATCTGTACATATTCATCCACATACATTTGGATGTGCTGGATTCTAAATTTTTATTTATTTAATTTTTTTTTTTTTTTTTTGCTGTTCAGGGCCATACCTGCGACATGTGGAAGTTCCCAGGCTAGGGGTCAAACTGGGGCTGCAGTTGCCAGCCCACGCCACAGGCACAAGCAACATGAGATCTGAGCTGCACCTGCGACCTACAGACACAGCTCACGGCAATGCCAGATTCTTAACCCACTGATGGAGGCCAGGTATCAAACACACATCCTCATGGATGCTAGTCGGGTTCTTAACCTGCTGAGCCATGACAGGAACTTCTAGATTCTAAATTAAAAAAAAAAATGTTTAAAATAAATTTATTCTACTATAAATAAATACGCAAAAACAAACAAAAAATAAAACTTTTAAAGTACAGAGCCTAATCTGGGCTCTACAAAGTAAATTATAAGCTGAATTTATATACCTCTATTGATCAGATTTTTGTCTCATTGACGTTTCTAGTCCAAACAGTGTGTCTTTAAAGCTAACAATATCTTAGAATATAATATCCTTCCACAGAACAATGGATCAAAACATCAGGATCATTCCTTAGAAAATGCCTATTACCAGTTAGTTCTTCATCCTGTTTTTCTTCAAGTTTCAACTCCAAGCCAAACCTATCTCCTTGTGAGAACAGAGCCAAATTAAATTTTATGACTGTATATATTATGTGCTATCCTTGGCCATCCTACTTTTTATAGCTACCATAAGAAATGCAATTTCATTGAAAGAACAAAAAAAACCTAAGAATATAATCTATATAGCCATAAACAGATTAAAATGATTTGTTTTTCATATAGGCTGGATTTCTCTTCCAGAATAATTACACAATAAGATTTTTATATTTGGTTTAGTAAAGAGCCTCAATGTCTCATATACTTCACATATACTAGTGGACTAATAATACCCACTAAGCAGATGCAAAAAAATTTGCATCTTGCTTTTGCAGGGTACGTTATTAGAAGAATATGCAACACAAACAACAGTCTTACGAAGCTGTTTTGTTATACCGAACCTCTTTGTAAAATTCGTTTCTGAATTCTTTCAAATTAAATGAGAATAAAGAAACTCGGTCAGGTTAAGTCTCTTAAATTAAAAAAAAAAAGAGGGGGGGACAAAAAAAAAAACAGATTCACAACTATTTAAGTGAAAAGGTACTATTTATATTCTACAAGAGTAGACTTTTTTAGTACAAAGATTTTCATCAGCCTAATAAAGATAACATTGTGTCTAAAGATGTAAAGATTAATCAAAGACCATGTTGTGATTGAGCCAAGTAAAACTAGAAAGGAAGAAAGAAAAGGAGGGAGAGGCAGCCCAGGGAATGGAAGAAGATACTTACAAATCATATATTTAATAAAAGACAACCAGAATACATAAAGAACCCTTACAATTCACCGATAAAAAGACAACACAGTTAGAAAATGGGTAAAGGATCTGAATGGATTTTTCTCAAAAAAAGATGCACAAAGGGCCAATAAGCACATTAAAAAGATGTCATTAAGGTAATGTAAATCAAAGCTCCAACATCCTACTTCACATACCAACAGGATAATATTTTTTAATAGAAAACAATGTGTTAGTAAACAAATGGAGAAATAGGAATCTTTTAAACCTGCTGAGATTGTAAAATGGTAAATCTGCTTTGGAACACAGTTTAGTAGCACCTCGAAAAACTAAATATAGGATTTCCCAGGTGGTGCAGCAAGTTACTGCAGTGGCTAGGGTCACTGCTGTGGCGTGGGTTCAATCCCTGGCTCGGGAACTTCCACAGGCCGCAGCATGCAGCCAAAAAAAGAAAACGAAGAAACAAAAAGGCTATACATAGAGTTAGCATATGACCGAGTAATCCCACTTTTAGGAAGTTGCCCAAGTGAAATCCAAGTATATGTCCACATGAAAGCTTGTACATAAACGTCATAAGCAGCGTTATTTACAACAGCCAAAAAAATGGAAACGACCTAAGTGTCCATCAACTGATAAAATATGGTATATTTATACAATGAAATATTTGGCAATAAAAAGGAAAAAAATGTTGATAGATGCTATCACACAGATTAACCTTAAAACAATTACACTAAGTGCAAGAAAGCCATCGCAAAAGGCCATAAAATATAACTCCATTTATATGAAATGTACAGAATGGGCAGAGATAGAATGGAGATTAGCAGTGGTTGACAGGGGCTGAGAGGAGAGAAAGAGTGACTGCTAATGCGTATGGGGTTTCTTTCTGGGCCGATGAAAACAGTTTGAAATTAGATAGCAGTGATGATTGTACAACTCTGAATATACCAAAAACCCACTAAATTGTATTCTTTTTGCGCTGGGGTTGTTGGTTGGAAATCCTATAAAATTGGGTTGTGATGATCACTACAACTAAAAATGTAATAAATTCATTGAGTAATTAAAAAGAAAGAAAAAAACTTTTAACTTCTTTAAAAGAGTTAACTTTATGGTACATGAGTTATATCTCAATAAAATTGTTATTTTAAAAAGAAAGAAAAACAAACTGAAAAGCATAATTTTGAATTGGGATATGAATATATATATATACTATATTTTATAAATAATGCTATGACTGTCTTAGGAAATCATGAATTGAGGATTTCCTTTGGGAATCTTAACACTGACATTAAAATTGGGAAAGCATGTTTGCAAAGCAACTTAATTTCTGGAAGCTAGAGGGTAAAAGCATAGGTACCTTGCGCTTCTAGAAGCTTTCCCCAAAATACATGACTTTATGAGAAGGACTAAAATGAAATCAAAAAGTGCCACATATTTCTGCTTTCTATATAAGTACTCCGCATGTCTCTTGATCCCTTCCATGTTTCTGCTCTGTCCTATCAGATTTGAATCATGAACCCAAAAGCAGGACACTCCAACTGCCCCTTATATAGTAATAGCCCAGATTAAATAAATACTGAGCATTAGAATTACAGAACATTAGAATGTTAGAATTATAGATAGGGGCCTCATATAAATATATCTTTCTCCTCTCAAGCCACTCCAGTTAGGTCCATGTATTACACAAATGCAAGCTATCTGATTATTTTAAATTTTGAGAGAAAAGACAAAATACTTCTTTCAGATATATTTGTTGCTTTTTTTTTAAATTGTTTTAACTGCCACACCACCTAAAATGAATAAAGTGCTCAAACGATTCAAATATATAATATTGAAGAAATATTAGGTCTATTGTCAGTGTATGCCTACCCCAACATCATTTTGGCTTCAAACCAGTAACCAAGTATCTTGATACTGATAGGAGAGCATTAAAAAAACTTTCAAAAGTAACTTTACTATATAAAAATTCAGCTTAAGATCTGATACAAGCCTTACATCTAGCCATGCAATATCCACAGCACCATCCTACAGCTGTCCTCTCAGCTCTGAGATACACTGGATAGATGGCCTTAACTCAGATGATTCCCTTTGTAGTATCACCTAGATACATTATATCTCAGTATTTCTATCTTGAGGAGAATAATAAAGCCCCGAATTCTAGCAAACTGAGCCAACGGTTTTAGGAGTGCTGGCGGCGCAGAATTCTCTGATGTACGTGGATGAGGGACTCCGTCACCTCACCTGCCATACCTGGAATGCACTGTGCCGTGGCCTCGGTGGTTATGGTTGGAGCGACTGGGGGCTGCTGCTGACTGGAGCTCACTTCTGGCTCTGTGTTAACTGAGGGAGAAAGGGCTACCTCACAGGAGGAGACCTGGCTGGGCAGGTGGGACAGGAACTCTTCAGAAGCAACTTGCTCATCCTGTCCAGGCAGCTGCAGGGCAGACAAAGGGATGCTGATCTGTTTATTAGGATGGGATGTGCTCACAGGCATCTGCATGGCCACCTGCTGGTTGGTGCCGTGGGCACCAGGGGGTCCTCTGTTTGGTGAAGCCAGAGATACCCTGGCAGTCTTCTGGATGATTGGTCTGGACATCACAGAGGGGGACGCAGACATGCCATGTGGGTCTAGCTCGGTGCTGATGGCAGATGTTACGTGGGGAATCAGCTTAGCAGACCCTATACAGGAGGGACCAGCATGAGTCTGTGGCTTAGGTTTTGCCATCTGTGTCAATGACAGGGCTGGTCCATCTACCCCTCCGGTCAGCTCTGCATTTGCCACAATATAATAATCTTCAGGAATCTCCTGTTTGATTTTCTTAATGATGACATCACTGCTGCATTCATCAATCATCTGAGCCTGGGAGCTTGAATGGAGAGAAGATGGGACTATTCCAGGCCTTTTTCGAGTAATGCTTTGAGGCCTCTGGGTTTGGGGTTCAAAGTCACTATCCTCATCTGTAACAGAAGACTCACAAACCATGTCGAACAGAGTGTTTTCATCTTCATACTCTTCAACAGCTTCATCCAGTTCAGAAGGCTCACTGCAATAAGAGAAATCGCAAGAGTCTCTGGTCCGATTACAGTCTAGCTTTGCTTTCACGGGTCTCCCAGGGTACCTTTCAACAGGGCTAGTTTGTGTCTCAGAGGGCACTCCAATTATACTAGGACTATCAGAGTTAAAACTTCTGTTATCCTGGAAACAGACCCTTTCTTGGGAGCCAGCTCTGCAAGTAGCTGTCAGTGGCCAGTGATAAGCATGGCCAGCACTACAGCCCCACATTGCTGTCAGGTTCCCATGGGAACCTTCCGAAAGCAAATGTTTCAGGTTTGGAATGAGGCTGCAAATGGTCCCATGGCTGTGGGCCCAGCTGACCAATTTGGATAGATTCTCAGATGAGGTATGAAGGCAATCCTCCATGTTACAGGATCAGCAGTGTCTCTCCTAAAGGGAAATAAAAGAAGAAGCCATTATTACCCACATTATTCCCATACCCCAATCATTTCAATTTTCTTGAACTATGATGATCACTTGGCATAAAAAAGAAATATACTTCTGGAGTTCCCATTGTGGCACAGCGGAAACAAAGCCGACTGGGAAGCATGAGGTTGCGGGTTCAATCCCTGGCCTCGCTCAGTGGGTTAACGATCCGGCGTTGCCATGAGCTGTGGTCACAGATGCGGTTCGGATCCCATGTTGCTGTGGCTGTGGCCAATGGCTATAGCTCCAACCGGACCCCTAGCCTGGAAACCTCCATATGCCGTGGGTGCGGCCCTGAAAGGACAAAAGACAAAAAAAAAAAAAAAAAAGAAAGAAAAAAGGAAACATACTTCAAAACTTTATCTAGTTTTGGAGTTCCCGCCGTGGCTCAGTGGTTAACAAATCCGACTAGGAACCATGAGATTGGGGGTTGATTAGATCCCTGGCCTTGCTCAGTGGGTTAAGGATGTGGCGTTGCTGTGGCTCTGGCATAGGCCGGCAGCAACAGCTCCGATTAGACCCCTAGCCTGGGAACCTCCATGTGCCTCAGGAGCGGCCCTAAAAAAAGGCAAAAAGACAAAAACAAACAAACAAAAAAACAAACCAACAACAAAAAAACCTAAAAATACTTTATCTAGTTTATATCACTGTATATGGGCAAGGACTGGAAGAGAATACAGGAAAAAAATAACAGTTGATGCTTTACGGCTATGGGATTTGAGGAGTTTTTTGTTAATTTCCTTTATTGTTATAATGTCTACCTAAGACAAAGAGAGAAAGAAAAAAAGAGAAACAAGTAGTAAAAAAGAGGTAAGATTTTTTTCATAGTACATTTTACTTCCAAAGTCACAAAGAGAGAGGTTCAGTCAGTGCTGTAATAACAAAATGTGTGTATTATTTGTATTAACCCAGAGGATGAACTTCCAACTTCAACATCTACCATTATAACCTTCATTACTGGAGGCAGAGCCAACAAAGGCTTAGATTCATTCTAGGATGGATATCCAAGAAACGAAGTCAACCTGCTGGGCACCAGAAAACAAATGACACCACTGAGAGGACAAGGAGAGAATGAGGGACTAAATTCGGGAAATGGGGAAGAAAAGTCTCTAACACGAAAGGCAGAAGAGACTGGGAGGAGAGCCACTAAAGGGCCCGCTGGGGTCAGGGGTGCAGGCAGGCTGGAGACCAGAAGCAAGGATGGGTGGACCGGGTGCCAGCACCCTAACCAAATCTTAGAGCAGGCTTCCCACCTCCTTGCTGTCTGAAATTCCTGAAATACTGCCTTTCATCTCACAATTTAGAGGTAAAACATGCAAACTGTTCTTACCATCTGAGGTCCTATATACACAAGGATAACTAACTACCAAATAGGAATGAATCATTACTGAGCAGAAGTCAAAATGACTCACTTGTTATGGGTCTATGACTAAGTAAGAGTGAGGACAATGTGATGGGCAGAAGAAGTAGAAAGAGGTATGTAGAGTCTACATGTGATTAGAAGGTCCAGTAAGGCTCTGCCAAAAGGGAGATCCCGGGAAGAACCAGGGAGGAAGGAACAGGGATCTTGATGTGTGATTTAGTCTTCCCCGCTCTGCAGCTGTGGGTGACAAGAGGTGCTTCACCCGAGGTAGGCTCTGCACTAAGGTGCCAAGGTCCAACTGCAATGCCACATGACCATGCAAAAGAGTACATGTGAGCCTCCATTCTCTGCCCTGCCTCCACTGCACCCTGTCAGCAGAGTTTGGTAAATTCAAATCCTTGAAAATGTTATGAGGCCTCTGTGATAATGACCAGGGGGACACGGTCCATCTCCCAAGTTCTTTTTCTACTACAATGGCCTTTCCCCATATTTCTTGTGGTCTCCTCCTCTCTGAACAGTTTCCCACCTCCACTGGGCCTCTAAAAACTCTTTAAAAACTCTTTTCTTTAGCTTGATACGTAGCCCTCTTCTTTCTTTACCCGGAAAACCCCTTTAAGACTGACCTCAGGACCACCTCCCACTGAAGTCTTTGTCAATACTCTTTTAGCCTCAGAGAGTTTAGATTCTCTTCCTGTACTGCCATTATCTCAAGGAACTTTGCCTTTGCCGTACTGTTATTGCTGACACCCCTAGCCACCTCCTAGACTTGGATTACCCCAGGACAGGGACTATGATATAATTTTTTATTCATCAATGAGGACCTACTTAGGGATGCAGAAATTAATATGACATGGTCCTACTTTTGAGGCCTTCTAATCTATTGGTGCTGAATAAATGAATGAAGACTAAATGAATGAATGTATAAATACTGGCAGGACCAGCAACACTAACAAAGTGAACATAGAAGACCCTCGAATAAGAACCATGAATTTTCCTCTCATGACTTTTATTGTAATCATTCAAAGGATTAGAGGATTTTCTCCCCAGTAGTGTAGCCAAAACACAGCTGCCTTGTGTGTGTAGGGGAGTAATACATGAGCAACCTGACTTTATGAAGCAGCACAATAATCAAAAGAACACTGACTGGTGTGGGAGTCAGGAACTTCAAATTTCATCCTGGAACTGATGACTGTGCCCTTAGCACATCACTAATTATCTCTAAGCCTAAAATGACAGGACTATATGATCTTTAGGTTTCCTTCATACTCTAGCAATTTAGGGGCTTATTTCATTTATATTCCTTTCATATAACTTTAAAGTGGAAATGCAGATAAACGAGAAAGACTAGGTGGTTTCTGATGTTTGTTTTGTTAGTTTTCTGTTTAGTTGGTGTGGCAGAGACTTCTATTTGTCTATCCAGTATACATTCTCTCTCGCTCTCTCTTTTTTTTTTCTCTCTCTCCTTCTCTTTCTTTTTTGGTCACACTCACAGCATGTGGAAATTCCCAGGCCAGGGATCAAACCCAAGCCACAACAGTGACAATGCCAGATCCTTAACCCACTGAGCCACCAGGGAACTCCATTCTTTCTTATTCAATACAGAGTCCCAATCTGTTGGGGCACCGATATGGACACCTAAAACAGACTCAAGCTGTGTACCTACATATTTCCCAGCTTTCACTGGAATGGGAAATGTAATATGACACAGTTATGGCTCATGATATGTAAATGGAAGTGACTGGGTGGGGCTTCTGCCAAAGCCTTTGAAACACAAGCTTGTCTTTTTTTGCCTTTTTCCCACTGTCCTTCCCTTTCTTGCTGCCCGAACAAGGACAAGATGGCTAGACCTCCAGAGGCCACCCTGGGAGCATGAAATAAGGATTCAAGGATAGCCAGAGGAGTGTGGTGACATTACGGAGCCACTACCTTAGCTCTGAACTGCTTAGGACCCCTTGCTTCATAAAGGGAAAGATCAAACCCTGATCTTGCTTGAGCCACATATGTGAAGTATTTGATGACATACAGCTGAACTACTAACTGATATACAAAAAAAAATAACACACTCATCTCTGGTTTTTGAAACTTTGGAATAGAATCCTTCATTTGCTTTTCACCATGCTCATCCAGTACAACGGTTTTTCTGATTGGATTCCACGAATAAGTTCCTGGGAGGTCTATAATCGTATGTCATAATGTTTGTAACTTTTCATTTTTATCATAATAAAAAATATAATTAATATAAGCATATCACAAATCATCTAAATCTTATAAGCATTGCCTTGTAATTTTAGTGCCCCTCTGCCTTTGTATCTATATTCATATTAAGTGTCCATACTCAGTGAAAGTATCATCACTCAACTTTCAATTTGTTTGGAAGCCTGTTCACGCTGTATTCTTTTTAGCAGAAAAATATACAAAACCACTCTTTTGGAAGCTCCTGCTGCAGCTCAGCGTAATGAACCCGACTAGTATCCATGAGGATGTGGGTTCAATCCCTGGCCTTGCTCAGCGGGTTAAGCACCTGGTGTTGCTGGGAACTGTGGTGTAGGGTCACAGATGTGGCTCATATCTTGCATTGCTGTGGCTGTGGTGTAGGCTGGCAGCTGCAGCTCCTATTCGACCACTAGCCCAAGAACTTTCATATGCCATAGATGCGGACATAAAAGGCAAAAAAAAAAAGAGAAAGACTCAAGGAGTCCTACCCAGCAGCATATAGGTTAAGTATAAAATCTGTTGATCCTAAATTAGTAAACAAAGCTATAAGGCTGTTAACACCACACTATATGTTAACTCAGGCAAACAGGCATTCTATGCATTAATGTTTACACTGTTAAGTCAAAATCAGAAACACATTAAATATGGAAGCAGACTTCCTGCCGTTAAACCTAACACTGATCGTAACATATCAGAACAACAAGAGAAAACTATTATTATAGCTAATATTTACTACACAGGCACTATTCTAGGACACTATTCTAGGTGTGGCCTTAAAAAAGACAAACAAAAAACAAAAAACAAACAAAAAACCCACTCAAAACAAAAAGATCTCAGTGGTAAATTCTATCACTCCAGGGAAGAAATAATACCAAAATTATGCAAATATTTTCAAAAACGAGGAGGAAGGGGGAGCACTATCCATCTTGTTTGAGGAAGCCGGCATAACCCTCACCACCAAAACCTGACAAACACATTACAGTAAAGAACATTATAGATTTTAGGCAAAAATCCTTTACAAAACATTAGTAAACTGAATCAAACAATATATAACATCATGACCAAGTAAGATCTATCTTAGGAATGCAAGGTTGGCTGCTTTCAATCAATATAATTCAACATATTAACTATCCACTGGGAGAAAAAAAAAGAACTGTGTAATCATTTCAATAGATGTAAAGTATTTGACAGAATTTAATACCCATTTATGATAAAAAACTTTTAGGGAGTTCCCGTCGTGGCGCAGTGGTTAACGAATCCGACTAGGAACCATGAGGTTGCGGGTTGCGGGTTCGGTCCCTGCCCTTGCTCAGTGAGTTAACGATCCGGCATTGCCGTGAGCTGTGGTGTAGGATGCAGATGCGGCTCAGATCCCGAGTTGCTGTGGCTCTGGCGAAGACCACCGGGGGCTACAGCTCCGATTGGACTCCTAGCCTGGGAACCTTCATATGCCGCAGGAGCGGCCCAAAGAAATAGCAAAAAGACAAAAAAAAAAACCTTTTAGCTAACTATTAACAGGAGGAACTTCCTCAAACTGATAAAGGACAGACAGCTACAAAAAGTCTAAAACTAAAATCATACCCGATATAAAAGACTGAATTGTTTCCTTCCAAGATCAGGAATAAGGCAAGAATACCTACCCGCATCATTTTTATTCAACATTGAACTAGATAGATGTCAAAGCTACTGAAATAATACCAAAAAATAAATAAAAGGAAGAGAATTTAGAACAGGAGTAAAGCTCTTTCTATTTGTAGATGATATGGTTATTAATGCAGAAAATTCCATAGAATTCACAAAATGGCCAGAACAGATAAATAAATTTAACAAAGTAATAGGATCAAAGATTAATATTTTAAAAATCATCATCAGAGTTCTTGCTGTGGTGCAGTGCATTAAGAATCTGACTGCAGAGGCTTGGGTTGCTGTGGGTTCAATCTCCGGCCTGATACCATGGGTTAAAGGGTCCAGCTTGGATTTGATGCCTGGCCCGATAACTTCCATATGCCACAAGTATGGCCATTTAAAACAAAACAAATCAAAAAAAAAAAAGTCATCTTCTATATACTAGCAACAAAATATTAGAAAATTAAACTTTTAAAAATTATATTTATAGTAGGGTCAAATATATTAAATACCTAGGAATAAATCCAAGACTTCTATACTGAAAACTACAAAACACTGCTGAGAGAAGTTAAACATGACCTAAATGAATAGATATATGTCATATTTTTAGATAGGGAAGACTCAATATTGTTAGGTTGGTATTATTTGCAAATTCAATACAATTCCAGTCAAAATTCTAGCTGGCTTTTTTAGTGAAAACTGACACGTTCATTCTAAAACGTAATGGAAATACAAAGGACCTAGGCAAATTTTAAAAATAAGGATAACTTTGGAGGACTCTTTCAAGACTTCAAATAATTTCAAGCTAAAGTAATCAAGAGTATGCAGTGCTAACAAGAGAATAGACACATACATCAATGAGACAGAGTAAGTATCCAAAAATAGACTCTCACATATTTGGTCAATTGATATCTGACAAAACTACAACGGTAATTCAACAGGAAAGGAAAATCTTTTCAACAAATGATGTTGTATTGATTCGATATCCATTTAAAAAAAAAACAGCCTTTAGTTACACCACACATAAAAATTAACTCAAAATGGATCACAGACCTAAATCTAAAATCTAAAACTAGAAAACTCTGAGAAGAAATCATAGGAGAATATTGTCGTAACCCCTGGTGACAGGCAAGCTTCTTACAGTGCAAAAAGCATGAACCACAAAAAAATCTGATAAATTATACTACATCACTTGCTAATGAAATACAACTTTCAAGGAAGGAAGGATTCTCTGCAAGTTTCAAAAGGAACATGGTCCTGTCGACACTCTGATTTAGGACTCCTAGCCCCCAGAACTGTGAGACAACAAACTTCTGTCGTTTTAAGCCACCCAGTTTGTGGTACTTTGCTAGGCAGCCCTAGGAAACGAGTAATGCATGAAGTAGTCGCCCCACCAAAAAAAATAAAATAAAATAAAGAGTTTAGAGAGACAGTGTGTAAGACAATAATACAATGTAAGTAAGTGTCCAGATATGGAGATAATGATTAATTCCACTTTTCTGGTAAAGAAAGCAAAGAAAGTCAGGATCTGCTTCCCCCAAAAAGGCGAAGGCATCCTGACTTGAAACATTATGGTGATTTCAGTCAACTAAAAAGATTCAGTTATTACTGGCTTGTGACATATAAGATAGGAACTACAGGAAAAGACTAAACTGAAGAATAATGCAGGGGCAAAAGCATGATGGTCTTTGTGTACCATACAAAGAGCTTGGAGTTTATTTTGTGAAGGGCCTGAATGAGAAAAAAAGACGTGGGCCTAACTCGTAGTTTACAAAGATCACTTCTGAGATAGTTTAAAAGTTGGCAAGGGGCAAAGGGGGCTACTTCAGGAGTCTAGACCAGAGGTCTAGGGAACTTTAAAGAAGAGGGCAGATCTGTGAGAAAACAGGCAGCAATCAGTGATGAACTTGCTTTTGAGGAATGAGGGTGAAAAGAGGCTAGATTTCTATCTTGAGAGCCAGGATAGCTTTGTTCTCAATCAAGATAAATATCATAAGAGAAAGAGCACATGTATAGGTTAGGAGGGATGATTTGCTCAGTTTCCTTTAAAAACCAATGGACTCAGGAATTACTGGTTCTGATGGCATAACATGAAGAGTTAATGCAACTTACACATAAAAACCTGCCAACCTGTAAACAAGCAGGCCTTTCTATGAAGATTATATGCCCTACCTGACTTTGCAAAAGCAATTAAGATAATTTGAAAAGTGGAAACCATTTCACTTGACTTTCAAAAGTCATTTTAGTCAGGTTTCCTGGGTAAGAGTATAAAATAAGTGCCTTCAGAGAGATTCACTGGTTCATTTAACTTATTTCCTTGAGTCAAATGCAAAATGTCACCTGTCATCCATTCTTTCAACAAATACATATTAAGCACTGTGAGGCGCTGGGCTGAACCGTGGAAATAGAAGGGTGACAAAGACAGTCTGTGTCATCACAGAGCTTACAGTCTAGCAGGAAAGAGAAACAACAAAACAAGTAATTTCAATCACGCATAGTAAGTGCGACAACAGAGATAAAACAAGGTGCTGCAGGAATACGAGGCAGGAGCATCTAACCTAGACAGTGGTGAGTCAGGGCAAGTTACCTAAATAACCAAACGATGTGCAAGCTGAGAAGCAAGGGATGCACAGAAGTGAGGGCGAGGGGCAGGAAAAGTGGTCCTGCTTGGAGGCCCAGAAAACACAGCGAATGTGGTCCATTTGAGAAAACGGAAGTTGTGGAGTTCCCATCATGGCACAGTGGTTAACGAATCCGACTAGGAACCATGAGGTTAGAGGTTCGATCCCTGGCCTTGCTCAGTGGGTTAAGGATACGGCATTGCCGTGAGCTGTGGTGTGGGTCACAGACGCAGCTCGGGTCCTGCATTGCTGTGGCTCTGGTGTAGGCCAGCGGTTACAGGTCCGATTCGACCCCTAGCCTGGGAACCTCCATATGCCAAGGGAAGCGGCCCTAGAAAAGGCAAAAAGACAAAAAAAAAAAAAAAAGAAAAAAAAGAAAATGGAAGTTGCTCAGTATGGCTGAGTGGAAGAATATGAAGAGGAGCCCATAAGGAGAGACGGCGGTACAAGATGCGTCTGAAAAGGCAGGCAAGGGCCAGACTGCAACAATTTTGTAGATTATGTAAAAAATCAAGCTTTATTATAGAGATAATGAAGATATTCTATGGCTGTAAGCAATAAAGTGACTTTCGGATCATCATTCTGATAATAGCTGGAAGAGATCCAAGACTGGAGGTAGGAATCCAGTTAGGACAGAGAATACAGTAACTGAGGTAAGATATAATGGTAGTCTGCCTTGCACAGTGGCAGGAGGGATGTTAAGAGGATGACAGATTTGAAAACCAAGTTAAGAGGTAGAAGGTAAAAGACTGGACACTGGAGATGGGAGGGAGGAAGAATTTAAAGATTCTGACTTGGCCACTGAGACAGGGTTTGATTTACGCCACGTTACTCTGAGGTGCCTTTAAAACACCCCAAAGGAAGTATTAAACAGTTGGTTATACATATAAATCAGTATTAAAAGACTGATAAAAAAGAATGATGCAAAACACCTATGAATATTTTTGCACAATCAATGCAGAAGTTAAACATAATATAGAAGTTTGGACATACAAAACGACATTAACAATGCCCTGCGAACTCTGAACTAAATAAAGGAGTCTGAGTTAATTCAGGGATTTACTCAGATCTGCTCAGGGTGCTGGGGTAGGAGAAGGGGAAGTGTTACCATGTCAACTTGACGGCTGATTTTCCTGTATCTCGGTAATGCACATTCCCCCCCCATGTTTCTATTTCTTTGACCATTTATATAGGAATTTAAGATGAAAGGGAATTAAGTGTATGACCTTAAACTCAGGCTACACAGACACATTCTGACAAGTGCTGATGTTCAGATTAACTGAGAGATGAGACCTGGTAAATCAAAACAAGGATTATAGGAGGACAGACTCAGAAGGAAGTCAAGGTCTCTCAGGTGCAAAGCAGAGCATCGGCAACATTCTCCACTGACTGATGTAGATAAAAGCTTCTGAGTCTCCCAAAAGGGCCTCACTGACAGAAGTTGTAGTTAAGTCTAATTAGGTGAAGGTCCCATTACACCTTCTAGAAACTTAACTACCCACCTCCAAGACCAATCTCTTGCGCGCGCACACACACACACACACACACAAACACACACAGACTATTCTGAATGCAGAATGAGGGGCTGTGAGCTAGGACAGCACAGAGGTTAAGAGCAGGGACTCCATTGCCAGATGGCCGAGTTTCAATCCTAGCTCTGCCATTTGTTAGCTATGGACCTCAGGCAAGTGACTTCACTTCTCTGCACCCTAGTTTTCTAATCTGTAAAATGATGATAAGAATAGTATCAATTTAACACTGTTATTGGGAGGATTAAATTTTTCATACTGTAAAACACTTAGAACAATCACTTAATAATTGTTTACACGAAATTAGGGACTTTCCTCCCATTTCAGTGAACATGCAATACAGCATGGAATACCCATGGAAGAATGAGACCCAAAGAACATACAAGACAGTATGTTATATATACTCAGTCAAGAATGAGGGCCACTGAGTTCTTGCTGTGGCTTAGCCCTACATACTGTCTGTGAGGATGAAGCTTCTATCCCTGGCCTTGCTCAGTGAGTTAAGGATCCAGCACTACAGACCCAACAAAGTACACTCCTAAATTTAGAGCAGAATTACACAACAGGGACATCCCTGGAAGTCATGCAAATAGACCCTCAGATTAGATACAGCACCTATTATCCAATCACCTTAAAACCTCAATCCCAGAGTTCCCAAGAGAAATCTTCTGGCCTTTCCTACATCCAACCAATATTGAATGAAAATGGGCCACCAGGCACTAGGAAGATTCTCATGAGCAAGACAGTTATGTTCTGTGACTACGAGGAGTTCACGGAGGCAAGGGACAAACAACTAACTATACAAAAGTAACTGTTGCAATTTTGATAAGAATTTTACAAAGGCATATCTTGAGTGCTAAGAGAGAATAAAAATAGAGACTTACTCCATTCGGGGGGGATCAGAGAAAGCTTCCCTGAGAAAGTAGTATTTAAGCTAAGGGCTGAAGGATTAACAGGAATTCACAGATGAAGGTGGGAGGCGGCAGGAGGAGAGAAGAGACTACTAGGCAGACGGATAAGGATAATCACAAGCAAAGGGCCCAAGAAAGATTCTGAAATTCCCCCACTATGTACGAACCTACCCTTAGCAATGACCCTGAATATCCTAGCACCCCACAGAAGCTCCAGATAATAGATGCAGTGATGTGAAGTACTTCTTACCTTATCCTTTCCACCCCCTCCCAACAAATGCAATTTACCATCTCTTTGAGAGACCCATCCAGTTTAAGACCTAACTTGAAATATACGTTTCTGTCTCGCAAGCTAGTTATGCTTTCACCAAGAAAACAAAAATAATTTTTAAAACAGTATTAAATAAAATTTCTACTGTCCTGAAAAACAGACAGCTTAATCTTTATTTTATTTTATTTTTAGGGCTGTACTTGGGTCGAACTGCAACCTGGCAGGCCTATGCCACGGCCACAGCAATGCATGATCCGAGCTGCATCTGAGACCTACACCACAGCTCATGGCAATGCCAGATCTTTAACCCACTAAGCGGGGCCAGGGATTGAACCCGAGTCCTCATGGACACTAGCTGGATTCGTTACCACTGAGCCACATCAGGAACTCTGAAACACTTAGTATTAATCAATAATTTGATACTTATATCAAAAAGGCTTTCAAAAATATTAATGTATCTAAAATATCCATTAAATACCTCAAAATTCTTGATAACTTCCAATTACTTATGATTTTAATTTTTATATTACACTGAGCATAAGTTTTTACTATTTACTTTCAGAAAAGGATTCCAATTCATTCCAATTACAATGGCATTCCATTCACTGAAACTATTCCCTATGTGCTGACTAGCAGTACTATTCACTCACATTTTAAAAGTGGTTTTCCCATCAGTTAACATGGTTTGACACGATGCTTCAGGCTTTACAGCCCACTCAAAGAACTATAGTAAATAGAAAAACGAAATTCCATCTCAAAGTGAGTGCTGTTAACATTTTTAGCTGCCTTTAAATCCGCATAGCCTCATTCTCCTGATGGAATTTTCCACAACTTACGGAGTAGCAGGGCCTAATAATAAAGAATCCATTTTAGATGATGAAGATACAGCCCCACCTTGGTAAAGGCAGGCTGATGCCAGATTTCAGGGAACAATGTGGATATACATGTGCTACTCCATACGTCCAGTGGAATTGCTCTGACCAAGGTCACCAACAGCCTACAGGTCAACAACTTCCCTGGGTTCTCTTCTTTCGGCTCCTCAGCAGCTCACAGAGCCATCCTCTGCTTTACTGGAAACCCTCTCTTTCCGTGGATTCCGTGATACCACCCTATCACTTCCTAAGTTTCCTTTGCTGGTGCTCGTCACCTTTTGTTTGACTTTTAAAACTCAAATTTATCAGTGGTCCTAATGTTCTTCTCAAATTACTGTCTTACCAGATGATTCTCTCATTCACCCCTACAGATCTGGTTATCAGGTACATAGCCTGACAACTAACACCCAATTAATATTTCAATAAGTGGCATTACTATCTCCTTACCTGCTGAAGTCCAAATCCAACAAATCACCTTTTTAAATTTAAACTTTTTATAATGAAATATTTCAAATGTACACAAAGTAGAGAAAGTTATAATAATAAGTCCACATATATCTATCATCCCATCATGACGATGAACTTTAGTTGCTGTTTTTTTAAATCTCCTCCAAGTGAATCTTCCAATGCACCACCACGGCTGAGAACTATGGCTTTTTTTTTTTTTTTTAAATATAGTTGACTTATAATATTGTGCCAACTTCTGCTGTACAGTAAATTTACTCATACATACATATACATACTTATATATATACACATATACACACTTTAAAAAAAATTATTTATTTTTGTCTTTTTAGGGCTGCACGCATGGCACATGGAGGTTCCTAGGCTAGGGGTCAAACAGGAGCTGCAGCTGCTGGCCTGTACCACAGCCACAGCAACCTAGGATCCAAGCCATGTCTGCGACCTATACCACAGCTCACAGAAACACCAGATCCTTAACCCACTGAGCAAGGTCAGGGATCAAACACATGTCTTCCTGGATACTAGTTGGGTTCGTTAACCACTGAGCCACAACGGGAACTCCTACAATCTTTTTTTAGAATGTTATTTTCCATCCTGGTCTATCCCAGGAGACTGGATGTCGTTCCCTGTGGTATACAGTAGGACCTCATTGCTTGTCCATTCTAAATGTGATAGTTTGCATCTACTAACCCCAAACTCCCAGTCCATCCCACTCCCTCTCCTCTCTCCCTAGGCAACCACAAGTCTGTTCTCCATGTCTGAGTCTGTTTCTGTTTTGTAAATAGGTTCATTTGTTCCGTATTTTAGATTCCATATATAAGTATATCATGATAAAGTATATGTCTTTCTCTTTCTGACTTCTAACAAGTCACGTTTCACTCCAATATGTTCTTCACGTCTCCATGCAGAGGAACCTGCAAGGCTAGTTCAATTCCAAGACTTCATCTCTGGCCACTGGTTTCCAAAATTACTAGGTTTTACAATGCTTCTGGTTTCTACTACTGCTATACTTCTAAAGCTTGTAATAAAAGATGAAACATTCACACAAGGATTTATTTTCTTTATGCATAGTGGATAAACCTTAAATAGACATTTTAAATGTAGCAGTAAGTTAATAAGTATGGAAATAATTACATAATAATATATGGATACAGCTATACAATATATAAATTAATTCTTATATCTTTACTGGTTCTCAGGAAGGCAAGACAGGTCTTTCTTATTATTGTGAAATATTTGCTCATGGGAATGGGATTTTGAAGCTACCGTATATCTCATATTAATAGCCTCTCCTTTCTGACCCCCATTTTTAGGAAGGAAGATGGTAGGCATCGAAAGTGGTAATAATTGTTCCAGATGAGATGGTAAATCAGTGAGTAACCTATTTGAGAATGTGAGTAACCTATTTTTGCTCACAAAGTTAAGTATTTTAGAAACTCTGAAAAGGGCTTAACACACATCAAGATGACTTGAATTTCGGGGCAATGGTACTAGGACTAAACTCTCCGACTTGAGACCATAGCATTCATTTGAGAAAATACTCAAGGAAAGAGACTATTTCCCTGAAAAATGCAAAAGAATTTAAAAATTGATGTGCTTTTGGTTGAGTATTATGGTCCTTTTGCAAAAGCACAAAAATGTCCTTACTTTCCCCATGTATTTCTATAGCTTATATTCTGATTTATTGATCTATTTATCTATTTTACAATGAATAATGCACCATTAAAAATTCCTGTAACTGGGGAGTTCCTGTTGTGGCACAGTGGAAAGGATTCCAACTAGTAGCCATGAAGATGCAGGTTTGATCATTGGCCTTGCTCAGTGGGTAGGGGACCCAGTGCTGCCGTGAGCCACAGTGTAGGTCCCAGATGTGGTTCCAATCCTGTATTGCTGTGTCTGTGGTGAGGCTGGCAGCTGTAGCTCCCATTCAACCCCTAGTCTGGAAACTTCCATATGCTGCAGGTGCAGTCCTAAAAAGCAAAAACAAACAAATAAAATAAAATAAAACAAAATAACATAAAATTCCTGTAGCTGAAGATTTTTTTTTCTTTTTATAGCCACACCTGCCGCATACAGAAGTTTCTGGGCCAGGAGCTGAACAGGAGCAGCAGCTGGGGCCTACACCACAGCCACGGCAACACCAGATCTGAGCCACATCTGCAACCCATGCCCCATTTTGTGGCAATGCCAGATCCTACGACCTACCACTTATGCTGCAGTTTACAGCAATGTTGGATCCTTAACCCACTGAGCAAGGCCAGGGATCAAATCCACATCCTTACAGAGACAACGTCAGATTCTTAACCTGTTGAGCCACAACAGGAACTCTTAAAGATGATTTTATATTTAGAAAGGCAAATCCTTCCTCATTATCCTCAATGTTCAGAACTGTTTTCTAATTGCTAACTTTTACAGCAAAGCTTCCAGTGTTTAACTAATTAAGTATGATATTAGATATTTGTTCTTAATAAATTTTCTTAACTATGTTAAAAATGTTTGCTATGTTTCTTAATTTAAAGGATGTTGGGTTTTATCAAGTATTTACTCAACTATACATTTGCTCTTCTTTTTTCTTTTTTATACCATATGTTACACTTACAGATTTCTCAGTGTTGACCCACCTTGCATTCCTACTGTTACTTCTCAATTTCTGTCACTGGCCCCTCATTTTTTTTTTTTTTAAAAACCTTTAAAACTTAAGTTATCAGTGGTTCTGACACTCTTCTCATGGTGCTATCTTACTAGAGTATATTTTCATCTATCTCTATGAACCTGGTTAGCAGATACATATACCCTAATACTTCCCTAATTAATATCTCAGTAAGTGGCATCGCCATTTTCCTGGCTGCTGAAGCCCAAATCTCAAAATTAGATTTCTAAATGTTTGTTTTGTTTTTTTGTTTTGTTGTTGTTGTTGTTGTTGTTGTTGCTATTTCTTGGGCCGCTCCCACGGCATATGGAGGTTCCCAGGCTAGGGGTCAAATCGGAGCTGTAGCCACTGGCCTACGCCAGAGCCACAGCAA
Organism: Phacochoerus africanus; assembly: GCF_016906955.1. Lineage (NCBI taxonomy): Eukaryota > Metazoa > Chordata > Mammalia > Artiodactyla > Suidae > Phacochoerus > Phacochoerus africanus. Next base: position 255,216,004 of record NC_062545.1, on the reverse strand, counting down.
CGCGGGATCCGAGCCGCGTCTGCAACCTACACCACAGCTCACGGCAACGCCGGATCGTTAACCCACTGAGCAAGGGCAGGGACCGAACCTGCAACCTCATGGTTCCTAGTCGGATTCGTTAACCACTGCACCACGACGGGAACTCCTGTTTTGTTTTTTTAGGATTTGAGGATCTTTACACAAATACACTGCTCAGGGGCTAGACAGTTGTAAGCCAGGCATCTTCTTGATCTGCAACCCTTCTCTAAGCACCGAATGCAGACTACTGGACAGTAGAAATCTTGACCAGCACTGTGTCTTCAACACCTCCAACAAGCCCGACACAGAGAAAGCATTTGATAAATACTGCACAAATACTGAATGATTACCTACTGAATGAATAAACTCAACTGAGTTCTCATGAATTCTTAAATATGAAAGATGCTACCCACCTGCTGTGTCTACCTGTCAGCTCAACCTTAGTATTGGGTGTCTCCCCTGCTCCACTACCTCCTGGCCAACCTGACAAGAACAGATGCCATCCTGCCTCTTCACATGTAGGATTTCATGAAGCACAGCAGCAGGTTCAGAGAAGGTGGGTGGGGAAGGGATGAAAACAATCCACTTGGAATATTCACTGGCTGAGAAGGATTTCTTAGTTCAAATCCTTTGACAAGTATGCATTGTCTTTAATTGTAATTGTACATTAGTGAAAACTGACCCATAAAGCTTGCTACAATCTTCTGCCTAGCTCACTAAGGAAGTCTAGGTGAAGACAACTGAATAATATCCAATTTACAATAAAAATCAGAAAGTAGAACTCCACACCTGTGATTGAAGTAAGAGTACGTATACATGTGAGTATGTATATTAGGTGGTAAATTCTGCAAAACCATGCCCCACTCCACTCCAAGGAACTCAGCCAGGAGCTACTGGCTTTGAAGGCAGCAAATGTTGCCCTGGGTACCAATGAAAGGGAGAGACCAACAGCTGGGTCTTCCTTGGGAGTACAGGGGCAGAAATCGACAGGCAGCTTAACTTACCAAGGTGATGTCCTGGAGTATGCTGTACTTCACTTGGCTCCTAAGAGACAGACACCCAGTGAAGCCCGAGCCGAACACCATGACCACCAATTCTGTGTGGTGTGATGCTTCAGGCTTGTTTGCTTCTTAACTCTCTCACTTGCTCTGCCTCTGTTCCTGGGATCTCAGGAATGTTTACAGTGACTAAAACTATAAATGAGTTCACCCACTCTTAATGAGATACCCCTTCAAAATGCTATCTGGGAAGTTCCCCGTGGCACAGTGGGTTAAGGATCCAGCGTTCCCACAGCTGTGCCACAGGTTGCAGCTGTGGCATGGGTTCGATCCCTGGCCTGGGAACTCCCAGATGCTGTGGCTGTGGCCAAAAACAAACCAAAACAAAAAACACTGCCTGGAAGTGAGCTCTAAGGGGGATGCTCTGTGCCCAGAAGATGGTACCAGCAACCACACCACTATCACCTCCTGAGAACTGGAGTTATCAATAAAGATATCAATAAAGTTATCATTATCAATAAAGATAATGATAATAACACACACTGACGTAGCACTTACTATGTGCCAGGCTCCATTCTAAGCACATTAGATATATTAATGCACTGACCTTTTACCAGTAGGTACTACTTATCTCCATTTTATAGATGAGAAGACTAAGTCAGAGAGTTTAAGGAACTTGTCCAATATCACACACCTAGTAAATAAAGGAGTGAGGACTCAAACCAGGGTAGCCTGTCCAAGTTAGTGCTACTCACCACTACATTATACCACCTCTCAGGTAATGTTCCTGAACCTGCATCCACACTGGGCTCGGGGTGCTCCCCAGCCCCTTGCCCCATGAGAAAAGGAGGCTGTGCTGCGGTGCTCTAAAGGAATGGCTTGAAGGCTCTGTGCAGACTCCAAGCTCCTGAGTTTTTAGGAATATTAAAGATGGATAGTTTCTCCCCAAACTTTCAGAGCTGCATCCATTTCTCTATAACCCCAGGTGCTGGAGAAGGATGGAGGAGGACTTTCCTTCTTTTATTTATTTATCTCCTGTGGCATGTGGAAGTTCCCAGACTAGAGATCAAACCCAAGTCACAGCAGTGACAATGCCGAATCCTTAAACTCCTGGGCCACCAGGGAACTCCAATCTTTGTTTTAAAATTAGTAATCCCAAACTTCCCCATGTTGATGATGCATGGGGAAGTTTTAAAGAAACACGTTCCAGGGATTTCTGTGAGGAGCATTCATTCACTTTGGGTCCTGAATGAATTAGTAAGCTAAATTCTCCAACAAATTACTGAGCAAGCACTCACTACTCCCACAAAGTGCAGGAGTTCTCATTATCCGGATACATTAACCATGATCCTATAATTAAGAGGCTGCAAGGAGAAACAAAAGCTATCACACCCAAAAATATATACCATTGAGCTGACCAGTCCCCACTCAAACTCCTCTTCTAAACACTAGAGGTCTGCTTCTGGGAACCTGTTTACGTCACTCTCTCATATTTGGATGCTGCAAATACCTGGCCACATTAAACCAGGATGAATGTAAACTTAAAACTACAAACTTTTCCAAAAATGCAGGATTTGACAAGCTGCTAAAAAACACTGGAAAACTGCTTTAATCATATGCAGAGTCACTTTCACAAATTAATGTCTGGCAGATTTAGACCAGTTAGCAAATGCAGGAATTCTCAAAGATGATACAATAGATACAGCAAAAAAGAATGAATTAAATCCCAGAACTAGTGAGCCTGCCCCCGGGGTGGCAGAGGAAGCACTGCAGGGGTAGAGGAGCTGGGCTGGAGCTGGGGTTGGGAGCTGGAGTCCCAGTGAACCTCCTGGCTGCGCCCAGAGCTGCAGGAACATGGTCTGAATCTGGGCTGAGTTCCAGAAAACTGTGTCCTGAGCCTGAGTCTGAGCCACTTGGGGCGGGGGGGGGGGGAGGGGGGGGGAGGGGGGGGCTCTTAGCCAGCGCCCAGAAGGCAGTCCTGGGAGGTCTCAGATTGTTAAAGCAGATCATTTTCTAAAGTTTAACTTGTTTCAGATCAACAACGGATTAATCTCCAAAATATACAAACAGCTTATGCAGCTCTGTCAAAAAAAACAAATAACCCAATCAAAAAATGGGCATAAAAATCTAAATAGACATTTCTCTAAAGAAGATATACAGATGGTCGGCCATAAGGCACATGAAAATATGCTCAACATCACTAATTACTAGAGAAATGTAAATCTGAACTACAATGCGGTATCACCTCACACCAGTCAGAATGGCCATCAACAAAAAGTCTGCAGAGTTTCCTGGTGGCTCAACAGATTTCACCCATCTGTCTTTTCCCTTAGCTGTTTTTAATCTATATTTTTTCATTGCAACAAACTGTAACTGTGAGTATAACAGCTTTCTGACTTCTGTGAGACCTTCTCAAAAATCATCAACCCTAGGAATGGTGTTGAGGAACCCCAACACAAAGTCACCTCACTCGCTACTAAAAATTTTTGTTCCTACTTTAAGTGGGTTCACTTCAAATGTCCTTTCAACGCCAGTTATCCTCAGCTAACAAGGACCTTCCTTACATTGCCTCTATGATGCTTAGTAGGTGGGTAACCCAAAGTTCAGACTCCTAGAATGGTCGTTCTCAGCCACAGTATTTTACCACAGGAATCTACTGATAAACTGAGATTTGTTCCTAGTCATAGAGCACCAGAGTGTAGAAACTGTTTACTCGTCCATACATTTATTAGTGCGTATTTATGGTTTTGCCTACAGTAAAATCATTCTTCGTAAGAGGCTCCAAAGAGAAGACATCCTAATTTTCTCCCAATTTTAGCTTTTTGAGGCCTCTGGATCTGGACCCTGCCAGTAAGGCTTACTGCTCAAACCTAATTCCTTTCCGTTTAAAAGCTGAGTTCTAGCCAGGATCTCCCATTGTGGTGTAGCAAGTTAAGAATCTGGTGTTGTCTCTGCAGAGGCTTGGGATGCCGCTGCTGAGGCATGGGGTCTAACCCTGACCCAGCACAGTAGGTTAAGGATCTGGTGTTGCCACAGCAGTGGCACAGATCACAGTTGCAGTACAGATTTAACCTCTGGCTGGGGAACTTTTATATGCCACAGGTGTGCCCCCCACCCCCGAAAAAGGCTGAGCCCAGCCACAATAACTCATTCTAGTTCTCCAAACTATGGTATCTAACTCCAGATCTTTACAAATGCTGCCCCGCCCCTTTTTTTCTTTTTTTTTTTTAACTGAAACACTGTCCTATTCAATCTTTACACCTTGATTTAGAGCAAGGTTTTTTACCCCCTGGCACTACTGACATTTCGGCAGAATAATTCTTTGTTGTAAGAACTGTCCTGTGCATTGGATATTTTGCAGCATCCTTGGCCTCTACCCACTAAAGCCACTAGAGCACACACCTGCCCCTCAAGTTGCAATAACTAAAAATACCTCCAGACACTGCCAAATGCTTTCTGCTACCCTACCTCCACTTGAGAACCACAGATTTAGAGTATTTCTTCAACACTACCCCCAACCCCACTCCAAAGGCTCTGTTAAGTGCCAATTCATTTGCTCCCCTGGGACTCCATGTTATCCTACTTAAACACCCACCTCTATTAGAGTGTTAACAGAGGTGGTTTTATTACAATCACTATACTCTCAGCTCTGAGCCCAGTACCAGGCACATAAAGAGGCCTCAACTAATATCTGGATAGGATTAGGATGTTAAGAATGTGGGAATTAAAGGGAGGAAACAATGCTTCCCAACAAAGTGGGAAGTTCAGGATGTACAGAGAACAGTAAATATTTTCATTTACTTGAGAATGGAGTGGATTAAGGAAAGTATCAGGATGAGTTCTAAAAAACAGATTGGAATAACATGGAGAGTTATAAGCTAGAGAGCCCGAACATTACTGGGAAGGAGAAATCAGGGGACTGAAACAGATGACATATGCTACAGTCCCTTCTATGTAAACTATTCTTGAGTTTATACCATCAAGCATGTGTTTACCTATCACTGCAGCAGAAAGGAGGCAGCACATCCTCAAGGGTGTAGCTCTGATCCACTGCTGTTCTACGGAGTGGTCCTTTCCACGCTGAAACCCATATGTAGAAATGTGTAAGTTGTAGAGTTTGGCACAGACTTAAGGAAATTAATCATTTCTGTAAACCTCAACTCTCTGGGATGATACAGTAGATAACAAACATCCACCTTTTAGAGTGCTGGGCTTTGATGCAATAGTGGTGGGCTGCCTGTCCCCTCAGCAACCTTCATTCCTTCCTTCCTTTATTTACTTAGTTATTTTTCTTTTTAGGGGGGGCGCCTGTGACATACAGAAGTTCCTGGGCTATGGGTCAAATCAGAGCTGCAGTTACTGGCCTACACCACAGCTACAGCAATGCAGGATCTGAACTTATCTTCAATCTATACCAGAGCTCACAGCAATACTGGATACTGAACCCACTGAGCAAGGCCAGGGATCGAATTCACATCCTCATGGATACTGGACTTCCCGTGTGGCTCACATCCTCATAGATACTAGTCGGGTTCATTACTGCTGGGCCACAGTGGGAACTCCCTCACTTATTTATTTATTCAACACCAATAACCAAACATCTATTCTCTTCCAAGCACTGTGCTCAGTGCCAGAGATACAGCATTAAATAAGACAGATGTGATCCCTACTTCCACTGAATTTAAAGTCTAGCTAGAAATGCCGACAATTAAACCAGCGATGACAAAACAGTATGGTGTATGTTATAGTGAGGAAGTAATTAGAGCTTAGGGTTCTTCATCAGTAAAATAAAGGGGCTGAATAGGGAGCCCTCAGAACCCTCTCAGATCTGACATTCACTTCAGGTCTAACGATACAGAAAATTTTAAAAACTTTTCCAGGTGCCAGACATTTTCCTCCATTCTATGGTGAAGGCCCCAGATGCGAAAAGGTCTAAGAAACAATCTAATACACTGTGAAACTATGAGAAGGATGATAGTGCACAAAGAGTGGGCACACAGAAGAAAAGAGGACGTCTTTATTAAGACAAAAGAGAGAGACAAGCGTGTACATCTACTTCCTTTATTAATGGGCAAGAGAGCGACACAAACATCATAGAGACCATGTAAATATTGTAAAGAAAATATATTCCAATGACTTGATAATTCAGCTAAAATCTCTTATAAATATTATGATAATCATTCATAACAAGTATTTCCACGACAGATCCTTCCTATAGCTCTTCCTTAAAAATATAAAGATTAAGCAACTTCTATGTACAATAAATTGTGCTAGATGTTATTACTGCATTGTAAGTATAAATCAGACATGAGTACTGACCTTACTAAGAAGCTCACAGTTTAGTGGAAGAATTAATGAAGAAGTTAAGCATTTTACAGAATTCCTTATACAAACCTCTGAAACTTAATATCACATGTAAAACATCATATAAACAAGGTAGTCACAAGCTCTGGTGTACTCGTCATCTATTTGCATTTAATGGTTGTTTGCTCAGATATGTATGTGAAGTAGATGGTTATTTCTGACTACCTACAGATTGTTAAGAGTTTTAAATCATATTTGGGCTTGTTTTTCCAAAAGATGTGCCTATTATGTGTGTTTTTTTATAAGTGAGTTGAAAAATCGGGTTACTACCGAGCAGAAAGTGCCTAGATGATCAATATTTAAGCTGTCCACAGCTTCAATCTGCTTAAGGTGAACAAAAGCTGTGAAGAATGCTTGAGTAATAAAATCTCACACAAACTATGTGAAGCCTCAGCATTCTTTTCTGATCAAAATACAAAGATGAAGCAAGAAACGCAAGGCAAGCCACGTAATTTCCCAGTTTCCCACCAATTTGAGTTAAGCTCCATCATTTTACAGATAGTTACGGGACCAAACTCCTCCGCCCAAAAATATTACCAAGTCATTAAAAGAAGACCATCAACTTTAGAGTATGACTGGCTCCAAGTTTTAAAAGACATTAAGTTATCTTGCAGGAAAAGAAAGAGATGTGCCTCCCGGATACACCCTAGATGTGTCTGCAAGCTTATACAGCCACCCTCTTGTTAATGCTGCTGTGAATGCTAAATGAGAAGGTATGAGGAGAACCTAGTAGAGTATCAGCACTTCTCCAAGAAGATCCCTTAGTGGCCTGAAAAGCCCATTCTACATGACCCCATTCCAACTTTTCCATTCCATATCTAAACTAAAATCCATTAATAAAAATTAGATGACAGTCCTTTTACTTGTATTCATATTTAATTATTTTGTATTTTTGCTGCTAAAGCTTCCTTAATTTAACCAGTGTGTGTGCCTCAAAGCAAAAGAGATGTGTAGCTTATACCTATTAGGTTTACTTCACCAAAAAAAGACTCTGAGAAATGAGTATATGTGTCCACAAAAGCACAAGAATATTAATAGTGGTCTTATCTGTGCATTTTACTATAAATAAATTATACCCCAAGGACTCAAGGTGCAGGGGCAGTAAATGGAGTTTGGTTTCAAATATAGGAAGTTGAACTCTAGAAACGGCTCTGTATTACTAAAATGACTCTGTATTACACAGTCTCATGAATGTGAACTTGAAACAACAATGTTTGGCTCCGCTCGCTGCCTGGCACAGCAGTCTCATTTACTTGCGCACCTTGTTCCCTGGATGTCATGCAGTATCCTGAAGCCTTCCACCTTCTAACAGGTACCATCATTTCTTTAGTGTCATTAACGAGTCCACTCTGAACCCTCAGATAGCCCAAGCTGTTCTCAATACCCTCTCTTGTCTTGGTTTTCCCAGAGTAGATGATGTAATCTCATGTCGAGAGAGAGGGCTCTAAATTAATTTGCCAATTTTTAGCAATGAGGATGGACCTAGAAATTATCATGCTAAGTGAAGTCAGTCTGACAATGAGACACCAACATCAAATGCTATCACTTGCATGTGGATTCTGAAAAAAGGACACAATGAACTTCTTTGCAGAACAGATACTGACTCACAGACTTTGAAAAACTTAGAGTTTCCAAAGGAGACAGTCTGGGGTGTGGGGGGATGCGCTGGGGGTGTGGGATGGAAAGAGTATAAAACTGGATTGTGATGATCACTGTACAACTATAAATGTAATAAATTCATTGAGTAATAAAAAAATTAAAAATAAATTAATTTGCCAAAAACTATTCACTAGGATAAATAATTTATCCCATTCACTAGGATAAATAAATAGATCAATTCATTGAATGCACCAAATTTATACATCCACTTTTTGAAGATTCCAGTGGAATTTTAGTATTTACTTCATAGCAGCATTTTAAGAACTATTTAATTTTTAAAAGGCAAAGAGCTGGGGAGTGGGCTGGTTTTCTTATGAATATATTCTTCATGAATATATTCAATAAATGTGAAAATATTCTTCATAATGATTATATTCATGAATATATCCTCCTCATGAATACTTTCATGAATATATTCTTCTTTGCCCTATTGGGAAAACATTTTAATGCAGGTTAAAATTAATGAATATCAATATATTCATGACCATTGTCATAAGTTTATATTCATATTCATGAGCGATGCTCTTGACCATATTGGGGCATTTTTGGAACCTGGTTTAAAATTTAATGAATATCAATATGCTCATTAAGATTATTCATACTTTCATCAACATATATTCATATTCATGGCTTGTACTCCTGACCATAATGGGAAATTTTGAGCAGAGTTTAAAATTTAATGAATATCAATAGATTTGTTAAGAATATATTCAAAAGAATGTAATTATATTCATTGTATACATTCAGGAAGAGCATATTCACAAGGAAACTAACCTATCCGATAATTCTAACCTTTGACAAAATGAGCATGCCTTAAAATGGTGCTAAGGATATGTATTTGTTTTCACTGGTGAACTGGCATGCTTCATCTCCAAGAACCCATCAGTCCTAGGATTTAGCCAATGAAACCAATTTGGGCATGTACCAGTGGTGTCCCAGTATTTCTCAGAGCTCTCCGTTGTTCTTCCTTTACTTTAAAACACTGGTTTGGAATATATACAGGACTAACTAACAGAATTCACATATGCAGGTGTTTTTTTGCCTTTTTGTCTGAATGTGAGAACTTCTAGCAGTTTCATTCGCTGATTTTTACCTTTACCTTCAGGTATCATTTCTCTTCTACTTTTTAAAATAACTTTTCATCCAATTTTTTTTTCATTTAATTCTGATTCTTAACCCAATAAAAAGTATTTATCGAAAAAATTCTTAAAACTGGAATGACAGTGCCATCAAAAATTAGCAATAAATAGCCTATTCATCATTATCATCGAAATGTGCCTGCAATGAGGCAACGTAGTAGACAAAAGTATGGAGAAGAATCAAAACAATCATTATTTCCAAATAAAATGACTGTCTACTTAGAAAATGAATTTTTATTTTTTATTATTATTATTTTTTGTCTTTTTGTCTTTTTAGGGCCGTACCCATGGCATACGGAGGTTCCCAGGCTAGTGGGTCTAATCGGAGCTGTTGCTGCCGGCCTACACCACAGCCACAGCAACGCGGGATCCAAGCCATGTCTGCGACCTACACCACAGCTCACGGCAACACCAGATCCTTGACCCACTGAGCGAGGCCAGGGATGGAACCCACAACCTCATGGTTCCTAGTCGGATTCATTTACGCTATACCACGATGGGAACTCCAGAAAATGAATTTTTAAAATGGAATTAGTAAACAGAGAACATGAAACTCTAAATAGCTTAAAAATCAAATTTAAGCAAAAACCAAAAGAAAGCTAGAAAAATAATTCCATAATTTTGGAATGTTTAAGGCACTTCTCTCTTTAAGTGTGATTTAAAATTTTAAATACGTAAATATTTCAATAATGTTTTCAATAGAAAACATTGTGGTGGTGCTTTTCCTAATTTTTTTTCTTTTTTTCTTTTTTTTGTCTTTTTGCTATTTCTTGGGCCGCCCCTGCAGCATATGGAGGTTCCCAGGCTAGGGGTCTAATCGGAGCCATAGCCACCGGCCTACGCCAGAGCCACAGCAACGCAGGATCGAGCCGCATCTGCAACCTACACCACAGCTCACGGCAACGCCGGATTGTTAACCCACTGAGCAAGGGCAGGGACCGAACCCTCAACCTCATGGTTCCTAGTAGGATTCGTTAACCACCGCGCCACGATGGGAACTCCTAATTTTTTTTCTTATTATCAACACAGATCAAAGTTGATAGATTGGTAAAATGATCACCCATATAACCCCCACAGAGAAATGACTATTGTTAATATAATAAAATACTATAATTTAAATTTTAAATTATTTTAATGGCCACACTCACGTATATATGTAATTATACAAGCGTGGAATATGTAAGGATACATACTATGTTGCCAATATGGATTACCCCAGATAGGGGGTGCTGATGTGGGAAGAGGGTGACAAGAGAAGGGAGTAGTAGCCGTGAGATATATAGGGACTGTTTAGATAAACTGCACTTAAATAGAAACCCACAGTGTGTCTTGTCTGCAGCTTACTTTCTAATGGTTCGGTAAGAAAATATGTACATGCATTCATACACAATTTCATACACACACACAGATGGATAAAGAAAATATGAGCAAATGTTAACAAGTTTTTTGTTACATGATATATAGTTACTTCTCAATTTTTAAATAATTTCATGAAGAGCTAGGTTTTGTTGGAATGATTTTGAAGGGCTGTCTACAGCCATACCACCCTGAACGTGCCCCATCTCACCTGATTTTGAAAGGCTACTGTGAGGGCCATTATAAAGAAAAGAGGCATTATGGTTTTGCGGTTCTTAATTATAATTTAAGTGTACTGATAAATCCTATTGTGAAGAATTCATGGGCATTCTACTAAAAGGTACACTTTCCTATCAAGGCACAAGGCAAGCTTATAGCACACAGTCGCACTAGCACACAGGATGATCTAGTCCCACTAAGAGCATGAAATGGGACCACTACTAGGCTACTGGTGCAAACTAGGTCTACCAATACAGACCCCGTTTCTGACGTTGTAATCCTAACTCCAGTCCTGGGCTACCAGATGCTATGGGAAGGCCACCACCACTTTACATACACATCAGATCTTCTATTAAAACAGACTATGCCCTGGAGGCAACCAGGGAAAGGATCACTCCAGTCCCGATTCTCTTGCATATCGTGACACTTCCCAGTGACAGATAGGGGTCATACTAGAAAAAAAGAAATTTCCCTTGGGCTTAAAGGCCAAAATAATGAAATAATGTTCCTTTGAATATATCACTAAACATTAAGTTAGAAATAAAAGTATGGTCTAGTTTTTTTTAAAAAAAGCTTTACAGAAAGAAAAGATTTTAGGAGTTCCCGTCGTGGCTTGGTGGTTAATGAACCCGACTAGTATGCATAAGGACGTGGGTTCAATCCCTGGCCTTGCTCGGTGGGTTAAAGATCCAGCATTGCCATGAGCTGTGGTGTAGGTCACAGAGGCAACTCAGATCTGGTGTTGCTGTGGCTGTGGCTGTGGCCAACAGCTACAGCTCTGATTCAACCACTAACCCGGGAACCTCCATATGCCATGGGTATGGCCCTAAAAAGACAAAAGACAAAAAAAAAACAGAAGAAGGAAAGAAAAGATTTTAAATGCAACTGCCATTAATTGGGGGCACCTTTGCAAGTCTTTTAAAGACTGGAACATATCTTTTGTAAACTATAATCTTCTATCTATAACCCATCCTGAGCATACCCAGAGACATTCACATGGAAAAACTACTCTGCAAAAAAAGAAAAATAAAAAAAAAAAGAACTGGCTCACCAGATCATCAGCAGAGAAAACCAAACTGAGTTATGATTTTTTTTTTTTTTGGTCTCTTTAGGACCACACCTGTGGCATATGGAGGTTCCCAGGCTAGGGGTCGAATTGGAGCTGTTGTTGCCAGCCTAAACCACAGCCACAGCAACATGGGATATGGGCTGCGCTTGTGACCTACACCACAGCTCACGGCAACCCGGGATCCTTAACCCACTGAGCAAGGCCAGGAATCAAACCTGTGTCCTCATGGATACTAGTCAAATTTGTTCCCATTGTGCCACAAAGGGAACTCCTGGAACATTTTTTAAAGAATTTTTTAGGGAGTTCCCATCGTGGCTCAGTGGTTAACAAATCTGACTAGCAACGATGAGGTGGAGGGTTCGATCCCTGGCCTCGCTCACTGGGTTAAGGATTTGGCGTTGCTTTGGCTGTGGTGTAGGCTGGCAGCTGTAGCTCCAATTAGACCCCTAGGCTGGAAACCTCCCTATGCCATGGGTGCGGCTCAGGTAAAAGGCAAAAAAGACAAAAAAAAAAAAGAACTTTTAACTTTCAATATCTAGAATGGAACAAACAAATTATTACCCAATAGAAATCCTTGCAGACAGAATATGCTTTTTCCTAAATTTAAAAAGTGCCCTCACCTCATCATTAAACAAATAATATACGCCAAACCTTTTTAAATTGGAAAATAACCGAAAAGCTGTGTCACACTACCTAGTAGGCATTCACTGTTAATATTTTGGCATATTCCTTATAGTCTTTTACCGTACGTGGGGTCAGTTAGTGTCCTCTTAAAGTTGTAATCAAACTAAATATTATTATTTACATCCTGTTATCGTAAGTATTTCTCATGCTGTTGTACAACCATGTATCAGTCGTTATTCCATCAGCCGTAACTCAAGAATAAGCTGAACATACAATATATAATGGAATTACGGACAGTTTCATAACAGTCTCTGAAATATTTAGTTAGAGATAAACATATGAAGAATTCCAGGCTTCTTTCTAAAAGCTAAACTTAATTTCTGGCAAGCATGACTGGTAATTATAACCAAAAGCCAAATATTATGGAGTCCTTTTTTTAGACTAAGCAATCTTACCACTCAGCATATATAATCACTGAAACACTTCCAGCATAATGATATCTGCTCAGCTACTGGCAGCCATAAATGTCCCTGAAAGCCAGAGAAATGTAAAAATTCTCTAATATGATTTGCAAAGCAAAACTTATATCTGAACAAACTGAAACCATAAAACTGGTCATAAACATAATATATTCTGAGAAAATTCATACTCATACATATTTTCACCTATGAGAAGTAGATATATAAATCAACATAAAAATAAAACCAATCAATATTGGAAAATGTTTTATCTACTTAACAGTCTTGAGTTCATATAAGCACATCAAATTATTTTTAAATTCTACATGAAATCACTGAAGGAAAATTATTTAAATTTTCAAAAAAGATACTTGGGTATCCTAACAGTACCAGAAAACAAGTGCTCAAAAAAATAAACTGAAGGGAGTATGCCAAAGGGACACAGAAGCCAACTCAACGAGCTCCAAATGGCCAAAAGCAGAACAATTGAGCAAGTATTGGATTATACTTTATAAACTAAAGTACAAAGTTTTAGGATTATAAACTAAAGTACAAAGTAAATATCCATGACTGCATACTGACACAAATAACTGCCTAAATAAATAAATAGGAGAGAACAGGCAAGTCTGCTGCACAGAAGAATTCCGAATAATTTATGTAAATACTGCCTCCTCAGAAAGAAAAGTATAACTCCCCAGCCCTTAAGTGTGGGTTCTCTGCATGGTAACTTCTTTCCAAAAAGTAAAGTACGGTGGTGGTGGTAGGGGTGAGTACTGCACTCTGCAAAAATCCGACAAACACCATCTTGGCCAAGTGATCTAGACATCGACAGTGATAATTCATGTGGATAGCAGGTACCATTAATATAATGTGATGAAAATGGCACTCTTATCACCGCAGTCTTTCCCCCCAAGAACCCACAATCCCCTTGTAATTATGAGAAAAATATCACACAAACCCAAATTAAAAGGACATTCTCCAATCCAACTACAGATTAGATTACTCCTAAAAACTGTCAAGGTCAACAAAACCAAAAACAATCTGAAAAACTCCCTGGAGGAGCCTAAAAGGGCATGATGCCTGAATGTAATGAGGTCATGGGTGGGATCCTGGACAGATAAAGGACATTAGAAAATAACTAAGGATTCTGGGAGTTCCTGTTGTGGCTCAGTGGTTAATGAATCTGAGTAGGAACCATGAGGTTGTGGGTTCGATCCCTGGCCTTGCTCAGTGGGTTAAAGATCCAGCGTTGAGCTCTGGCGTAGGTCACAGATGCGGCTCAGATGCTGTGTTGCTGTGGCTGTGGCGTAAGCCCGCAGCTGCAGCTCCGATTAGATCCCTAGCCTGGGAACCTTCGTATGCCACGGGTGTGGCCCTAAAAAGACCAAAAAAAAAATTAAATAAAATAATAAAATTCTGTGCATATTTAGAAAAAAAGAAAGAAAAAAAAAAAGACTAAGGATTCTGAATAAAGAATGGACCTCAGCTAATAGTAATGTATCAGTATTGGTTATATGAGCTAATCCACATACACATCCATGGCTCCATGTCTACATCCATGGCTCCTCCACATCCACAGACCCAACCAACTGCAGGCCATGAAATACTCTAGTATTTACTACGGAAAAACATCTAAATATAACTGGATCCATGTAGTGTAAACACATGTTCCTCAAGGGTCAAATGTACCTATATAAGTATATAAATAAATATTTTTATCTGCTTGAAATAGATATACAGGTATATAGATAGATCACATACACAGCTAAGTTCCAACCAAGACAGCAAGGACTTTGTTTTGTTTCCTACTCTATATTCCATTGTTAGAATACCTCCAGGAACTCAATAACATTTTTGGAATGAATACATGAACGTTTATGCTGTGTGATACTGATTTTATTTCTATAATTTCACCCACAAAAAGAATATGGTATAAAGGTAAAGTATCACCTAATACTGGCCCAGAAATAAGAAAACATTAATGGCTCCATTCATCAAATATTTATTATATCTTTAATATAATCCAAAAACCGTGATGGATGCTGGGAATTCAAAAGCAAATAAAAGATATGAAACTCACCATCTAATTCTGAGGAAGAAAGTTAAGGACCTGTCTGATACATGGATGATAATGACAGAAAATGACTACGTATAAAGTTCTTGTGTTGGGTACCACGGGAGCACAGATAAGGGGCACTTAACCCTGCATGAGATCGTAGGTGGCAAAAGAGTCATAAGCAAAGGAAGTCAAGCAGGCCCCAAACAACTGATGCGTGGGGAGAGAGAGAAAAATTCTGTCTATGGGATACAAAGCATAGTGATGGATGATGCTTAAAAAGCAAGGAGGCACCAGACTGTCAAGAGGTCTAGGGAGTCACTGTACGGTTTTTAAAGAGGGCAGGGCATGGTAAGATGGGTGGCTTCAACAGATGGCGGCTCTCTGGAGACAAAGTGGGACAGGGTACAGGCAGAGTGTGATCAGTTACGAAGTTATGGGAACAGATTAGCAAAGATGGTGAACTGCAACAGTGAGGCGGGGACAGTGTTGAGAACTATTTTGGAGGTGACAGAGGCAGAACTGGCAATTACTGAATATGGACAATGTGGTCTCAACTCATTTCTCCATTTTATCCTTTGCCCTCTTTAATCAATTCCTCCCACAGCAGACATAATTATCTTTTTAAAACATACAACAGATCATCTCACCCCCCAATTAAAACGTTCCAATGCCTTCACATTACACATTCCAAAACCAATCTCCTTGGCGTGGTCTCCAAAAGACAGCACAAGGAGTTCCCATTGTGGCTCAGTGGTAACGAACCTAACTAGTATCCATGAGGATGAGGGTCTGAACCCTGACGTTGCTCAGTGTATTAACTATGTGGTGTTGCCATGAGCTGTGGTGTAGGTTGCAGACACGGCTTGGATCCTGTGTTGCTGTGTCTATGGTGTAGGCTAGCAGTTGTAGTTCCAGTTCAACCCCTAGCCTGGGAACTGCCATATACTGCACATGCGGCCCTAAACAGCAGGGGAAAAAAAAAAAAAAAAAAAAAAGGCAGCATAATTGAGTTCCTGCTTTCTTCTCCAATCCAACTTCATCCTGGGCTACCCTCCTCTAGCTCTATTGCTTTTCTTTTCTTTCAACTTTTCTTTTTTTTTTTTTTGTCTTTTTTGCCATTTCTAGGGCCGCTCCCGTGGCATATGGAGGTTCCCAGGCTAGGGGTTGAATCGGAGCTGTAGCCTCCCGCCTACGCCAGAGCCACAGCAACGCTGGATCTGAGCAGCCTCTGCAACCTACACCACAGCTCAGGGCAACGCCGGATCGTTAACCCACTGAGCAAGGGCAAGGACAGAACCCACAACCTCATGGTTCCTAGTCGGATTCGTTGACCACTGCGCCATGATGGGAACTCCTCTTTCAATTTCTTAAATATGTCAAGCTTCTTTCTGGTTTAGAGCCATTATTTATGCCTGAAACATTCTTTGTCCTATTTCTTCCATGGATCCCCACTTCGATGTTACCTCTGAAGAGGCCCAAACTAAAAAGGTCTCTGTCTTACCACTACCCATTACTCTCCATCACAGCATCCTGGTTCTTTCTCTGCACTTAAGATAATTTGCAAGTACAATTGATTCTTGTTATCTGCAGTGGCTATGTTCTGTAAAGTCACTGCAAACACTGAATTAGTGACTACTGAACTCCTTTAGGACACAAAGGGCTGTGTTGCTGTGAGCCTCTGAGCCACACCTTGTTTTATCCATGTTTCTGTTTAAAGATACCTATTCAATACACTGTACAATGCTAATTCATGAACACTGAACTCATGGGCAACAGCACTATAAATCATACCTGAACAAAGCTTATCTAACAAATATTTTCTCTGTAAGACACTTCATAGTTTCTTGTACTCAGGAACACTAGACAGCACCCTAACATTATACATTGGGGCCATTTTAAACAGTGAAAGCATCAATAAGAGCACAAATATGAGAAAAACGTGGCACCAAATAGACTGTGAAAAGGACACTTGTTTACAATATGAGAGCTGAAACATGAAGGCCAAACTTTGCCTTTTCAATTTCAGCTGGGAATGTATGCATCCACTCAAATTTTTCACAGCTCTGTGCATGTCTGTGTACAAAAGTGCTACAAGTACTGATTCCAGAGTTACAAATTTATGTTAGCAACTAGGTGGCTTCACAAAAACAGGAGAGGCCAGGACTGCCTGTCTTCTTAGCATCTGGCACTCAGCAGATATTTAACAAATATTCATGAATAAATGCATGAATGTCCAACAGGTAGGTAGTTAGAGAAATCTGAAGGTCAAGCAGAGGAGAACCTTAATATAAAATAAAAGCAAGCTAAATAAATACAGATGTAGTAAATGCTGGCAAAGAATTTAAACACAGTGCTACACAATAGAGGATTATGGGGAAAACTTCATTAGAATGGTCCAGGAAGCCTTTACTGAAAAACTGAGAAGTGAGAAATATGAAGGGGCAAGTCATGAAGCAGAGTGAGGGAAAAATTCTAGGCAAAGAGAAGACAAAATGTAAAGATGGTAAAGCAGGAAAGTGCCCTGTTTTGTGTTTTTTTTTGTTTTGTTTTTTAATGGCTGAACTCATGGCATATCGAAGTACCCAGGGCAGAGACTGAATCCGAGCCACAGCTCCTTTATGTGTGTGCTGGCTGGGGAGCAAACCCACCCCTCTCCAGTGACATGAGCCGTTATAATTGGATTCTTAACCCATTGCACCAAGGTGGGAACTCCAGGAAAGTATCTTAATGCTTAGAAAATACAGCAACTTCAACCCGTTTAGCACCTCTTAGAGATGTACAAAGAAGATTCCTTTCTTTAAACTATAGAAAAACTTGGATAAATATGGACAACAAGACCCCTGACAGTCAATGATTATAATTCACCCATGGGGATATGACACCCCCCCCAAAAAAAAAACAAAAAACAACAAAAAAACAGGAGTTCCAGTCGTGGTGCAGTGGTTAACGAATCCGACTAGGAACCATGAGATTGGGGGTTTGATCCCTGGCCTTGCTCAGTGGGTTAAGGATCCAGCATTGCCGTGAGCTGTGGTGTAGGTTGCAGATGCGGCTTGGATCCTGCACTGCTGTGGCTCTGGCGTAGGCCGGTGGCTACAGCTCTGATTAGACCCCTAGCCTGGGAACCTCCATGTGCTGCAGGAGCGGCCCTAGAAAAGGCAAAAAAAGACGAAAAAAAACAAAAAACAAAAAACAAACCCCATAAAGGAAGCTTTCCAGCTTCTCCCCCTCCTAAAGCCCTTAATAACAGCCCTTGAATCCTTTTATCTTATTCCTTCTCTTCTGTGCTCAGTAAGTTGAAGGTCTGTTTGTTCCCATTCTGATTATGCTGTGAAATAAGTTTGCAAAACAGCAACAATCATCAAGGACACAATGTGGCTTCTCTCATTCAGAGGAAGCAAAACTGTGGAAAACTAGGAGGACTAGAAAATTACACAAAAAAGAAATCTGTAATAAATTCCCCTTCATATAATGAGTACTAGGCAAAATTACTTTTATATATGAACAACTGCAGCAATAAACATCAATAAAGCAGGAATAATGGCATCATTAGGAACAGTCAAATAACTCAGGCAATAAACAGACCACCAGTGGACCCCAAAAACAGTCTACTTCACCATTACTGGGCACATACCATTATGAATAAATAAAAACCACAGGACATGCTCATTTTCTCAAGATTTGTATGCTTATAGGAAGGTCAACCGCTGTGGATCCCAGGAGAGAATATATTTCTAGCATTTAAGATCCTGAGAGGATGGGTAATGGGTGAATGATGGGATATCAGAGTAAAGAAGAAAAGAAAATGTGTCAAATGTCAGCTCAAAGCCAGCACGGTCATATGTTCTCTGCTTATTCAGAGTATACAACACCTGTCTGGATATCTTCATTGATGATGCCATCTTTGACACACCAGTTACAAAGTCAACATGTATTAAGCTGTATATGCATTGCGGTGTAATCCTCTGAGGAGGGCTTCTTGGGGAAATGAAACACATGGTAAGTCTCTTCAAGGAGACTGAGATCCAAAGATGGTAAGTCAATTGGTATAGAACAGAAACGGATTTTTATCACAAAAACAATGCTATACATATTGTAATTAATTAGGTTCTGAGGCCAGCCACAAAAATCTCATTTAGCCCACTTGGCTGACCAGAAATACAGAACTAATATTGCTACTTACTATAGCCAACTAAAATTTTTATTATTATTTCTATGAGAAAACACAATCTTAACTTACCATAAATGGGGAGCCTTGACTCCTATGGAGGCATCCAAGCCCTACCCAGAAAGACTTGTAAGGAGCAAGGGCAGCACCAGGGTCACCGAAGACTTACTAATCCTTTTCTACAGTGGCTATTTGAAGTTAAACTTAAAATAATTAAATATAATTAAAATTTTAGTTCCTTACTAGCCACATTCCAAGTGCTCAAGAGCCACATGCGGCTAACAGCTAGAGAGCATTTCCAGAATGCTTCCATCACTGAAGAAAGTTCTGGACAACACTGCTATACATCTTTACAAAAGGAGGTTTCTCACTTTTCTACAGCATCATAAAAGAAAAGAGCTCTCTGGAGTTTCGTCATGGTTCACCGGTTAACGAACCCAACCAGCATCCATGAGGTTGCAGGTTCAATCCCTGGCCTTGCTCAGTGGGTTAAGGATCCGGCATTGCCATGAGCTGTGGTGTAGGTCGTAGACACGGTTTGGATCCCCAGTTGCTGTGGCTGTGGTGTAGGCCAGCGGCTGCAGCACCAATTTAACCTCTAGCCCGGGAACTTCCATATGTCCCGTGTGTGGTCCTAAAAAAAAGACAAAAAAAAAAGAAGGAAAGAAAGAAAGAAAAGAGCTTTCTGTGGATATTTAGTAGTACAACAGTGTGAATGTACTTAATGTTACTAAATTGCACACTTAAGAAGGGTTAAGATAATAAAATGTGTTACATGTATTTTACTTCCCCACCCCCAAAGCAGCTCTTAGTTACATTCTCTCCTTGTATTCCAAAGAGTGGCAGAAAGTGCAACCAGTTACTATATTTGACCCCCTTCAAGTGTGGGGCTCACCAAAGCCAAGACTTTATAAGCAGTTGAAAGCATACAAAAAACACCAATTCCTACAGTCCAGTTCTACTGCCTGTGCTTTGGTTGTGAGTTTTTACATCCTTGGTTGGATCCATCCACATTTTATTTCAACAATACTGTTACCAGGCCCCTCTCAACTCTCCCCCACAAAGGAACCTCTCCTTCAGAGCTATGTTAATCCCTAGGCGCTACATTCTGTTTGCTTTTAATACAGAGGCATACGAATGGGAAACGATCGATCCATACTGAAAAAAGAGCTGAAATCAAGAGGAGAAATAAGATGAAGTGGGGGATACACCAAAAAAATTTTCCATTCTTTAGAAATTCAAATTAGAAGTGGTAAATCAGTTTGCTAGATAAAACAAGAACAGCAAAAGCCTTGTGTGTGCATCATGTATGTGTGTGTGTGTGTGGGGGGGGTGACAACAGCCCCAAGGTAAGAATGGCTCAAAATCTCTGTACTGCAATCTGCAATTGTACTCGATCAACTAAAAAACCCAGTGCTCCCTCAGTTATGAAATCTGATTCAAAAGTCCTGTATGAAACCTCTAAGGGGTTTGCCTATCGTGTACACTTCCCACTTGGGGCATCTCTGATATATGCAGTGATTTCTAGGAATACAGCTCCCCACATAAGCAATGCCTATCCACCTATACGTCCAAAAGAAAAAGCAAAGTCATCTAAATCAGAGCCATCTTTATCATTCTATTTCCATCCTGGGTTTCAACATATCATTTTCTTTTATATACAGAGAAATACTAACAACTTCTTCAACCAAGTTTAGGTCATGTGCACTGAGTTTTCTGTGGTTCTGCAAAATATCCACACTTACTTTCCTAATCCCATGGGTCAGCAGTCTATAAACAGGAACAACCTGCCTTTAAAAGAAGCCAACTCTCCCAAACAGCATCATATGCGCGATGTGTGCTCGAGTGTAACCACCTAGCAACCCACTCGGATTCACAAAGCTAGCTGTTAGTCCATCCTCAAATCTTAAAACAAGGAGCTATTTGCAAATTTCCACTCAAAGCAAAGTTCCTATTAAATCTGTTTGTAAGACAAAGTGGGAAGTTTCTGTCGTGGCTCAGCGGAAACTAATCTGACTAGCATCCATGAGGACATAGGTATCGATCCCTGGCCCTGCTCAGTGGGTTAAGGATCCAGTGTTGCAGTGAGCTGTGGTGTAGGTGGCAGACACAGCTCGGATTCATGTTGCTAGGGCACAGGCCAGTGTCTACAGCTCTGATTTGACCCCTAGCCTGGGAACTTCCATATGCTGCAGGCGCAGCCCTAAAAAGACAAATAAAAATAAAAAAGACAAAGTGGGAGAAATTTAAAGTGTTTTCAGGGCCACACCCACAACATATGGAAGTTCCCAGGCTAGAGGTCATATTGGAGCTGTAGCCGAAGGCCTACACCACAGCCACAGCAACGCAGGATCAGAGCCACATTTGCAACCTACACCACAGCTCACGCAATGCCAGATCCTCAACCCACTGAACCAGGGATCAAAACCTTGTCCTCATGAATACTAGTCAGGTTCGTTAACCATTGAGCCACGATGGGAACTCCAGCTTTTTTTTTAAGAAGAATTTAAGAAAAGTTACACATACTCATCATCCCACGGGTCTTATCTGCTGTACACAGTGAGTCACTATACCATGCACAAGCTATGGCATCAGACAGACATGCTTCAAATCTTGGCTCTAGCAATTACTAGCTATATAATTTTGAACAATTCATTTAAAATCTGAAGCTCAATTTTCACATTTACAAAATGGAATTAACAGTAAAAGTACCTTAGTCATACAGCTATAGTAAGAAAACATACGTAAAAGACTGACATCACATCCAGCAAAAAAACTTTTTTTTTGTCTTTTTTTTTGCTATTTCTTTGGGCCGCTCCCGCGGCATATGGAGATTCCCAGGCTAGGGGTCAAATCAGAGCTGTAGCTGCCAGCTTATGCCAGAGCCACAGCAACGCGGGATCCGAGCCGCGTCTGCAACCTACACCACAGCTCACGGCAACGCCGGACCCTTAACCCACTGAGCAAGGGCAGGGACCGAACCCTCAACCTCATAGTTCCTAGTCGGATTCGTTAACCACTGCGCCACGACAGGAACTCCGCAAAAAAACTTTTAAAGAAAACACTGCACAACTGCCACTGTCCAGTCTAGCCAACCACCTCTCCAGTTTTGCCGTGTATTCAGCACTAAACCCAGCTCATGCAGTCTATCCTCAACAAGTGGTAGCTATTATTTATTATAGTATTACGCTCCTCATCCAAACCAGCCCTGTCTCCTGACCTCGCCTCTGCTGGTTTGTAGATTTCCTGATCCCATCTACTCGCTAATCACAGCATCTCAGAGCACATTCTACAACCAGCCAGTGTCCCTTCCCCTCCCAAGGTGGGCCCCTGCTCCCCTGTAGCTGATTCATCAGTGCCTGCTAATACTGGGCCAGTTCCATACAAGTCTAGACTAGAGATTATAGAAGGACCTGTGCTCAAATGACACTAGCGCATGTGTTCATCCACATACCTTCCAGAAAGATTTACGCAAAGTTTCACTTTTAATCATTTTTTTTAGAAAAATATTTCACTAAGACATTCTAAGCTACCCTTCCTAGGGCTTTCAAAAGTATAAACAAGGTGAGGCGATTCCAGGCCAGAGACCAGATCTGATAAATGGCTTAAATTTCATGTAAACCAGGACAAAGCTTCTAAAAACACATGGTTGATGCTTTAAAATCAACATATTCAATTATGCATGTATCTAAAAGGTCTCAGCATCCTACCAGAGCCACCTTTTACCCTTACCATCTGATTCTGACATCATCTCTCAAATCAGAGGAGTCCTGAGTACCAAAAAGAAATCAGTTTTTTGGAGCTCCCTTGTGGCCTGGGGGTTAAGGACTCATTGTTGTCACTGCTGTGGCTTGGGTTTGATCCCTGGCCTAGGAACTTCCACAAACGTGGCCAAAAACAAAACAAAACAAAAACAGTTTCTGATGGGTGGCTGTGATAATGAGTGTAGGATAGTAAGTGGCTCTGTTGTGTGTAGAAAAGATATTGCCCAGTTGTCACCACAGGGGCCTGTACCTTGCGAATGCAGGTCACCCACTCACACTTGTTAGCCTGAAGGTACTCCCCACTATCTGCTTAACTCTAAAAGAAGTCTTTCAGACCATGGCCATGTAGATTCGAATTTCCATTCTACCTACTGTGACCAAGAGACAGATGCTGTTAGACAGACAGGTCTCTATCAAATCAACCTGTGATATGGAAACAAGGAAGAGGCAAACATTCATGGCCCTTTTACTGGCACCAGGAGCTGAGACAGGAGTTTGAAGAACAGGAACTGGATAGATAGCAAATGTGATTCAGGTGAAAGGAAAGCAGGCCTGGAGCTACTTGGAGATGGTAGAAATACTAAACGCCAGGACAGGGTTAAGACTTGGGTGACACAGTTCCTTTGTGGTGCAGTGGGTTAAGGATCCAGCATTGTCCCTTTTCTTTTGGCTTCAAGTAGCAGCAAGATGGCAGTGCAGATTTTCAAGAGGAAGAAGTTTGGTCACTGATGGCAACTTCAAAGCTGAAACGAATGAGTTTCTTACTTGGGAGCCAGCTGGAAGATGGGTACTCTAGAGTCAAAGCCTGAGTATATGGCCACCAGGACAGAGAATGTTCTTGGTGAGAAGGGCCCGCGGATCTGGAAATTGACCACTGTGGTTCAGAAGAGATTTGGCTTCCCTGAGGGCAGTGTAGAGCTTTATGCTGAGACGGTGGCCACAAGAGGTCTGCATGCCACTGCCCAGGCAGAATCTTTACATTATAAACTCCTCGGAGGCCTTGCGGTACAGAAGGCCTGCTGTAGTGTGCGCTGGTGTCCCTCACAGAGAATGGGGCCAAGGGCTGGGCTATGAGGTCATAGTGTTTAGGAAACTATGAGGACAGAGAGCTAAATCCATGAAGTTTGTGGATGGCTTGATGATCCACCGTGGAGACCCTGTTAGCTACTATGTCGACACTGCCATGCACCATGTGCTGCTCAGACAGGGTGTGCTGGGCATCAAGGTAAAGATCATGCTGCCTTGGGACCCAACTGGTAAGACGGGCCCTAAGAAGCCCCTGCCTGACCACGTGAGCATTGTGGAACCCAAAGATGAAATACGGCTCACTATGCCCATCTCCAAACAGGGGGTGGGAAGCCAAGCCACCTGCCATGCCCCAGCCAGTAACCAAAGCAGAAAAAGGTCTCCTTGACAGCTAGATCTGGAGTCTGGAAGTTGCTCTATAAAGACCTTTAATAAAATATTTCCTAAAGACAAAAAAAAAAAAAAAAAAGAAAAGAAGATCCAGCACTGTCACTGCAGCAGCTTGGGTCGCTGCTACGGTGCAAGTTCCATCCCTGGCCTAGCAATTTTTATGGGCTGCAGGCACAGCCAAATAAAAAAAGACTTGGCTGGCTACTGTAGGGGAGTGGTATTAGAAATAAACACTAAAACAGAATATGAGCTACCTCACCTGCAACATGAAATACTAGACAACAAAAGTAATCTACAGTTCCTTAGGGAAAAGCTATTTAAAAACCAGAATTCTATGACCAGTGGTGATCATTCAAGTGTGCAGAAAAAAATAAAGACATTTGACTTAGGGCATTTCAGAGCATAAAATAATCAGCCCAATGTACTTTTACTGGGAAAAAATAGAGAATGTATCCTAATAATATGAAAAATAAGAAGATTCAAAACAGATACAAGAGAATCAGAAAAGCAAAATTAGACTAAAACAAATTTTTTTTCAAATATAGAAGACACATTCTTCTGCAATGCCCCTGGAACCTTTCTCAAAAATTATCATGCAACATGTCAAAAAGAAACCTCAAAGTTCCAAAACCCCCAAATCATACAGAACATATTTATGATCAAAAATGCAATAATACTGAAAATAAGCTAATAATCAAAATAAGAAGAAATCTTTTAAAAATTCTATTTTCTTCTTTTTGGCCACTCTCTTGGCATGCAGAAGTTCCCAGGCCAGGGATCGAACCTGTACCTCAGCAGTGACATGGGCCACAGCTGTGATAATGCCAGGTCCTTAACCCACTGAGCCACTAAGGGAACTTCCCAAACTACTTTTTTTTTTTTTGTCTTTTGTTGTTGTTGTTGTTGTTGTTGTTGTTGCTATTTCTTGGGCCGCTCCCGCGGCATATGGAGGTTCCCAGGCTAGGGGTTGAATCGGAGCTGTAGCCACCGGCCTACGCCAGAGCCACAGCAACGCGGGATCCGAGCCGTGTCTGCGACCTACACCACAGCTCACGGCAACGCCGGATCCTTAACCCACTGAGCAAGGGCAGGGACCGAACCCGCAACCTCATGGTTCCTAGTCGGATTCGTTAACCACTGCACCACGACGGGAACTCCCCAAACTACTATTTTAATTAGTACCATGTGGACTGTTTAGAAATACAAGGCACTAAGACCACACATTAAAACCCAAGGAGAACAGGCAAAGCAAATGGGCCAAGAAGATGATTGCCTTACTTGCTTTTATTAGAAAAAAACACTTAAAGATTGAAAAATAAATTATGTAAATATTAAACTAACAAGATTGAACATGATAAAAGAAACTAGAAGAGAGAGTTCCCATTGTGCCGCAGTGGAAACAATCCAACGAGTATCCATGAGGATGCAGGTTCAACCCTGGCCTTGCTCAGTGGGTCAGGGATGAGGCATTGCTGTGAGCTGAAGTGTAGGCTGCAAACACAGCTTGGATCCTACGTGGCTGTGGCACAGGCTGGCGGCTGGAGCTCCAATTCAGTCCCTAGCCTGGGAACTTCCATATGCTGTGGGCACAGCCCTAAAAAAGCAAAAATCAATCAAACAAACAAAAAACAGAAGAAAGAGATTATAAGGTACAGGAGAAATTATTACAATCATTAAAGTGGATAAGCAATGAGGTCTTAGCACAGGGAACTACATCAATGAGAAAAAGAATGTATATAAATATATGTATGAGTGTGTCCTTTTGCTGTACAGCAGAAATTGGCACAACACATTAATCAACTATACTTCATAAAAAAATACACTAAAAAAAGAAATTAATACAACCAAAAAACCCAAAGGAGGTGATGGCAATCTAGCAAATCATATCACGAAAGGGAAAAAAAAAGGTTAAAAAAAATTTTAATGGATTTATTATTTAATTTAATTTTTTTTTTTTTTAGGGCTGCCACAGCATATGTAAGTTCCCTGGCTAGAGGCTGAATCAGAGTTGCAGCTACTAACCTAGGCCACAGCCACGGCAATACCAGATCTGAGCTGCATCTGCAATCTGTGCCACAGCTTGCAGCAATGCCAAAACCTTGACCAACTGAGCAAGGCCAGGGATGGAACCCGCATCCTCATGGATACTAGTCGAGTTGTTAATCTGCTGAGCCACAACAGGACCCCTAAGATCAAATATTAACATCATTAATTAAGCACCTCTTAGCTCCAAGAACTGGATGCCAGGTGCTGGGGACCAGAATTGAAAAGAGCTGACATATGCTGACTAGACCCAAACCACAGATGGTGTAGAAAGGCTTCCTAGAAGGAAAACTCAGGATATTGGTATTTCTAGTTTCCTTTTTTAATCTTTATAGTTTGACTTTGTTCTTACTGGAAACTAAAAATTAACATTTATTTTATTTAATAACACAATTTTTTTAATGGCCACACCTGCAGCATATGGAAGTTCCCAGGCCAGGGACTGAGTTAGAGCCTCAGCTGCAACCTATGCCACAACTGAAGCAGTGCTGGGCCCTTTTAACCCACTGCACCGGCCTGGAGATGCAACCCATGCCTCCACAGCAACCCAAGCTGAGGCAGTAGGATTCTTAACCCACTGAGTCACAGCAGGAACTCCCTAATAATAGAATTTTTGATGATTCAGATTTTTTCCTCTTTTAGAATACTTCTAGTGAACAGGGTGAAAAATATCATATTTCTCACAGTTTCAAACCCTATTTCTCTATTTCTTCAGTTTTCTTTCTTATCAGTCCTGCTTCCTCTGCCATTCTTTTATCTATAGTTTAAGCTTGTGGGCATTAATTTACAAAGGATGTCCATAATTCTTAATTGTAAAAAATTTAACCTAGGACCAATGTACCCACTTACTTGGAGTATAGAGTATCATGTAAATGGTGGTAAAAGCATCAGGTATATACTCTTGCTTTATCAGATATACTAAATAATGCACAACTAATGCAAAATATCAATTTCATTCTGTCTCTAGTTACTTAAGATTATACCACATGCATTATCTTATCTACAGCCAAAGGTAGTACTTCTACTCAAAGCCATTGCTAAAGACTGAATTAAATTTCCTTAGAAGTAATATGCTTGTAGCTTATCTACCTCTGTCTTTTCTATTTTCCTTAAGTATCTTTAAAATGTAAAAGCAATTTAATTTGCTTCCTTTCTATTAGACAATCTAATCAATCAAGCCAAGAGTAAAATGGCAAAAAAACACAACCCTGTTTTCACTTTGCCATTTTCTCAAACACACAAAACTTAAGAACTCCTTCATCAATATAAAATAGAACTACTTTTAACTTTACATTGGAGTATAGCTGATTTACAGTGTTGTGTTAGTTTCAGGTGTACAGCAAAGTGATTCAGGTATACATACATACATACAGCTATTCTTTTTCAGTTTTTTTTCTCATATAGGTTATAACAGAATATTGAGTAGAGCTCCCTGTGCTATACAGTAGGTCCCTGTCTATTTTATTAGTGCGTAATCCCAAACTCCTAATCCCTCCCCCCAAAAAAAACCTCCTTAATCTTAATTAAGATGACATTTCACTGAGGAGACAGAAGCACTCTCTTCTATTACACTGGTCCACTACCTACAATACTGTATAATTGGGAACAAGAGACAAGGTGATATATTCGTATCAACACTTACTGAAATACTAATTAAATGCTTTAATAATCCAATAATTACATGAACACAGTCCAATGGGATCAAATTATTCCCAGTTTCTGTTTTATTAGAAACAAGTTAGTATAAAAATGTCTTTGAACTCCAAAAGGTACACCAGCAGCATTTCTCACTGTTACGACCTGTAGCAATAATATGCATCTGCTGGAAATGCCTCAAAGAACTATAGGATTTGGAAATTATTTTCATGATCACCACACCTATTTTGCTTCTCTTACACAATATTTATTCATTCAATAAATAATCACCAATCACCTATGTACCAGGCATGAAGGAAGGCAAAACCATGTGTAAAAATGTTCAGAAAAGACACAAGAATAATTCAAAACCACAACAAATTCCTGAAGATCACCTACATTTGTCTTTGATAAGGCTTTTGCTATTGTCCAATTATATTTAAATACTAGAGCATGAGGTGTCCTTCCCTATCCAACACCTAAGAACTAGATTATGACTTGCCATTTTTGAGAGCATGGATCAATCTAGTGAACTACTGAAATAAGTTAGACAGAAAGACAAATACTATATGACCTCACCTGTGGAATCTAAAAAACAAAACAACAAACAAGGAGTTCCCATCGTGGATCAGTCGTTAACAAATCCGACTAGGAACCATGAGGTTGCAGGTTTGATCCCTGGCCTTGCTCAGTGGGTAAGGATCTAGCATTGTCATGAGCTGTGGTGTAGGCTTGGATCCCACATTGCTGTGGCTGTGGCCCGTAGCTACAGCTCCAATTCAACCCCTAGCCTGGGAACCTCCATATGCAGCAGGTGCAGCCCTAAAAAGACAAAAAACAAAACAAAACAAAACAAATCCAGACAGGATAGTGCAGCTATGAAAGCAGGATCTTGGTTCCTCCTCAAAGGATACAGGTAACAATAACTTTGAGTTCTTCTGCAGAAGTGAAGGACCGCATTCAGGTGGGAGAATGGTAACTTCAGGCTGAGCACAAGATTCCTGGAACACTGCTCTGTTACCTTATCACCAACCGATCACAAGAAAGCACTTGAAACTAACAACACTCTCTCTCTTTGGGAAAGAACTGAAACCAACAATACTTCTGACTCTAACCTAGCCAGAACCCACACTGAGTAGAGGTAGGCTACCATCTTAGCTCCTCCTTCGTATCCGGTAAGAGAGTATCTGATGCTATGAGGTCAAACTAGGACTGTCATGGCATTTATTCAAATCAGCAGGTGGCACCATCTGCTAAAAGATGTGGAATCATCTCAGGTTTCTGTATAACGAGGGTCTCCTACTTTGGATTGTCATCTTCCCCTTAAATTCCTCTCTTTTGTCCTAAGGATCATCATCTTGCTGAACTTGAATGCAGGCCTCCTTTTATCTTTGACTTAGTGACCTGAGGCATACCTCACGCTTCTATTTATCGTTTTTCCATCATTCCAAGATGTTCCAATGGCTTTCTTCAGCAACTATTAACTTAAAGTGGCAAACTTATTATGTGGATTAGAACAACCAGAGTGAGACAGGAGGGAAGGGGACAGGGTACAACCCTTAAAGAGTGACAGAGCCACTGAGAAAGAGTGGTTAGAACTGACTAGGCCCAAGACGGCAGAAGATTCAACTTCCAATAGACCTTGAGCCTCATTACATACTCACTGTCATACATCAAGCATGCTAAATGCATACACCCCAGGTGCCATTTCAGTTTTCAGGCTGACCACTAAAGGCCAAAAGGTGGGTGATGGCCCAATTGCCGGAAATCTCAGCCTCTTCTCCAAAAGAGTTGGAATAATTTTCCCATTTGTTAGCCTATGAAATCAACCAGCCCATAAAAACTAACCACCCCGTATTTCGGGACCGCTTTTGACTTTTTCTTTCTTTTTTTTTTTTTTGCTTTTCAGGGCCACACCTGTGGCACACGGAGGTTCCCAAGCTAGGGGTCGATTAGGAGCTGCAGCTGCCAGCCTAAACCCCAGCCACAGTAACAGAGGATCCGAGCTGTGTCTGCAACCCACACTACTGGATTCTTAACCCACTGAGCGAGGCCAGGTTTCGAACCTGCATCCTCATGGATACTGGTTCATTTCCCCGAGCCATGAAAGGAACTCCTGGTTTTGACTTCTGAGAAGACCAGTTCTGCCTATGGAATGGGTATCTCTTTCCATAAACCTGCTTTCACTTGGCTATGGTCACTCTTGAATTCCTTCTCTCCCAAAGGCAAGGACTCTCACCTGGCGGCCCATCCCAGGCACTTGCTTGAGACCTGGGACATGACCATTTTCCTGCAACATCTTTATAAAGGAAGAGGAGGAAGGTGGTCCTCTCCTCTTCTCCACTTTTCCTTTGATTATAAAAATGTAGCCCGCTTAGTTCTTGGGGCAGAGCTCTCTTGCCTGTGCATATAGCTCTCTTACCTGCATCCTTCACAAGTGTCCCATGCTAATAAATCCATTTCTTATCTCTTTGTCCCTTGCTGAATTCTCTATGCACAGAGATATGAAAAACCTGAGCTTCTTTAAGTCCTGAGATGAGCTGTGCAGTTTCAAGAGGGCTTGATAAAACATGGTTGGTCGTCACTTCCAGAGTTTCTGATTCAGAGGGTCTGGGATGAGGCCCAAGTGTCTGCATTTCTAACACATTCCTAGATGAAAAGATGATGCTGATGCTGCTGGTCAATCACACTCCACTCAAATCCATTCACTCTCCCACTGTCCTAACCGAACCTCTCTTCAAATCTCCAATTCCTTCTGCTCTATCCTCACTCTCACTAAGGAAACAGGAGCAATCAGAAGATAGTCTCCACATTCTCCCGATGTCACATCTACCTCTCCCACACGGTTCCCTTCTTGGTCACTCTGTCCCATCAGCAAAATCCTCCTTGCTCTTCCTCTAACGCACGAACATTGCCCCTTCTTCGGGGGTCTTGCAGTGGCTGTCCGGATCATCCTTTTCCCCAGAGAGCTGCAGGACTTACTCCTTCACTTGAAACCTGTCTGCCTAGGTATCGTCTTACTACAGAGGCCTTCCCAGACCACCCGTCATTCCCCGGCCCCCATCTGGGATAACTTTTCTCCAGGGCATTTATTACCACCTGACAGTTCGTTGGTCTACCATCTATGTTGCGCTTCCTGGAGACTTTGAGAAGGGACAGAGGGGCAGCCAAATTATCTGGGATTAAACAAAATTAGTGATAAGAGAACAGGCAACACTTTAATCTGTCTATCTAAGAAAGCTGGCTGTGAAAAAAAGGAAAGAAAGAGCAGCAAGAGGCAGCAGGCTCAAGCAGAGGTTTTTCAGGACGCAGGGTTGAAGGAGTAGGTGCCAGGACCAGTGCAAAGACAAAGTTTAATACTGAAAGGATGTGTGGGAGACAAGACTGCTTAAATATGTGCAAAGAATGGTCTCACAGAACACAGGATTTTTTGCTTCTGCTTTTAAAGCAGATATCTATTTAAGAGCTTACTACATGCAGGGCACTGTGGGAAAGTGTTCACACCCAATGCCACATCTGATTTGGTTAATCTCCATAACAAATCCAAGAAGGAGGTATTATAATCAATCAGAGACACTCCACCGACCTATGTTATTAACACACAGGCTTCTCTTCCCGGTTTCCTTTCTCCCTTCCCTTACTGATAGATAATTGATCCTACTGGGCCTCCAAATGCAGGGACTCATACAGTCAAATATCAGATCTCAGGAGCAAACTTTTGAGAAGCGGCTGAACCCCTTCTTAACCACCTCAGGCAGTTATCAAACTTCCCATAAGCAATCGATTTATTTATGCTCAGAGAATCCAGAAGTCACCCTGACTCCCAAGAACCAACCTCTGCTGACTGTCTCCATAGCATCTTCATATCAATTCACCTTCAGCTGAACTCAAAGAGCCAATCCAAATAGTTTTTCATCACAGCATCTACTCCAAATCCTTTCTTTCCAATTTTACCCTCAGCCCCTCCACTTATTTTTTATTTTTTATTTTTTTTAAGGCCGAACCCGAGGCATATGGAAGTTCCCAGGCTGGGGGTCAGATCAGAGCTGTAGCTGCTGGCCTACACCACTGCCACAGCAACGTGGAACCCAAGCCTCATCTGCTACTTACACCACAGCTCACAGCCACGCCAGATCCTTAGCCTACTGGGGGAGGCCAGGGATCAAACCTGCATCCTCATGGATCCTTGTTGGGTTCATTACTGCTGAGCTATGATGAGAACTCCAAGCCCCTCCACTCTGAATGAAGCATAAAGCCTTCATTCACCAAAAACATAGATGGCACCCAACAGACATCCCTTCCCTCAACTTCGAAGTTCCATCTTATTCTCAGGAATGTTCCTTTCCTTTGTCCCATCATTATTCTTGCAAATGGTGATAACTGTATGGCATCCTTTCCAATTGATCTGCATCCCTTTTTCTTGCCTTATCTTGCTTCACTGACTGGGACCTCCAAAACAATGGTGATAACAGACATTTTTATCTTGTTCCTGATTTAATCTGTAGGGCTTCGGTTTTCCACATTTGGACAAAACTTTAGTGTTTCCCCACATGAATGGGCTTGGCTGTGGCTTATCACAACAATGCTTAATTTAAATGTCTCAAGTGTGGAACATCCACAAGCTGTTTCGTCTCACCCAGAGCCTCTTCTCTATGATAAAACTTATCCAAACATTATTCTAACACTGACAGAGATATTAGAAATATCTACATTACTTTAAAAAACAAAAAAATAAACAAACAAAAAAATGCTTATAGGAGTCCCAGTTGTGGTGCAGTGGAAACACCCATGAGGTTTTGGTTTCGATCCCTTGCCTCGTTCAGTGGGTTAAGGATCTGGCGTTACCATGAGCTTTGGTGTAGGTCGCAGATGCAGCTCGGATCCTGTGTTGCTGTGGCTGTGGCGTAAACTGGCAGCTGAAGCTCCAATTAGACCCCTAGACTGGGAACATTCATATGCCGCGGGTGCAGCCCTAAAAAGCAAAAAAAAAAATTTTAATTAAAAAATAAAAAAACACTTATAATCTCACTGGTCATTTTTTTTTTTTTGTCTTTTTGCCATTTCTTGAGCCATTCCCGCGGCATATGGAGGTTCCCAGGCTAGGGGTCGAATCGGAGCTGTAGCCACAGGTCTACGCCAGAGCCACAGCAACGGGGGATCCGAGCCGCGTCTGCGACCTACACCACAGCTCACGGCAACACCGAATCCTTAACCCACTGAACAAGGGCAGGGACCGAACCCGCAACCTCATGGTTCCTAGTCGGATTCGTTAACCACTGCGCCACGACGGGAACTCCTCACTGGTCATTTTAATCACAAGTCAGCTATTTGTTGAAATGTTTATTTTACTGTCTTCTTTATCACCAAATAATGTTCTCTCTCTCTCTCTCTTTTTTTTTTTTAACAGCAGAACGTGCAGCATATGGAAGTTCCTGGACCATGGGTCCAATCGGAGCTGCAGCTGAAATCTGCACCACAGCCACGGCAACAATGGATCCAAGCCTCACCTGTGACCTATGCCACAGCTTGCAGCAACCCTGGATCCTTATCCCGTTGAGTGAGGCCAGGGATTGAACCCACATCATCACAGAGATAATGCTGGGTCTTTAACACTCTGAGCCACAATATGAACTCCAATAACTTTCTTTCTATAATGACTATAAACATGGTTTATGTTTGCTCATTTTGCAAACTACTATATAGGTGAGTGATCTGTAAAAATGAAAAAAAAAATTGAGTTTAACTAGTGGTCAGCGGGGCCAAATTATTAGGAAAAAGAATTAGACAACCAGCTTTACAGTACAAACTAACCAACAGAAAACCAACTTCAAAAACAATTCTTTTGAAATAAGTCAAAGAAAGACAAGTTAATGCGGAATTTAAAAAACAAAATAAACAAAACAAAATGAAAACATATTTATAGATATAGACGAATGAGTTGATGCCAGAAGGGACGGGGTTGAGGGTGAGGGGCGAATAGGTGGTGGGGATTAAGAGGTACAAAGCTCCAGTTATGAAATAAATAAGCCACAAGGATGTAATATACAGCATAAGGAAAATGGTCAATAATATTGTCATAACTTGTATGAGGACAGATGGTTACTAGACTTAACGGTAATCATTTCATAATGTATGCAAATATCACATCACTATGTAGTCCACCTAAAACTAACATTTCACGTCAACCATATTTCAAAAAAGAGCAACAGCAAAAATGGTAAGAATACATTTAAAAAAAAAAACAAAAATAAAAATTCCCAAATGCTTAATAATATATTTTTATGACATGACTCTCAGCTGTTGTTTCACCTTCCAGCTAGACTACATCAGATGTAAACCACCTTTACAGCACTGTACATATGCAGGGAGCAAACATAATCTATTGAACCGAAGCGGTGTGTGTAAAAGGGCTCAATTAAATGGTGGAATGTTTCTTATAAATTAAAGCCCTACTGAGTAATCATCTTCCATGCAAATTACCTTTCATGGGGTGTTCCAACAATGTGCCATCATCATATGTAGCCACTTTAATACACGCTTATTTGTAATGCTTGACATAATGTATTCTCCCTCTTTATTCCCACAGAAATGAGAATGAGAATTTAAGCTTTTTAATTTTTCCTTACTCGACTGCCTTTGTGAGTGCACCAGTAGTGAGAAACTATTTTTTCAAAACCTAGAGTGCATAAAAATGATTTAACCAGATGCACATTACTAGCATACTTATCAGAAATAACAGTTTAAATGGATTTCTGATGGAAAAAAACACCATGTTATCCTCTCTTCCTTCAAAAAAATAAAATTTTCCTGGATGCCCCTAAACTCGCTCTCCTAATCCTAATCTCAAACCTTTATGGTTTCTGTTCTTAAACAGAAAGTCATATGCCAAAATGTAAATACACAAAATAGATATGTTAGTATTGGGGTTGGTATCGGGGCCCACATATTTCCTAAAATTTATACAAAAATCATATATTGTATGTGCATTTTCTAAGAAAAGAGTATGAAGTTTTTAATCTGACCCTCCCTCAAAGGGGTCAAAAAACAAAAAGCTTAAGAATTACCAAAACGGCTAAAAGACACACTATTTCAGGGTCATACTTTGATCTACAAATACAGAAAGTTTGTTAAAGTCCCAGTGGATACAAATTTAGTTCCCTTGGTGCTAATATGCTGCATATTTATCACACAGAACAAAAATTCCTACTCAAAAGAATCAAACAAAATGTTCAATCATAGTTATTTCTTAAAACCTAAAGAGAGATTCCACACACCCTTCCTAAGCACTCCAGATTAATTATGTGCATATGCTATATCAACCTAAGCCCTGAAAAGAATAACTGATAAGGGTAAGGGGGAATATGCCACTCCTTGGACCAGAGCCTGGTGTACCAGCAGAAGGCTGGTAAAGAAAGGCTAATTTAGCAGCACAATTTCATGTTTCATGAAGGTCTCCGTAAATGCATGGCTTCCTTATCCCTCTCCCTAAAAGTCCTTAGCTTAACTATTAACTAAATCATAAATACTGAATTTCACTTAAAAAAAAAAAGCACTTTCTCAGAGGTCTTTCCACTCACATTAACATAATGAACTAGGAAAATTCCCAAGGACCTTCAGGTTCAATTACATACCACAAATGCTACAACAGCAATCTACCGCTGAGCATGTAAGTACCTGAGTCCTGTTTGGAACACACTACCACTACACTTCTAGTTAATAAGCACAATCCCCAGGTTCTATTCAGAATTAATGCCCCCACAGAAACCCTAAGTAATAACGCATGATTTTGCAAGGAAGGCAGAAACTTTCTTATAAACCTAGTGTTGCAGAAACACTGCTGACTATATCTGCATTGATCCAGATATGTTTGCTTTTTTTTTAAAAAATAGCAGCTTGAGCAAGGAACACTTCTGAAGACTTAGTAGTGAAGAAAACAATATCAACATTGCAAAAGAATTTCAGATTTTTTGGAGTTTAAAGCAACAGAATCTTATGCAATCCTCAAGTATTCAAAAGCACAAAATACATTAGGGACACACTATGTATATAAAATTATCCTTAACTAAAATAAATACCACAAAGAAAAATACATTTAACTTAAAAAAAAAAACTTTTTTTTACAGGAGTTCCCACTGTGGCTCTGCAGGTTAAGAACCCTGATAGAGTGTCCTTGAGGATGCAAGTTCCACCCCTGGCCTTGCTCAGTGGTTTGGGGATCTGGCATTGCCATAAGCTGCAGCCATAGGTCACAGATGCAGCTCAGTTCCAGTGCTGCTATGGCTGTGGGGCAGGCCTGCAGCTGCAGCTCCAATTTGACTCCCAGCCCAGGAACTTCCATATGCCACAGGTATGACCATACAAAGAAAAAAAAATTTTTTTTAAATGTCACAGCACTCTGTAAGTTAAATTTCATTTCTTTCGTATTTCAAACTTTACTAAAAGCTTTACCATGCAGCATTTCAGAAACTGTCATTTTCTAGAAAAAATTTTAAAAAGTTTAACTATCGATTATGTGAATTCAATGGTCTTCAACCTCTCTGAGGTTAGGGGACACTCAAATACTAGAATTTTGGTTACACACCTCAAAGAACTGAGTCACATCCTCACGCAGCACTCTCTAGTGGATCTCCTTTCCCCACTGTGTGTCTGTTTAAATAGCGCTCTTTACTGTCCTGACCTACATGCTCACAAGGCAAAGTTCTTGCATGCTCCAGTCAATACGCAATCTTCCCTAGAGCTGGCTGGACACTGTCCCTTGCCTTTTGCCACGCATCCTGCCCCACATTTCATCACATGACCCACTCAGACCTAAGTCACAGTGCTTCTCCTACTGAAATAAAAATAAAGTTTTCTCCAAAATCTGATAACCGTTTGTAAGGATTTATAGTGTAAGGGCTACAACAGGACATGATTTGAAGCCACTGTGCTAAGATGATAAGCTTTAAAATATTTTAATAAATTGCTCAGCGTTGGCCATAAAGTCAAAGTAGAGAGACACATATCGACTTTCAACAATACGAGTACTTTTTTTTTTACTTGTCTTTTTAGGGCCGTATCAGTGGCATATGGAGATTCCCACGCTAAGGGCTGAATGAGAGCTGCAGCTCTGGCCTATGCCACAGCCACAGCAACGTGGGATCTGAGCCATGCCTTCGACCTACACCACAGTTCACGGCAATGCCGGAGCCTTAACCCACTGAGCAGGGCCAGGGATCAAACCCGAGTCCTCATGGATACGAGCCACAACGGGAACTCCAACAATACAAGTATTTATTTGTTGAACTCAATTTTCTCTTGTATCTAGTGTTTAAATATCTTCCTTTATAGATATTTAAACCTCAATAATAATTTGTCTATGTGCCCCACACTCTACTCACATGAATTTATTTAATCCTCACAAAAACCCTATGAGGTATACAGTTAGTGTGACATCCTTTCCATTAATGTGAAACTAAGCACAGAGAGGTTAAGTGCTAATAAGGGCTAGAAACAAGATTTAAACCCAGGCAGTCTGAGTTCAAAATCCATGATCTTAATCCAAAATCCTAGCTAAAATAATTCATTGTTAACATATTTGTTACAGTAGTCTTGGCACTGAGACGATCTGGAAAAAACCAATTTAGACATTTTTATTTTCAAGTTAAAGATTAGGTAAATTACTAATCACAAAAATCACTGTGTTGGAAAATCTCAGATTAAATGTTAATAAAACAAGTATCTATGAAAAAGAACTAAAAATCTGAGTTCCTTCTCTTCCCTAGATAATTTTCTTACTTATAAAATATCATTCCTACACTTACATCTGGCTTAAACAGTAAAAAATTAATAAGCAAAAAAAAAAAAAAAACCCAGCAGCTCCTTAGATGATTTAAGAACCTGCTGCCTACCAGCAGGTTACAATCTACCTGGAGAGGATCTAAAGTACTTCACTTCTAAAGTAATCAAAGGCAAAGATAACAAAATCCTTTAAGTTTCTAAGTATGCTTTTTACTATAAAATAGAGCCAAATTATAGAAACTGTAACAAAAAGAAAAATACAATCCATAACCCCAGCACACTAAAAATGTTAGTTTTGGAGTTCCCGCTGTGGTGCAGTGGATTAAGGAGGACATGGTGTTGCCACAGCTGTGGCACAGGTCGAAGCTGCAGCTCAGATTTGATTCCCAGCCTGGGAACTTCCATATGAGGTGCAGCCAAAATGGGGGGTGGGGGGAGTTAGCATTTCAGGGTATTTTCTTCCAATTTTTTCTTTATGCAGTGCCTTGTATAACTGCTATTATTGAGCAGAGAAAGAGGGAGGGAAAATGGAAAGGCAAATGAGATTTTTGGAGTTTTTTTTCTTTAACTTGAACAATTTATAGTAGGGGTTTTTCATGTTGCCACAAGGATGACCTATCATCACACCCACCCTCCAATTACCTGTCCAGCCTCATCCCCTGCTACTCCCCACCCTTTCTCTCAAAAGCAGCCCTTCACCTTATTGTTGTTGCTAGAACATATCAGGCGCATTTCCAACTCTGGCCCTTTGTACTTTCTGTTCCCTCTGCCTTAAATGCTCTTCCTCTAGCTGCCTATATCAAGCCTTTCGACTTATTTTCAGTCCTTACTCAAAAGCCATCTTCTCAGTGAGGCTTTCTTCAGCAATCTAAAATGTCAAGCCCTCACCCTGAAGTATTTCACTTCTTCCTTTCCTGCCTTTTCTTTTTTCTTTCTTAGACTTATCCCTTATATGTTATTTTCCATATTTATCTTATTTATTCTCTGTCTCCTCTACTAAAAGTTCTATGAGGACCGGAATTTTTCTTTCTACTGATTTCCTGACACCTAGAAAAGTACCTAAAATAGCAAATGTCCAGTAGATATTGCTGGGTGGATAATCTCAAGAATCATCATTTTAAATGGCTACATCCTATTCATCAAGTGCTTACACCAGGATTTATCTAATAATAAATATATATCCCTTCAGATGGATATACTGATTATTGCCAATCTTTCACTATTTCATACAATGCTCTAACGCAAGGGTCATCTAGTTTTCTCCGGAGAGGGTCAGATTATAGACATTTTCTGCTCTGCGAGGGCTCTGTAACAATGAAATCCTAGCTTTGCAGCACCAAAGCAGCCACAGACAAGGAAAGAGCTGCCATAGATCAGACTTAGCCTGTGCTCCCTGGTCCCGTGCTCCCTGGTCCTGTTTCATTGCATGATGTTGTACATGTATCTTTTCCTATCTTTGCAATTATTAGATCAATGAGTATGAATGTATTTATGGTTCTTGATACATTTATCAAATCACTTTTCAAAATGATAAACCTGAGGAAGGGGGACAAGAGGAACACCAACACAATGATAGTGTGGTGTGAATGATGCAACCACTCTCCAAACTAGCATTATCTACTAAAGCTGAATGTACATATACATGCCTTATTACTCAGCGATCCATCAGGATATTTGTTTTTCCTCATAAAGGTTGTGTTAGGTATTCGAAGGAGCACAAGAGCTTCCTCTGGGACGCTAATATTGCCCTGCTTATTGATCTAAGTGCTAGTCACGTGTTCAACTTGTAAAAACCCATCAACTGTACATAAACATGATACTTTCACTTTTGTGTGTACATTACACTTCCCACATGCCACCCAAAATACGCCACTTTGATTATTTTGAGCTGATGACATCTGAGCAACAGGAAATGCAGAAAGGGCTGACCTCCCTGTACCTAAAAGCAGGTCAAAAAATTTCCCATGAGAAAGCTGCCCTCCTTATAGAGGGCAAGAATAACATTTATCACTGGTAACTGAGAGCCAGTGCCAAAATGGATCAAAAAATAAAGCTACTAAAATAACCTTTATCTTCCATTAGTTTTCCCCTTATATTTCCTAGTTACTGTCTCACAATTTACAGCCCCTAGTTAAGATTCCTTTGTCTTGTGACTTCTCTACAAATTTATCCTTTCTTTGTTTAAAATATATATACCCTCTAAATCCTAACTGCTTCTTTGGGTCTTCATTTTCCTTATGAAGACTGCTATGTGCACGTAACAATATTAACCAAATTTGTATACTTTTCTCCTGCTCATGTGATCCCTGATAATGTGTCTTAGGTCAGTTTAACTCTTCAGCCTAGACAGAATCTAGGGGGGTAGAAGAAAGTTTTTTCCTCCCTTACAACTTCAAAGTTTAAAAAACAAAACAAAACAGGAGTTCTGTGGCGCAGCGGGTTAAGGATCCAGTGTTGTCACTGTAGTGCCTTGGGTCACTGCTGTGGTGTGGGTTCAGTCCCTGGCCCAGAAACGACCTTGTGCCATGGGCGCAGCTAAAAACAAACAAACAAAAAAACAAACAAAACTCCACTATACACCATCAGCAAGAAATATGAGAATAACTTCCTCCCCTCCCTTTCCTCTCTCATCAGCAATGGACATTATCTCATTTTATATCTTTGCTTTTCATTTTTTAAAAAAAGTATCAATATTCAGGAGTCCCCATTGTGGCAAAGCGGAAACAAATCTGACTAGGATCCATGAGGATGCGGATTCCATCCCTGGCCTCACTCAGGTGGTTAAGGATCCAGCATTGCCATAAGCTGTAGTGTAGGTCACAGATACAGCCTGAATCCTGAATTGCTGTGGCGGTGGTGTAGACTGGCAGCTATAGGTCCAATTCGACCCCTAGCCTGGGAACTTCCATATGCTGCAGGTGTGGCCTTAAAAAGCAAAAAGCAAAAAAAAAAAAAAGATTCAATTAAATATCTATTTGGATGCTTAATAAGAAGGCATTAACAAAAAGGATATTAAGGCAAACCTAAGAATATATTTTGCCTCCCAAAATAATTTTTAATAAGAAAAGCCCTAAACTTCTGAGACAATTACTTTACTAATGGAAAGTACAGATTATATACCTTATCAGTATGTAAACACATTATTAGGAAAAATCTAAATATATAGGGAAACCTACTTTGGGGTAAGACTTTCGTTTGTCAGAGAAAAGCCAGCAAGTTGGTAAAAAAAAAAATGTAAAAATATATTACATATCAAAAATATATTCATACACCAAATATATTCATAACAAAATATATTCACTGGTAAAATATTATTTATAAGACTATAGTTTTTGGTGAATATATTCATATACAATAATATTCAAAAACAAAATATTTGTAAGATGACTATACCATCAATATGACTATACCTTTAAAACACAGCGCATTTCCTAAAATACTTAGCTAAAGCTTCATAGAAATCTTCAAAGGCTATTTTAAACAGGGTTTTGGTAAATCAGTGAATTTGATGGTATTTTAGTTAGGTGGATGAATCCTTCCTTGCATTAGCTGTGGGAAATAGATCTAAAATGGCAAAACTAGGAGTTTTTCTGTCATGGCTCAGCGGACACAAATCTGACTAGCATCCATGAAGACACAGGTTCAATCCCTGGCTTTGCTCAGTGGGTTAA
The DNA here is from genome assembly GCF_016906955.1 of Phacochoerus africanus. Classification (NCBI taxonomy): domain Eukaryota; kingdom Metazoa; phylum Chordata; class Mammalia; order Artiodactyla; family Suidae; genus Phacochoerus; species Phacochoerus africanus. The sequence continues at coordinate 255,174,567 of NC_062545.1, read as the reverse complement.
GGATCTGGCGTTGCCATGAGCTGTGATGTAGGTTGTAGACACGGCTCGGATCTGGTATTGCTGTGGCGTAGGTCAGCAGCTGCAGCTCCAATTCGACCCCTGGCCTGTGAACCTCCACATGCCGCAGGTACAGCCCTAAGAAAACAAAAGAAATAAAATAAAATAAAATAAAATAAAATAAAATAAAATAGCAAAACTTAGAAAAATCAAGAAAATGTATTGGGGAGTGAAAAAAATCTTGAAAATGTCTCTACATCTGCTTGGATTCATCCAGATGCCAGAAAGGGATTCCTTTGGCAAATTTCCAAGAGCAACTGAAATGTCTTCACTTAACTACATGTGAGGTACATTTTCACTGAAAATAATTAAAATCCTAAGTTTTGTCCAGGAGTTAAACTTTAGTTACAGAGAAATTCATTAATGTAGAGCTTCTTGTTTCCTCAAGACGCCAGATAAATAAAGAACATTCCTGAATTGTAATTGTCATGAAAATGTTAACAACCTGAACAATTCAAAAAAGAATTACTCTCTGCAACAAATATATATTGGCTTATCACTATATTATAAAGCAGATAAACTACAAAAGCTGTTAATCAAATTACTGCATATCTTACCCTCTTTTTTTTTTTTTTTATAAAAACACAGATATCTGCCCCCTTTGGTCAATAGGAAAAAAACCAGTTTTCCAAGATAGTAACAAAAAAATCAGTCTAAGAATGAATAAGGTCTTCTAAACAAGCAGGATAGTAGCAGAAGCTCAGTTTTGGACTCTCCTCAAATGCACTCATAAAAACAGATGGAACAGACCAAGAAACAAACCCACACATATGCTCAACTAAGTTTTTACAAAGGTGTAAAAGCAATTCAATGGAGTAAGGACAGCCTTTTTGACAAGTGGTGCTGGAGTAACTGAACATCCACAGGCAAAAATTAACCTCAACCTAAACATCACATCCTAAAGAAAAACTGACACAAATTGGATCACAGACTTAACTGTTAAGTATAAAACAAAACAAAACAACTTATATCAAACAATGTAAGAAAATCTCTAGGATCCAGGGTTAGGCAAAGTGTTCTTAGAACTTGACACCCAAAGCAAGATCCATAAAAGGAAAAATTGGTAAAATTAAAATAAAAAATTTTTGCTTTGTGAAAGCCCATGCGAAGAGGACTGAAAGACAACTACAGACTGTAAGAAAGCATTGGCAAAGCAAATATCTGACAAAGGACTACTATCTAGAACATATACAGAACTCTCAAAACAGTAAAACAAACCAAAAAAACCAATTGGAAAATGGACAAAAAACAATGAACAACAAAAAAAGAAAATCGACAAAAGATGTAAACAGACATTTCACAGAAGAGGATGTACAGAGGGCAAATGAGCACATGAAAAGATGTGTAATATTAGCCATTCGGGACACCCAAATTAAAAACACAGTATGACTAAACACACACCAGAATGGCTAAAATAAAAAATGCTGGCAAGGATGTGGAGAAAATGGATAACTTATATATTACTGGTGAGAATATAAAATGGTAACAGACACTCTGGAAAAGTCTGGCAGTTACTTAAAAAATTAAACACGTAATTACCATATGATACAGCAATTATACTCCTGAGTATGTATCTCAGAAAAAGGAAGCTATGTTGGTAACAGCTGCATTTGTAAAAACCAAGAATGGAAGCATCTTAGCTGTCCTTCAGCAGATGAATGGATAAACCATAACATATTCATGGACAAACTACTGATATACGCAACAACCTGGAATCTCCAGGGAACTACTTAGTGAAAAAAGTCAATCCCAAAAGATAACATGCCATATGATTACATTTATATAATGATTTTTTTTCTTTTTTTTTTTTTTTGCTTTTTAGGGCCACACCCTCGGCACATGGAAATTCCTGGGCTGGGGGTCTAATCAGAGCTGCGGCCACCAGCCTACCGCACAGCCACAGCAATGCAGGATGCAAGCTGTGTCTGCGGCCCACACTCCAGCTTACTGAAACACTGGATCCCTGACCCACTGAGCGAGGCCAAGGATCAAACCCACATCCTCATGGATACCAGTCAGATGCATTTCCACTGCGCCACAACAGGAACTCCCATTTATATAACATTTTTAAGTGACAAAGTTCCAGAAATGGAAGACCTAGTAATGGTTGTCTGGGGTTAGGGACGGGGTGACAGGGAGGAAGAAGAGAGGGCTGGTAGAAACGACAGCCTACACAGGTGATAAAATTGTACTGAGCCTAACACACACACACACACACGAGTAAAAGTAAAACTGGCAATCTGAGTAAGAGTGGAGGATTGCATAGACGCCACTGTATTCACTTGCTAGGGCTACCACAACAAAATACTGCAGACTGGGTGGCTTAACCAACAGAAATTAATTTTCTCACAGATCTGAAGCCTAGAGATCCAAGATCAAGGTGTTGGCAAATCTGGTTTCTTCTGAGTCTCTCTTCTTGGCTTCCAGACATCCAACTTCTCACCGTGTCTTCACATGGTCTCTCTGTACATACATCCCTGGTGTCTCTTTCTGCGCCCAAATTTCCTCTTACAAGGACACGTGCCACATTGGATCAGGGTCACCCTCAGCAGCCTTGCTTTAACTTAATCACCTCATTAAAGTCTTAGCTCCAAATATAGTCACATTCTGGAGCACTGGGTATTAGGGATTCAACACATGAATCTGGGGAATACAATTCAGCCCATAACAGCCAATATCCTGGCTGTGATATTATAAGTAACATTTTACAAAATGTTAACTACTAGGGGAAGCAGGAAGTATGCAAAGAATCTATTATTTCTTAAAACTGCAAGTGAATCTACAATTATCTCAAGGGGGACAAAAAAACTAGATAGAATAACTAGTTTTTTAAAAAAAAAAAAGTAACTAGTGGAGTTCCCATCATGGTGCAGCAGAAATGAATCCAACTAGGAACAATGAGGTAGCAGGTTCGATCCCTGGCCTCGCTCAGTGGGTTAAGGATCCGGCATTGCCGTGAGCTGTGGTGTAGGTCACAGACTCGGCTCAGATCTGATGCTGCTGCGGCTCTGGGTGAGGCCAGCAGCTGTAGCTCCAATTCGACTCCTAGCCTGGGAACCTCCATATGCTGCGAGTGCGGCCCTAAAAAGCCAAAAAAAAAGGTAACTGGTAAAAAAAAAATAAATAAAGATGGTCAAAAGAATTAGGTGATAAAGTAGCCCATGAACCCCAGATAAGTAGGCAGAGCTAAAACACCCACATGAACAAGACACCCACAAAAACTGGGCAGGTGAGGGGAAAAAAAAAGAGTGATTATAGAAAAATAAATTACCAAAAATCACCTTCAAAAAGAAAGGATCCCATTTAAGTGAAAATGGATGTGAAAAGTCAAGTTTCTCAGGCTTTCAGAGTAGACCACAAGACCATGGGGACCAAGTATGAGGCCTTAGGAAGAAAACTGCTGGGATTAAAATCTAAATCAAAAGAAGAGGCATCACTTCGGAGAAAGGAGAAAGACACCCAAAGGAGGCCAATATCAGAGGATATCACCGAGGAAACTAAATAAAGAGGACATATTTTTTCCTTTATTTTGAAATACAATACACAATTAGAAATAATAAGTGAACAAACTGCTGATATGTCACAATTTCACAAAGAGAAGACATTCATGTAAGCAGCAAGCAGATCGAGAATGAGAACATTACCCACATCCCAGAAGCCTCCGCCTTCTTCTTTCTAGTCGCTAATTCCTCAAGGGATCATGCTCGCATCACACTTGCTCATGTCCACTGGCCAAAGTAAGCTGCATGGCAAAAATGAGACTCACTGTGGAAATGGACAACACAAGGGTATAGATACCAGGAAATGTGATTTATTGGGGGCCCTTAATGTAACACTCTTCCACATATTATACTGACGGTCATTTCGGGAGAATTTAGTTTGGGGCTATTATAAACAGTACTATGAACATTCTAATAAATTTATTTGGTAAGCAGGCAACTCCAAGTTGAATTCCTGAGTTATAGGATACACTTATGTACCGCTTTAGTAGATGCCAAGCACCTTTCTAAACTGCTTGTATCCATTTACATTTTTTTTTTTTTTGGCTTTTTAGGGCCACACTTGTGGCATACGGAAGTTCCCAATCTAGGGGTCAAATCAGAGCTACAGCTCTTGACCCACATCACAGCCACAGCTGGGGATCCGAGCCTCATCTGTGACCTACACCACAGCTCATGGCAACACTGGATCCCTGACCACTGAGCAAGGCCAGGGACTGAACCCACATCCTCATTTACACTAGTTGGTTTTCTGCTGTGCCACAAAGGGAACTCTCCATTTTTTACATTTCTATACCAATTAACACTTCCAATAGCAGTGCAGGAGATTTTCAGTTACGCTACATTCTCAAAATACTCAGTATTGTTCATTTATTTCATTTAGCCATTCTAGTGGGTATGCAATGGTATTTCACTTTGAATTTAACTGAGTGGCTGTATTTTTTAAAACTCCATATAAGAAACCAGGAGAAATTTTCAAATCATGAGACTGAGAAAATCACCTTGGTCCCACCCCCATCACAGAAACTACATAAAGTACAGGTACCTCTCTAATTTAAACATGAAAAAGGAGTTTTCTTGTGGCCCAGAGGGTTAAGGATCTGGCAAAGTCACTGCAATGGTTTGGGTCACTGCTGTGGCACAGGTTTGCTCCCTGGCCCATTCTGCATTTCTCCGACATAGCCAAAAAAAAAAAAAAATTAAATAAATAAATAACATGAACAAGAAAAATTATGTAATCCGACCCTATGAAAGGGACTGTAAGGGAAAAAATTAAAAAGAACCAAATAATGTGCCAATACTGCCAATGAAGATACATCACAAAAACACGGCTTTAAAGTAGATGAGAACTGCAATGTAATATTTCAGTATGAATTAAAAGAAATTAGGAAAACGATAGAAGCTATGAAAGAAAGCATACATCAGGAATAGAAAAGCTAAAAAAATGGCAATTGCCAACCAATAAGAGCATTTAAAAACAAAAATGAGAGGCGTTTCCTGGTGGCCTAGTGGTTAAAGATTCAGCATTGTCAGTATGGTGGCTCTTTGTCACTGCTGTGGCTCAGGTTTGATCCCTGGCCTGGGAACTCCCCCATGCCTCAAGGGTGGCAAAACAACAACAACAAACCAGAAACAACAAAGTTTAGTACAGAATAGGAAAGAAAAAAAATTTTAAAGGAAGACAAAACTAGAAGGAACACTAAGCTTAAAGATATGTAAAGTAAATTAAAGAGACAAAAAGACAAAAAGAGAAAATAAAGCAAATATAAAAAATAAAAAGGGAGTTCCCACTGTGGCTCAGCAGTAATGAATCTGACTAGTATCCACGAGGACGTGGGTTCGATCCCTGGCCTCACTCAGTGGGTTAAGGATCCTGCATTGCTACGGCTGTGGTATAGGCCAGCAGCTGCAGCTCCAATTCGACCCCTGGCCTGGGACTTTCCATATGCCATGGGTACAGCCCTAAAAAAAAGACAAAAAATAAAATAACATAAAATAAAAAGAATTTTCCTACTGCATAGCACAGGGAACTATATCCAGTCTCTTGGGACAGATCATGACAGAAGATAATATATGGCTGGGTCACTGTGTTGTACAGCCAAAATTGGCACAACATTGTAAATTGACCTTACTTTAATAAAAAATTAAATTAAAAAAAAGAATTTGAGGAGTTCCCATTGTGACACAGTGGAAATGAATCCGACTAGTAACCATGGGGTTGCAGGTTTGATCCCTGGCCTCACTCAGTGGGTTAAGGATCTGGTGTTGCCATGAGCTGTGGTGTAGGTTGAAGATGTGGCTAGGATCCTGTGTTGCTGTGACTGTGGTATAGGCGAGAAGCTAGAGTTCCTATTCAATCCCTAGCCTGGGAACCTCTATATGCCATGGGTGCAACCCTAAAAAAAAAGAAAAAAAAAAGAATTTGAAGAAGGGTACAGACATTAAAAAATAAGCAACAGACATTAACAAATAAGACCCAACATACATGTAACAGAAGACCTCTAAGAAGAAAATAAAAACAAATGAAAAAGAATAACTATTAAAATATAAAATTGATCAAAAAAATTATACACCATGACCAGGTAGGGTTCATCCCAGGTTCACAAGGATGGTTCAACATACGCAAATCAATCAGCATCATACACCACATTAACAAAAGAAAAGTCAAAAATCATATGATCATCTCAACAGACACAGAAAAAGCATTTGACAAAGTCCAACATCCATTCATGATCAAGACCCTCGCCAAACTGGGTATAGAGGGAACATTCCTGAACATAATCAAAGCCATTTATGATAAATCCACAGCAAATATAATGCTCAATGGGGAAAAACTGAAAGCCTTCTCGCTCAAATCTGGAACAAGACAGGGATGCCCACTCTCACCACTGCTCTTCAACATAGTTTTGGAAGTCCTAGCCACAGCAATTAGACAAACAAAAGAAATAAAAGGCATCCATTAGGAAGAGAAGAGATAAAACTGTCACTGTATGCAGACGACATGATACTATACATAGAAAACCCTAAGGACTCAACCCCAAAACTACTTGAACTGATTAATAAGTTCAGCAAAGTAGCAGGATATAAGATTAACATTCAGAAGTCAGGCGCATTTCTGTATACCAGCAATGAAATATTAGAAAAGGAATACAAAAATATGATACCTTTTAAAATGCACCTCACAAAATCAAATACCTCGGAATACACCTGACCAAGGAGGTAAAGAACTTATATGCCGAGAACTATAAAACTTTAATCAAAGAAATCAAAGAAGATGTAAAGAAATGGAAAGATATTCCATGTTGATGGATTGGGAAAATCAATATTGTAAAAATGGCCATACTACCCAAAGCAATCTACAGATTCAATGCAATCCCTATCAAATTACCCATGACATTTTTCACAGAACTAGAACAAATGATCCAAAAATTTATATGGAACAACAAAAGACCCAGAATTGCCAAAGCAATCCTGAGAAACAAAAACCAAGCAGGAGGCATAACTCTCCCAGACTTCAAGAAATACTACAAAGCCACAGTCATCAAAACAGTGTGGTACTGGTATCAAAACAGACAGACAGACCAATGGAACAGAATAGAGAATCCAGAAATAAACCCTGACACCTATGGTCAATTAATCTTTGACAAGGCAAGAACATCAAATGGGAAAAAGAAAGTCTATTCAGCAAGCATTGCTGGGAAACCTGGACAGCTGCATGCAAAGCAATGAAACTAGAACACACCCTCTCCCCATGCACAAAAATACACTCCAAATGGCTGAAAGACTTAAATATACGACAGGACACCATCAAACTCCTGGAAGAGAACACAGGCAAAACACTCTCTGACATCAACATCATGAATATTTTCTCAGGTCAGTCTCCCAAAGCAATCGAAATTAGAGCAAAAATAAACCCATGGGACCTCATCAAACTGAAAAGCTTTTGCACAGCAAAGGAAACCAAAAAGAAAACAAAAAGACAACTTACAGAATGGGAGAAAATAGTTTCAAATGATGCAACCGACAAGGGCTTAATCTCTAGAATATCCAAGCAACTTATACAACCCAACAGCAAAAAAGCCAATCAACCAATGGAAAAATGGGCAAAAGACCTGAATAGACTGTTCTCCAAGGAACATATAGAGATGGCTAGCAAACACATGAGAAAATGCTCAACATCGCTGATTATAAGAGAAACACAAATCAAAACTACCATGAGATACCACCTCACACCAGTCAGAATGGCCCTCATTCATAAGTCCACAAATAACAAGTGCTGGAGGGGCTGTGGAGAAAAGGGAACCCTCCTGCACTGTTGGTGGGAATGTAAACTGGTACAGCCACTATGGAGAACAGTTTGGAGATACCTTAGAAATCCATACATAGAACTTCCATATGACCCCGCAATCCCACTCCTGGGCATATATCCAGACAAAACTCTACTTAAAAGAGACACATGCACCCGCATGTTCATTGCAGCACTATTCACAATAGCCAGGACATGGAAACAACCCAAATGTCCATCGACAGATGATTGGATTCGGAAGAAGTGGTATATATACACAACTGAATACTACTCAGCCATAAAAAGAATGACATAATGCCATTTGCAGCAACATGGATGGAACTAGAGACTCTCATACTGAGTGAAATGAGTCAGAAAGACAAAGACAAATACCATATGATACCACTTATAACTGGAATCTAATATCCAGCACAAATGAACATCTCCACAGAAAAGCAAATCATGGACTTGGAGAATAGACTTGTGGCTGCCCAATGACGGGAGAAGGAGAGAGTGGGAGGGATCGGGAGCTTGGGGTTATCAGATACAACTTAGAATAGATTTACAATGAGATCCTGCTGAGTAGCATTGAGAACTATGTCTAGATACTCATATTGCAACAGAACAAAGGGTGGGGGAAAAAATGTATACATGTAAGAATAACTTGATCCCCATGCTGTACGGTGGGAAAAAATAAAAAAATAAAATAAAATAAAATTGATAAAAAAGACATATTAAAAATATTTGAGTCAACATAATAAAACACATAGTGTGTGTCTGGAAAAATTAACAGAGAAGAGCCAACACTTAAGACATATTCCAGTAAAATTATTTGTCTCTTAAAATGAAGAAGAAAAGTCCTTTGGGCACATAGGGGAAAAGATAGAGACTCTTAAAAAAGAAAGAAAATCATATTGGTATTAGACTCTGACAACCCTTTTTATCAGAATACATTAGAGTTGGACTCTGCAAAATATGGCTTATGGACCAAATCCAGCACACTGTCTGGTTCTGTAAATAAAGTTTTACTGGAGCACAGTCATGCTTATTCTCTACGGCTGCTTCTACACTGATATGGCACAGCTAAATAATGGTAACTGTGACCTACGGCCCACAAAACCTAAAATAATTACTTTTCGGCCTTTTAAAGAAAACATTTGTCGGAGTTCCCGTCGTGATGCAGTGGTTAACGAATCCGACTAGGAACCATGAGGTTGCGGGTTCGGTCCCTGCCCTTGCTCAGTGGGTTAACAATCCGGCGTTGCCGTGAGCTGTGGTATAGGTCGCAGACGCGGCTCGGATCCCGAATTGCTGTGGCTCTGGTGTAGGCCGGCGGCTACAGCTCCGATTCGACCCCTAGCCTGGGAACCTCCATATGCCACAGGAGCAGCCCTAGAAAAGGCAAAAAGACAAAAAAAAAAAAAGAAAGAAAATGTTTGTCAAACCCTAAAACAGAGCAACATATTTAAGACATTTGAGGAAAGAAAATGCAGGCCAAGTAATTATATTCAGCCAAACTGACCTTCAAGTATAAAAGCCACAGATAAAAAGTTTTAAATATGAAAGACAGGAGCTATTATTCATATGAGTCATTTATGAGGATGCGCTGAGCTTTAGGCTATCAAATGATGATTACAGAAGCCTTAGCATAAGAACTTATGTTGTACACTGAATATATTCAACTATAGAACTAAAACCAATAATGGGCAAAGGTGACAGAGTGGTATATGATTTATATGGGGTGAACAAACAAAACTGAGAAATCTTGAGGAATTGACTGGTCCATGGGCTTGATTATATATGAAAGATGGAGCTGAGAATAAGGCAGGAGTCACAGACGCCTAAATTTCTGGACTGAGAAAATGGATGGAAGGGAGAAACATTCAGTAAACTAAGGAATACAAGGAAACACACAGGTTTGAAGAGAAGGTAAGTCAAGTTTGGGGCATGTTGAATGTAAAACGTCTGTGGAATATCCAGTTGGTAGCTGCATACGTCTGGATTTCAGAGCCCCTGAGTGGTTCTCAGATTCAAGAGTCATCAGAAAGGAAGGTGCGAAATTATCAGAATGGTGCATAATTTGCCAAGCAAATAGCGAGACCAGTATCTGAAAAAGGGCACCTCATAATTCACAAGAAAACAGCATCAGTACTTCCACTAAATTTGGTGGCATCGGAGTTGCCGCTGCACAGCGGAAACAAATTCGACTAGTATCCATGAGGATGCGGGTTTGATCCATGGCCTCACTCATGAGGTGTTGCTGTGAGCTGTGGTGTAGGTTGCAGACATGGCTCGGATCCCATGGTACTGTGGCAGAGGCAGGCAGCTGTAGCTCCAATTAAAACCCTAGCCTGGGAACTTCCATATGCTGCTGGTGAGGCCCTAAAAAGCAAAAAAATAAAAAATAAATTTTTTTTTAATTTGGCTACAATGATAGTCTCCTGTATTCCAAACCAATTATTAAGAATTTTCTACTTTAAACTATTCAAAATAAAGCATTTAAAAATAATGAATATGAAGAGTGAATAAAAGCAAAGCCTTTAATTACCCACTTTAGATATTTTAAATGGCATACAAAGTTTATCATATTGCTATGTACTGAGTCTTGTACTCAAGTGAAAAAAATGCCAAAAGTAAAAAAGGCGTAAAGATGAAATCACTATAAAATTACAAATATGGAGTGAGTTATATATGTATATATGAAAGACAATGGTGGTGGAATAGGCTGTGTTATGGGCTGAACTTCGTTCCCCCTGAATTCATACACTGAAGTCCTAACCCCATAACTCAGCTGGTGACTGTAGGTAATTAAGGTAAAATGAGGTCATCAGGGTGAGTCCTCAGGATACGGACTGATGTCCTTATAGGAGGAGATCAGGACAACAGTAGAAAAGACCCTGGGAGGACACCTAAGGAAAACAGCCATCTCCAAGCCAAGGAGAGTGGCCTTAGGAGAACCCAACCTTACCAACATCTTGATCTTTGACTTCTAGCTTCCAGAACTGTAAAAAAAAAAAACAATTTTTTTGTAATTTAAGCCACCCAGTCTGACATACTTTGTTATGGCAGCCCTTGCAAATGAATACAGGCTGGAGAGAGAAAGCAGGCCGAGCTAGGTAAGAGTTCACAAACACTGATAATATTCCAGTAAGTATAAAGTGTCATAACAGAAAAGTAGAGCTTTTGATAATGTGGGGACTATGGCTTATATGCAATAATGAAATTTTTTAAACAGTAGTACTTCCAGTGGAAAAACTGGGAAGATATTGACAAAGGAAAAGTGAAAGGACACACTATTTGCAATTAGAAAAGGTTAAAGTTTTGAGGAAAATCAAGAAGAGGATCCAATCAAGATAGGTCGTATTCTCAAAATTTAATTAAAAAGGGAAATAAAACAATCCAGCCAAGCAAGGGAAAGTTATGGAGGCAACTTTGGATAATTCTCTGGAATTAAAAAGAATTTTTTTTTTCTTAAATAAGCCCTACCCTGCGGCATATTCCCTCGGGCGTGGGATTGAATCTGACCTATGCCACAGACGCTTTGGCACTGGATCCTTTAATCCATTGTGGCCGGCTAGGGATCAAACCTGCGTCTCTGCAGCAACCACAGCCACTGCAGTTGGATTCTTTTTTTGTTTTGCAGCATATGGAAGTTCCCAGGCTAGGGGTCGAATTGAAGCTACAGCTGCTGGCCTACACCACAGCCACAGCAATGCAGGATCCAAGCTATGTCTGTCACCTACACCGGATCCGTAACCCACAGAGCAAGGCGAGGGATCGAACCTGCATTCTCATGGATCCTGGTGGGGTTCATTACTGCTGAGCCATGATGGGAAGTCCCTTAAGTCGTATCCTTAACCCACTGTGCCACAGTGGGAACACCGAAAGAGTTTTTTTTAATTTTGGCTAATAGAATCCTTGATGATTAGCAAATAAAAAACCATTTTCAGTCATGAAATGAAAAAAAAAATTTTGCAATGGGTATTAATGGGATTATATTAAAGTTGTTTTGTTTTGTTTTCCTAACAAACAGGAAATAATTACTAGCAACTGCACTACTTTTTCCCCTGCAAATGGAGCTAGGGGCCCAAAAGAAGAGTGAGGTGGATGGGAAAGCTATTTTCCAACTAAAAGACCTGCTCCCTGGTGCCAGGCCAGTCAACATTCAGGAAGATCAGAGGGGGGAAACAAACTAGAAGAAAAATGCATCCTTTTATTGTAAGATAGCCTAATGTTTTAAAAAGTTTAAGTAATATAATGCCTTTTTAAAGTTTTTTAGTTACATCTCACATAAAGCTGCACAATTTATTTTTTATGCTACATTTCTTTCAGTATAAAAGGACTAATTACTGATGTCCTAGACCACATCCCTTTGCTTTCTATATTAAGTGTGATAAAGTGTTTCTGAAATACATCTTCTTTGTCACTAGAGACACTGGTATTACCAATATGCAATAGCCAAAAAGCTCTCCAACTGTTTAAGTTAAGATTTTGCAAAACAAACTTGAATACTGCTGCATAATTTGCCTTTCTCCAGAAAAGGGTATTAAACTTTGCTGACATTGGATACAAAATAAAATGCAAAAATTTGCATTTTCAGTACTTTTGGTTTTCTTGACCTTTATCTGAATTTGAGACTAAGCTTTACCAAACAACAGAATTTACACTGTAACTAGCCAACCACAGCCCTCATTATGGAATCCATGCAGTGCATTTGTTACCTAGGAAACAGAAGAGAGCACAGGCAGAGTGCAATTTCAGTACAGCAAAAGAATTCTCCAATCATGCTGGTAAATAAAGTCCATAAATCAACTAATCAGAAGCAAAGTCAAGAAGTATCATCGAAAAGTTAAGCTCTATGGAAACTTTTTTCATGGAAAAAAAGAAACCTGTGGGGTTTCTTTGGGCAACTATGTAGATCTCTTCAGTAAATATTATGAGCAGGTTTCTTTACAAACACAAACTGTCAAAAAATAAACTGTTCAAAATAAATGGCTTCTCTCCAATCTTCAGCTTCTCTATTTTTGACAGTATTTAAGAGAAAAAGCTTCTTTAGAGCCAGCCTCATACATCTGGTAGCAGAATATTAATCCAAGAATGGATTCTGCATGTTTTTGTGAGCAGCAAGGGTTCCTACTGCTCTTAAACAATGCAGGACGATAAAGGCTGGAATGAGAGGTCGATATCCACACTTCTCAGAGTCAGGCCTGCTTTCCCAACAAGCTACAAAAAACTGCATGAAAAAGAACTTGGAAGTCACCGATCTTTAATAAAGAATGTAAGTGTTACTTTTCCGTTTTCCATGTGGTTATTACCAATGACAGTATTAGTCATTTCAGAGTTCCAGGTAACATATAAAGGGGCTATTTGAGGTATCCCTTAATGGTACCGCACTGATAACTAACAGGAAAAGACTAGAAAAGTCTACAGATTTTAAAGCCTATCAAATTTCACCACAGACAGCTTAGTGTTGTTTTAAAAAAAGAGACGGGTAAATGTCAGTGTAAAAAATCTAACTGTACACAAATTCAAAACTTCTTGAAGTAGTATTAATTTTTCATAATATCAAAAGTAGCAGAAAAAAATTTCAACCATGAGAAAGGAAAACTAATTTGCCTTCCTCACACCAACATACCAAATGAGAGATCAGTTGAAAATAGGAAAGGTTCTCTGGAGTACTCATGATTATACTAAAATAGTATGGTTAATTATAGAAAAGCAAAAGTAAAAACAAACAAACAAAATAATACCTACATATCACAGCCAAAAAACAAAAACAAAAAACTAGGTATTATCATTTAGCCAAACCCACATGAACACTCCATGCCAATCCCAGAAAACTATTAAATAGGGCTACAACTCTGCCAAGCAATTCTCAATGCAGGCCACACTCTCTTAATGTTCAGTTTACACAGTGACTCTTTGTTAAACCTTAATGCTACAACTGACAGCCATGTAAACAAATACATAAACATGCAATTCAATTTGTTAGCTTGTCTTTTTTAATACTAAGAGCTGATGAAGAGTATCTAAGAGCTGAAATTCTGGGAATGTTTCAGAATTCCATTCCAGCATGCATGATAAAGCCTGAACAAATTTCAATACCTATTCTCTTTGGGCCATCCTTACTAGAAAAGGAAGAGGAATTTTGCTCAAGGGCCTACCAGTGCCTGGCACTGAGCTCTGTGCAGAGATTAAATTCATTTATCTAATCTAGACCAGAAGTCAAAGCAGGAACTAATCAAAGAGGCTGGTATGATCTTTGTTAGATGCAGCCTCTTCTAAGTTTGAATTAAAGTGTACAAAAATGTTCACTGCAGGCATTTATAAAATTAGGCATGCAATAATAGTAATCTGTTAATGTAAAACTAGGACAAGAATCTAGGATAAATTTCTCTCCCAGAAAAAAAACCCCACTATTTTAGGCATACTAAACTGTCTCCTCTTTATAGTGACAAAAATCAGTTTGCCTAGTTAAAACTACATTAAATTGTGTATGGTTTTCTGATGTATTGCTATATCTTACTCGACAACAATTTAAACTGCAAATACTTTCCCACCATGATTTTCCTTCAAGTTTGGATAATAAGACTTTAAAAAAAATTTAAGAAAGATTCCATTTTCTAAATATAGCTGTACATATAACTGAGTGTCCCCTAAACTGTTTCTTCTTTTTTTTTTTTAATCTTGGTAACCATCAGATTTAAGTTTGTCAGTAAGGATTCTCACATAATAGACAAAAAAAAAAAAAAGTCTCCAGAAATGAGCAGTAGTGGAGGTTAATGCAAAGATACAAATCCATACCTTCGTTAAAACCTTAAGCTGCAAAATTAATTTCCTGTCTTCTATTCAACTTCATTTATTATTTGAGTACCTACAAATACGTAGCAACTGTTCATGAAAAACTTAGATAACATAAATCAGAAATACCATATACAGTACTTTTCAAAACATTATATCCACCACACACAACCCAATCGTTGACTATGGAAACTACATTAAGTACATATAGCAAGGAAAACACAATCACAGGGGAAATGATCAGTTCTAACATCTCATGTTATCCCCATTGGTCGTGAAATATCTCATATCTTAAACCAGCAAAAATAAAGGTTTTAATCTGAACGGAAAACTGGATAATTGTTTATTGCACCTCCACTATGGAAGCTGTCACAACCTGAGTTTCTTGCTAACTATTTATTTAATAGGTAGAAGACTGTCATGTCAATCCTAAGGAGTCTGGGAAACAGCTAAACTTTACCCCCTAAACTTACATACTTATGTAAAAATCACAGTCATATTTATCTTTTATTTCTTGACTGTAAGTCCCTATCTAACCAAGCAAGCAACCAAGCAAGCAAGTCACCAGAAAAACTACAAAACATTCTTTGATTTTGATTTGCTTTTGGTCAGCCCAACCTCCTCCTACCGAGGGAAATCTATTTCTCGATGTATTTGATAACAAACACAAATCACTGTGCGCAGCCTCAGATGTGGTGGGGGGCGGAAGAGCCCTCCGGAGAAAACCCTCCTCCGTTAGAAACAATAAATAAGGGACCGAAGCGATGCACGTTCCTTCACACACGCCCCAAACGCATCTCGGCGTGCCTTGCGGGAGGCAAACAAGTCGGGCAAAGCCCCGAAACACCTCTCTCCCTCTCTCTCTCCATAACCTCTTCAAGACTTGGAAACTAAGAGAGCAGATCTTTTCTTTACCCTTCCCGCCCTCCTTCCCACCTCCAACAGACCCCAGAGCAAGAGCAGGCGAGCGGGACCCACGCAGCACCACCGCGACCGCGGCCCCGGCGGCGACAGGAGACGCTGGGCGGCGGGCCGGCCCGAGAGACAGTCCAGAGCCGCGGCCACCCCCGCCGCCGCTCGCTCGGCCGCCGGGGGTCTCTACCCTGCACGTCCCCCAGCCCGTAGCTGGCGACGTCTGGCCGCCCGGCTCTCACCCCTGACTCTCGGCCTTCCCGCGCGGCACCCCCGCCTCTGCCCGCCCCAAGGAACAAAAGGAAGGTTCAGCCGGGTCACTGCTAGGCCGCCGAGGGGGAGAACCCGCGGACCCCAGCGCGGGCCGCCCCCCACACAAAGGGGCTCCCGGCCGCGGGCGCAGCGTCGGCGCGCTCGTCCCCGCTCCGCGCGCGGGCTCTCACCCACCTGCAGGTGTCTGTGCGTCTGTCCATAGGAACGCGGGCAGCGAGGGGGCCTCAGGGAGCCGGGCACCGCGGGCTGGACGGGGCGGGACGGAGGGAAGGAAGGGAGTGCGGCCCCAGGGCCGGGGGTGGCGAAGGCAAGTGGAGCTGGGGAGGCGCCGGACTGGCGACCGACAGAGGTACGGGGCTGGGGGGTGGGGGCGCCAGCCTGGCTCGGCCGACCGGCGCTCGCCGCTTCGTGCGCCCCGGGCTCCGCGCGCCCGGCTCGCAGCGCGGCGGGCGGGCGGGGGGCGGGGCGCGGGCGGGGCGGGGCCGGCAAGCGGGGCGGGGGCTCGGACCCCGGGCTCCAGCCGGCACCGGAAACGCGCCGTGGTCCGCGAAACCCACAGGAAGTGTGTAACTGCACCTCCCACGATGCGCACCGGGATCGCGGTGGTCGCTGCCCCGAGGAGGTGTGGACCAATCCCCCTGCTACACACGTGTGCACGCGACCCCGGTCTCCGCAGCCCGACAGGTGTGGGACCCAAGATCCCTGCTTCGTTCTCCAGTGGACAGCACCCGTTCTTTCCACTAGCCCAGGGCCTGCGGTCCCCGCTGCCCCTTGGAGTTCCGTACAGCTCTACCTCAACCCCGGCAGCAGACCTTGCGAGACATTCCGTCGTCAGGTGTGTGACACCTGTTTCAATGCACTAAGTGGAGTCATACCCAGGCATGTGCTGGAACACTTCTGATCGACAGACGAGCAACCTACAATCACCGCTGCCTGGTGGAAGTTTCTAACAACACAGGCACTCACCCCATGGAGGGAACCGGACCACTGAATAACACCTAAAACACACTAAGACCGGGGAAGCGTACAGTTGTGCGGGCTCTGCAAAACGGAGGTAAGGCTGGAGCTAATACATGCTACCAGGAGCCCTCCACCTTTATCTAGCAAACACTTTCCTATCACTTACATTATTAATTTACTTAATCCTTAGAACGCTGTGAAGTGGGTGTAGTTAACATTGCCATTTTGTAGATGAGAAAACTGAGGCACAGAGAAATCTGCCCAAGATCACATAGGTAGCTAGAGGAACTCAGATTCATCCCTGGCAGTCTGGCTCCGTGCTCTTAATTTCCTTTCTACTTAAAGCACTGAGCAGCTCCAAAATAATAATAATGGTAATAGATAACATTTCAAGCATAGCTGATTAGCCATATGTGGTGCTCACATCTTGTCCTCGCTCCACCTGTGACGCGGAAACCTCAATCCCTTCTACTCTGGGAGAATATGACTGAGAAGAAGACTATGACTAACTTTCAAACAAAGGAGAAAGGATTCCTAAGATCTTTGTCAACACTGCTGGTCTAGGCTGAATTTAAAAATCTGTAAACATTTTTGATAAAATAATGTGTCCAAAACAACCAACCAGGTAATTGCCACATGTTTCCAATATGTAATAATCCTGCAGAGAAATTGGAACCCTGTGCCCAATATAAAATGGTGGAAATATAGAATGGTGCAGCCAACATGGAAAACACTGGAGGTTCCTCAAAAAACTAAAAACAGAATTACTTTCTGATCCAGAAATCCCACCTCTGGGTATATATCCAAAAGAATTTGAAGCAGGAACTTGAAGAAACATTTGCATACCCATGTTCACTGTAGCATTATTCACAATAGCCTAGAAGTGGAAGAAGCCCAAATATCCATGAATGGATGAATGGATAAACAAAATGTGGCATATACATACAGTAGAGTATTATTCAGTCTTAAAAATCCTGTCACATGCTACAACAAAGATAAACCTTGAGGGCATTATGTCAAGTGAAATAAACCAGTCAACAAAAGGACAAATACCGTATTCCACTTATATAAGGTAACTAGAGTTGTCAAAATCATGGAACCAGAAAGGTACTGTGGTGGTTGGTTGCCAGGGACTGAGAAGGGAAACATGGAGCGTTGTTTTTCCATGACTATAATGTTTTAGTTTTGCAAGATGAAAAAGCTCTAGAGATCTGTTAGGCAACAATCACTGAACTGTACACTTAAAAACGGTAAAAAGGATAGATTTTATATTATTTACTTGTTACTACAGTTAACTTTTCTAATGCAATCCCATCTGTTTAAAGGATATTTCCATCTTGATGAGTTTTTTATTTTAATTTTTTTAAGTACGGTTGATTTATCTATTTATTTTTGGTCTTTTGTCTTTTTAGGGCCACACCCACGGCATGTGGAGGTTTCCAGGCTAGGGGTCTAATCGGAGCTGTAGCCGCTGACCTACAGCACAGCTCACAGCAATGCCTGATCCTTAACCCACTGAGTGAGGCCAGAGATCGAATCTGCAACCTCGTGGTTCCTAGGCGGATTCATTTCCACTGCGCCATGACAGGAACTCCTTGATGGGTTTTTTTAAATGATGTGAGCTTGCTGAACAAACTATCCCACAAATTTTTTTTTTTTTTTGGTCTTTTTAGGGCTGCACCCCGGCATATGGAGGTTCCCAAGCTAGAGGTAGCATCAGAGTTACAGCTGCTGGCCCTACGCCAGAGCCACAGCAATGACAGATCCGAGCCACGTCTTCGACCTACGCCACAGCTCATGGATGGCAACGCTGGATCCTTAACCCACTGAGCGAGGCCAGGGGTTGAATACGCAACCTCATGGTTCCTAGTCGGATCCGTTTCTGCTGCGCCACGATGGGAACTCCACACTAAGAACTATTAAAACTGCATTAAAAGGAGTTCCCATCGTGGCGCAGTGGTTAACGAATCCGACTAGGAACCATGAGGTTGTGGGTTCGGTCCCTGCCCTTGCTCAGTGGGTTAATGATCTGGCGTTGCCGTGAGCTGTGGTGTAGGTTGCAGACGCGGCTCGGATCCCGCGTTGCTGTGGCTCTGGCGTAGGCCGGTGGCTACAGCTCCGATTCAACCCCTAGCCTGGGAACCTCCATATGCCACGGGAGCGGCCCAAGAAATAGCAACAACAACAACAAAAATCAGTTTATCCTAAATAGACATATAGAGTCAACCCAATGCCAGTCAAAATCCCAGCAAGTTATTTTGTGGATAGAAACGAACATATTCTAAAGTTTATGTGGAAAGATAAAAGACTCAGAATAGCCAACTCAATGGAAGAACAAAATTGGAAGACTGACATTACTTGACTTTAAGAATTACTATAACCAAGAATTACTAACCAAGTAGTGTGATATTGGTGAAAGAATAGATAGGTCAGTGGAGCAGAATGGAGAGCCCAGAACTAGACCCACATGAACATAATCAACTGATCTTTGACAAAGGAGCAAAGATAGTCTTTTCAACAAATGGTGCTGGAACAACTGGATATACACATGCAAAAAAAAAAAATCCAAGATTCACACACTTCGCAAAAATGACTCAAAATGAATTACAGATCTAAGTGTCAAATCCAAAATTAAAACTCCTAGAAAATATCATAGGAGAAAACCCAGATGACCTTTGGTATGGCAATGACCCTTGAGATAAAACACCAAGTGTGTGATCCATGAAAGAAATGATTGATAAGCTGGATTTCTGAAATCTTGAAAACTGCTCTATAAAAGACAAGTCACAGACTAGGAAAAATATTTGCAAAAGTTACATCTGATAAAAGATTGTTATCCAGAATATACGAAAATGCAACAATAAGAAAAAAAACATGATGGAGTTCCCATGGTGGCACAGTGGGTTAAGAACCCAACTAGTATCCATGAGGATGCAAGTTCGATCCCTGGCCTCGCTCAGTGGATTAAGGATCCGGCATGACTGTGCCTGTGGTGAAGGCTGGCAGCTGTAGCTCCAATTCAACTCTTAGCCTGGGAACTTCCATATGCCATGGGTGCAGTCCTAAAAAGAAAAAAAAAGAAACAAAAACAAACACAGACGTTCCCTTGTGGCTCAGCAGGTTAAGGATTCAGCATTGCCATAGCTGTGCAGGTTTTATCCCAGTAATTTCCACATGCTGTGGGTATGGCCAGAAAGAAAGAAAGAAAGCAAACAACCTGATTTTAAATGGGCCAAAGAGATAAACAGACATCTCACCAAAGAGGATATGGAGGAAAGTAAACATAAAAAGATGTTCAGGGAGTTCCTGCTGTGGCTCAGTGGATAACGAATCCAACTAGGAACCATGAGGTTGCAGGTTCGATCCCTGGCTTTGCTCAGTGGATTAAGGATCCGGCATTGCTGTGAGCTGTGGTGTAGGTCGCAGACACGGCTCAGATCTGGTGATGCTGTGGCTCTGGTGTAGGCCAGCAGCAACAGCTCTGATGAGACGCCTAGCCTGGGAACCTCCACATGCTGCGGAGCAGCCCTGGAAAAGACAAAAAAAAAAAAGATGTTCAGCATCCATGTCATGAGGGAACTGCAAATTAAAGCAACAATGAGATATCACCACACCTATTAGAAGGACCAAAATCTGCAAAACTGACAATACCAAGTGCTGATAAGGATGTGGACCAACAGGAACACTCATTCATTGCTGGTGGGAATACAAACTGGTGGAGCCACTTTGGAAGACAACAGTTTCTTACAAAACATACTATACAAACCATATATTTTCCTCTCTACAATCTGCCACCCTAGAAACTCAAAGTCCTCTTTGTCTTACTACTTGACTAAAAAGGTTTTGTTCCTAGTTACATAAACTCAAGTCTAAGTTACTCATGTTTGAATGCTTCCGTGTGTATGTGCAACAAACATGGTAATAAACTTCTATTTGTTTTTCTCTTGTTCATCTTTTTTTTTTGGCTTAATTTACAAGGCCACAACTGAGAACTTAGGTCAAGGAAAAAGACTTTCTTCTACTTAAAAGGATTATTTCAGAGGTACTACTAAGAGGATTTGTTGAAATACAGGATTGGTAGCAACAAACTATCTTAAAAACCTCTAAATAATTTTACATTAAAAAACCAAATGGCATGATTTCCCTCCATACCATTCCATTTCAGAAACAGGGCTCAGTTGGATACTAAACATACAAAATGACCATTCAAACTTTTGAGAGACCCTATATCCTCAGTGTAGTTAACGGGCAAGATCCAAGAAAAAGGAACAAATGCAAATTCCCTAAGGCAACTGGGGGAGTGTGGCCAGGGAGAAAGCCTCAGGAATATAAGTGTGGTCACTTTTATCTCTGACAAATTAGTACAGATTGTTCAGAACTTCTTAATGATGATGAGCACAGAGAGGTTGCAGGTGATCTCATCCAACTCCTTCAGTTATGGTGTGCAAACCAGGACCCTGTAGAAAGATTTTTTTTCCTGATATTTCAAAGCCTTTAGTTAATAAACTCATGTTTCAGTGACCAAAGCCCAGAATTCCGGCCTAATATTTTCTGCTTTTCATTTTCCCAAAGCTTTGAAACCATGTGGGAAATGCAGAGAAGTCTTTAGAAAATTTCAGTAGAAAGGGAGTCCACTGGCAACATCTAACCAGGATCCAAATGTGGCTGGAAATGACTGGGCAATGCCAAGGGAACCATGAGGCTGCCACCTCCAAGTCAGCCTATCTGGGCTTCCTGGAGGGGGAGGTGGGTAACCATAGCCAAGGTAATGCAATGGGAGGCTTTTGCTAGAAAGGGCTTGTTCATGTTGGCCTTGGGCTAGTCCCTTCCCATCTCTGATCCTCTCTTTCCTCATTTGTAAAATACAGATTAAGTGCTCCTAACACGACTCTACAAAATGTCAGAATTAACTAAATTGCCTAACAGCACAATATCAGAGCGGAAGGTGAGAAGTGAAGGAATTACACTGAACAAGTATTTTTAACTGATTAAAATGAAAGGCAAGGGCTTTAAAAAATATAAGAAGTTCAGCTTTTTAAAAAAAGAAATACAAACTACTGTACTAGTTAGCCAGGACTTCAGTAACAAAATACCACAGAAAATTTCTTCCAGTTCTGGAGACTGGTCTAAGATCAAGGTGTCAGGGGATCTGGTTTCTTCTGCGGCCTCTCCTTTGCTTGCAGATGACCGCCTATTCGCCAGCCTCACGTGGTCATTCCTCTGTGTGTGCACCCCTGTCTCTCGCATCCAAATTTCCTCTTCTTGTAAGGACCACAGTCAGACTGGATCTTGGCCCACCCTAAAAGCCTAGTTTTAACCTAATCACCTCTTTAAAGGCGTTATCTACAAATACAGTCACATTCTGAGATCCTGGGGGT
This sequence comes from Phacochoerus africanus, assembly GCF_016906955.1. NCBI lineage: Eukaryota > Metazoa > Chordata > Mammalia > Artiodactyla > Suidae > Phacochoerus > Phacochoerus africanus. The sequence goes on along the minus strand of NC_062545.1, from coordinate 255,152,401 downwards.
TAGGATTTCAACATAGGAAGGAGGCATAAAACTCAGCCCCTAACAACCATCTACTGCAATGTTCTCATTTCAAAACACTGTAACCAAATACATACTTTCTGAGGAGAAATTATTTTACTTTAGGACATTAAAGTAGGACATATACTACAATTCGCTGAAGTACATTAATAATATTTTCCTATCAGTAACTTACACCTGGAAAGGAGTTACCAAAATGAAAAACTTTGTTATTCGCCTTCATAAATAATATTTAAATAGTTTTATTATGTGACTACTTCTGTGAAAATGCACTGTAAATTTTTTTTTTTTTTTGGTCTTTTTTAGGACCATACCTGTGGCATTTGGAAATTCCCAGGCTAGGGGCTGAATTGGAGCTGTAGCTACTGGCCTAGCCACAGCCACAGCAATGCCAGATCCGAGTTGCCTCTGCGACCTGCACCACAGCTCACGGCAATGCCAGATCCTTAACCCATTGAGCGGGACAAGGGATTGAACTCGAATCCTCATGGATACTAATCAGATTTTTAACCTGCTGAGCCACAATGGGAATTCTATTGTAGATCTTTTTTAAAACGAATCTATAAAAATCTAAAATATCATTAATATTTCATTAGTATACAATCCCAAATTGAAAATTTTAAAACAGACTAGCCTCATATTACATGGGAAGATTTGAAAAGAATTAAGTTACTTCTTGACCCTGATTGCTCACTCATACTTTCCACCAAAGATGATGGTGAATGAGACATAGGACTGACTCAAAAGGCAAAACTCACAAAATGTAAAAAATCAGGTCTTAGAATTCCATGTTATGTTTGGTTGGCTAGGTGTTTTAATTATATTTCAAATGTATGGTTAGAGAAATTCTGTTTTTTTTTTTCCCAGAACAAACAAGCATTCCTTGTAATATAAGAAAGAAGAAAACAAACATTCAGTTTTAACTGTTGAGCCCTTTTACTTTTTGAGCTTAGTTGATCAACGTATTTTCTTCTGTTTCTTCACAGCCTGGCGTTCATCTGATTCATTAGCTTCTCCAATTTGATTGCTAAGGCCATGTTTCCTTTAATCTTCAATTTTCCTGACAAGAATGCCACCACCGGTTTTAGTTTCCCTAAAATGAGAAAACGAAAGAGGAAAAAGCAGCCATTAGCGCCCTGAGGGATATACTGCTTCAAGAACATGCATTATACAAAGAAACTCAGAGTTCCTGTCATGGCTCAGTGGTAACAAACCCAGCTAGCATCCATGAGGACATGGGTAAGATCCCTGGCCCTGCTCAGTAGGTTAAGTATCGTAATTGCCGTGGGCTGTGGTGTAGGTCACAGATGCAGCTCGGATCTGGCCTTGCTGTGGCTGTGGTGTAGGCTGGCATCTGTAGCTACAATTTGACTACTAGCCTAGGAACTTCCTATGCCACGTGCATGGACCTAAAAAGACAAAAAATTAAAAAAGAAAAAGAATCTCTTTGAGTTTTATAAACCTGTGAAGCACCATAATTTCTTTTACAGGTTTTTTTTGTTTTTTTTGTTTTGTTTTGTTTTGTTTTCCTTTTCTAGGGCCACACCTGTGGCATATGGACATTCCCAGGCTAGGAGTCTAATTGGAGCTGTAGCCACCAGCCTATGCCAGAGCCACAGCAACAAGGGATCCAAGCCGCATCTGCAACCTACACCACAGCTCACGGCAACACCGGATCCCTAACCCACTGAGCAAGGCCAGGGATCGAACCCGCAACCTCATGGTTCCTAGTCGGATTCGTTAACCACTGCGCCACGACGGGAACTCCGTACAGCACTTTTTTTTATCAGCATCTTGGGAATCCCAATTCCTAGACTGAGATGTTAACAACATCTTGTGATGTGAGATAATGTAAAAACATCAACAAAAGATTATACAGAAAAGCTGAAGACGGTGAGCATTAACACAGAATTGTAGCTAACAAAAACATAATAAATAGAGGCTCCATGGAGGGAGGAAACTTTGTTTTAATTTGCCACTCTTATTTCAGGGCTTGTACAGGGTCTGGCACACAGTGGAATTATGAGGAAACAGGCTCAGAGAGAATTTTGACTTTTCCAAGGTCACGCAGCTTATACTTGACAGTGCTACAATTCCAAGCCAGGATACAGGTCCTATCTCCAGAAGGCATAATATGTTATCTACTGTATCAGTAAACTTTCACTGGGACACACACAGACTCTTGCAGAAAAAGATGAGTGGCTTAATGTATTGTGGATATATATACAGAGAAAGAGATACTAAACACCTTTAAATTATTCTTGGGTTGTGGCGAGAAAAGACCAAGCCCATTCTTTTATTTATTTTTTATTTTTTTGTGGCTGCACCTGTGGCATATGGGAGTTCTCATGCATCTAAAACTTATCAAGAATTATTACAACTTAATAAAAAGACCAAAATGAGCAAAACATATGAGTAGATAGTTCATCAAATGTAAATAGCTATTAAGCACATGGAGAGATACTCAACATTATTAATCGTTATGAAAATACAAATTGAGGGGAGTTCCCATTGTGGCACAGCAAAAACGAATCCAACTTGGAACCATGAGGTTGTGGGTTTGATCAGTGGGTTAAGGATCTAGCATTGCTGGGAGCTGTCGTGTAGGCCAACAGCTGTAGCTCCAATTCAACCCCTAGCCTGGGAACCTCCATATGCTGCGGGTATGGACCTAAAAAAAAAAAAAAAAGACAAATTAAAACCACAATGAGATACCATCACACACCACTAGAATGGCTCCAATAACAAAGGCACTGCCATTTGTGACAACATAAACAAACCTGGAGGACATTATGCTGCATGAAATAAGCCAGAGAGAAAGACAAAAACTGTATGATCTCATTTATATATGGAACCTAAAAAAGTCAAACCCACAGAGGCAGGGAGTACAAGGGTGCTTGGCAGGCACTGGGGAGTGGGAGAAATGGGGAGATGGAGATCACAGATACAAATGTTCAGTCATAAGATGAGTAAGTTCTAGGGATCTGATGTGCAGCATCATTACTATAGTTAATATTGTACTCCATACTTGAAATTTGCTGAAAGCAACTCTTTTTTTCTAGGCCGCTCCCGAGGCATATGGACGTTCCCAGGCTAGGGGTGGAATCGGAGCTATAGCTGCCGGCCTACGCCACAGCCACAGCAACTCGGGATTCGGGCCACATCTGCAACCTACACCACAGCTCACGGCAACACCGGATCCTTAATCCTCTGAGCAAGGCCAGGGATCGAACCCGCAACCTCATAGTTCCTAGTCGGCTTCGTTAACCACTGAGCCACACCGGGAACTCCGCTGAGAGCAACTACTAACTGTTCTCATGGCGGCAAAAAAAAGGTAACCACGTGAGGTGATAGGAGTGGTAACAGCTTGACTGTAGTAATTTCTCAATGAATACAAATATTAAGTCATCATGTTAAATGTATAGTTTTTATTTATCAAGGATACCTCAATAAAGCTGTAAAAGAAAAGGCCTAACAAGTGCTAATGAGGATTTGGAGAAACTTGAACCTTTATACAATGCTGACAAGAATATAAAATTAGAGCAGCCACTTTAGCCAACAGTTTGGTGGTTTATTTAAAAGTTATGTGTCAACTTACCACACAACCAGCAATTCCACTTTTAGGAATCTATCCAACAGAAATGAAAATATGCATCTGGAGTTCTTGTCATGGCTCAGCAAAAATGAATCTGACTAGCATCCATGAGGATGCAGGTTGGATCTCTGGCCTCGCTCAGAGGGTTAAGGATCCAGCGTTGCCATAAGCTGTGGTGTAGGCCACAGACGCAGCTCGGATCCCGCATTGCTATGGCTGTGGTGTAGGCCGGTGGCTACAGCTCTGATTTGACCCCTAGTCTGGGAACTCCATATGCCACGGGTACGGCCTGAAAAAGACAAAAAAAGAGAGAGAGAGAAAATATACATCCAACACAAATATGTGTACGAAAATATTCATAGCAGCACTGCTCATAATAGCCAAAAACCTGAAACAACCCAATGTCCACCAGTTGGTGAGGAGATAAAAATCCACAAAAAGGGGAAAAATGTAATTGTAATGTATACATGTAAGGATAACCTGACCCCCTTGCTGTACAGTGGGAAAATAAATAAATAAATAAATAAATAAATACTTAAATTTCAAAAAAAAAAAATCCACAAAAAGCAATACTATTTAGCAATAAAAGGGAAGGGAACTATTGATACATGCAACATTATGATGGATGAAGCTCAAAAGCCTTACGCTAAGTGAAAGAAACCAGATACAAAAAACTGTATACTGTTTAATTCCATTTATATGAAATGTCCAGAAAGAGCAAATCTTTTGAGATAGAAAGCATATTAGTATTTGGCTGGCTGGACAGTAAAAAAGTGGGATTGACTGCAAAGAGAGAATTTTGGAGGGGGTGATAGAAAAGTTCTCAAAGTGGATTATAAGTGATGGTTATAAAAGCCTATAAATTTACTAAAAATTACATATACTTATATTGGGTGGATTTTATGGTATGTAAATTATACCATAAAACTTTTTTAAAATAACTTTAAAAAACTGCTAGTAAGCACATTTTGTATATATTTACGTCTGTGTGTGTGTTTGTGTGTGTGTGTGTGTGTGTGTGCATACATGTGTTTTACCTCCTAACATATTAATCCGGTAATCTTGTACAATTTATTTTCTTTCTGTTATAATGCTTTATACCATATGGTGGCTTCTACTGACCAAAAGGAGAGATTATGATTAGCTGATCAGTAGTTACTTCAAAGGAGAGTAGATGGGATAAAGAATAAAAACTAATATGAAAAGACCTAAGAAGCAGAAGCAAAGTCATTTGCACCAAATCTGAACTGCTGCTCTAAAATAAACCTTAGGGAGTTCCTGTCGTGGCGCAGTGGTTAACGAATCCGACTAGGAACCATGAGGTTGCAGGTTTGATCCCTGGCCTCGCTCAGTGGGTTAAGGATCCGGCATTGCCATGAGCTGTGGTGTAGGTCGCAGACGAGGTTCGGATCCCTCGTTGCTGTGGCTGTGGCGTAGGCCGGTGGCTACAGCTCCGATTAGACCCCTAGCCTGGGAACCTCCATATGCTTTGGGTGTGGCCCTAGAAATGAAAAAAAAATAATAATAAAATAAAATAAAATAAATCTTAGAAGAACATATAGCTGACTGGCCTCTCCAGTCAATTCAAGAGCACATTCACAGAAAGATATATGTGGAAAGCACATTATTACAAGTTTATGCTACATTAAATAAAATGTAATTAAAGATGTCACTTGATTTAAAAAAAGCATAATGATTTAGAAGGGCAGGAGCTTGGAAGTTAGCTGGGATTCGAATCCTGGCTCCAACATTTTACTCACTCATCAAGTACCTCTGGGTTTATTACTTAATTCATCAACTCCTCAGTCTCCCTTTTTTTTTCCCTTTGGTCTTTTTAGGGCCACACCCACAGTGTATGAAGTTCCCAGGCCAGGGGTCGAATCAGAGCTGTAGTTGCTGACCTACACTGCAGCTCACTGCAATGCTGGATCCTTAACCCACTGAGTAAGCCTAGGAATCGAACTGAGTCCTCACAGATACTAGTTTGGTTCATTACCGCTGAGCCACCATGGGAACTCTGTGTCCCCATTTTTTTTTTTTTGCCTTTTCTAAGACTGCTCCCACGGCATATGGAGGTTCCCAGGCTAGAGGTCTAATCAGCAATGTAGCTGCCAGCCTACGCCACAGCCACAGCAATGCTGGACCCTTAACCCACTGAGCAAGGCCAGGGATCGAACCCTCAACCTCATGGTTCCTAGTTGGATTCGTTAACCACTGTGCCACGACAGGAACTCCCCATTTTTTTTTTTAAATGAAAGAAATATTTTATCTCAAACCATTATTGGGAATATTGCTTAACTCAATCATATATATGTTAGCTTTAATTATTGTCATTTCTGTTTGGTAACTGATGATAATTTTTTATTTTTAAAGATCTTTAAGTTTAAAACATTATATATAATAGGTTCAAATTTACCATTTATTCAGCATCTAGTATTCCAAAGCACTGTGTTTAAGCCCTACAGAAACAGCTTTTGGAACAATGAACACTAAAGAAACTACTTAAAATGATCAAAGAGATAAAAAGTTTAAAATAGAACAAATAAAGGGAGTTTCCATTGTGGCTCAGTGGTTAACGAATCTGACAAGCATCCATGAGGACACAGGTTAAGGATCTGGCGTCGCCGTGAGCTGTGGTGTAGGTCAGGGATGCCGCTCAGATCCTGTGTTGCTGTGGCGTAGGCCGGGGGTTACAGCTCTGACTGGACCCCTAGCCTGGGAACCTCCATGTGCCATGGGTGTGGCCCTAAAAAGCAAAATTAAAATAAAATAAAATAGAAGAAATAATAATGTTTATAACCTATTAAATGAATATTTAGGATATTCAGATTAAAATGTTACAATACTTTTGTTTAAAGTGCTACTTCTAATAAATATGTGTTAATTAACTTACCATTTGGAGTAGTGTTCTAAGAGTAGAAAATAGAAAAAAATTACGCTTAATATTTAGTTAGAGGTAATGGGCAGAACAGAAAGTTAGGTAAAAGCTTCACTTGGCTATGGATTCCAGAGAGCAGGGTCACCGGGTAGCAGGAGATGGCAGCAGTTTCCTATTACAGTAGCTTGCAAGATTGCAGCATGATCTTACCCTCAATGAACAACCTACACTGAGTTCAGCACCTCCAGAGAGCAAGATGTTATTGGAAATGATATCCTAGTCCAACTAGTAGAAAAGGAAACCTACCCAGGAATTCTTCTGATTTATCTCTCTATTCCCAACATTACTAGTCACGAAGAAAGGGAATTCTGAGCTCTACTCCTCATTTGTCGGATGAGGTAGAAGGGGCAGAAGAGGTAACAGTGAGAACCACCTTTCCAAAATTATGTGCTCTTCAAATCAATAGCCGCTAAAATTATACTGTTATAGGAGTTCCCTAGTGGCCTAGAGGTTAAGGACTTGGTGTTGTCACTGCTGTGGCTCAGGTTACTGTTATGGCTCAGGTTCAACCCCTGGCCCAGGTATTTCCACATGCCGAAGGGTGGCCAAAAAGAAAAAAAAGATTACACTGCCATAAATAAACACATGTGGGTCTTGATTATTTGGAAAGGAATAAAGCAAAATGTTAGAACAAACTTTTCCTTGAACAATCAGTAAACAAGTAAAATTAAAAACTCACCTGAGGAGTTTCCATCGTGACTCAGTGGTTAATGAATCCAACCAGGAACCATGAGGTTGCGGGTTTGATCCCTGACCTTGCTCAGTGGGTTAAGGATCCAGCATTGCCATAAGCTGTGTGGTGTAGGCCGCAGATGCGGCTCGGATCCTGCATTGCTGTGGCTCTGGCGTAGCCCGGTGGCTACAGCTCCGATTGGACCCCTAGCCTGGGAACCTCCATGTGCTATGGATGCAGCCCTAGAAAAAGACAAAAAAAAAAAAAAAGAAAAAAGAAAAGAAAAACAACTCACCTGAAAACATTTTTACAAAATCATCAGTAGACATACTCATCACCACATCTGCCCGATCGGAGGGCTCTCCATATCCCACATTCCCTCCCTTGCTTTTAAGATCAAGAAACCACGTTCCACCATCTTCACCTACACCGAAAATAAAGATGTAAAAACAAATGTCAAAAAAGCCCTGTTCTTCTTAAACTTAGTAACTATACAGTTTGAATAATCTTATATAATGCTGTTACAATCCCCAGACCTCTATCAAATTCGGCCAATATTTATTAAGTGCTTATTACGTGCTAAGCACTAGGCTAGGCTCTGAAGACGCTCCAATAACATGACCCTTTTCTTTTTTTTTTTTTTTTGTCTTTTGTCTTTTGTCATTTAAGGGCTATACCCACAGCATATGGAGGTTCCCAGGCTAGGGGTTTGAATTGGAGCAGTAGTTACCGGCCTCTGCCGGAGCCACAGCAACGCCAGATCCAAACCATGTCTGCGACCTACACCACAGCTCAAGGCAACGCCGGATCCTTAACCCAATGAGTGGGGCCAGGGATCAAACCCGCAACCTCGGGGTTCCTAGTCAGATTCGTTTCCACTGCGCCATGACGGGAACTCCGTGATTCTTAAAAAAAAGAGGAAATGGAGGGTGATGTGGAGTCAGGAAAGCCCAGATGAAGCTGAGATATAAAAGTTAAGTAAGAATTTGTTAGATGAGGAAAAGAAAAAAGTCCAGAAGGACTGGTAGGTAGAAGAGAGTGGAGGGTGGCCTCAGACGAGCTCATAAGGTCTTCCAGATACAGAGCACAACATTTAGAGAAGCATCTAGCACAGAAGACTGACAAGGCATGATTACAGAGAAGAATAGCATAAGGGCATTTCCAGAAGGAAAGAGTGGTCAACAGCCTCAAATGTTGCAGTATGGTGACAAGAAGGAGCAATGCCACTGGTGACAGAGAAGTCACTGAGGATCTTGGTGAGAGCAAAGTCAGTGGAGAAAACTGACACCAGAGCAGAGTGAACTGTAGACGGAAATAAGTTTGGCTCCGAAAGGGAGAAGAAAGATGGGGGTGGGTGGTGTGACTGGGAGGGTCGTTGCTGTTGTTTTAAAGATAGAATAGACTTTGAGAATGTTAGCTACCACTGGGAAGGAGGCTTTAGGGTGAAAAGGTGGAAGAGAGAACATAATTAATTGCACAAATTCCCTGAGGAGGCCAGAGGAAATGGGATCTAGAACTTGGCTACTCAAAGTGTGATGCATAAACTGCAGAGCTGTCACTGTATCCTAAATACAGACTTCAGACAACAAGGTCCTCCTGTATAGCACAGAGAACTATATTTAATGTCCCATGATAATCCATCCTGGAAAATATTTTTTTAAAAAAAGAGTGTATGTATATGTATAACTGAATACTCTGCTGAATAGCAGAAACTAATACAACATTGTAAATCAACTACAATTTAAAAAAAAAGAAATACAAACATCAAATGCTATCACTTACATATGGAATCTAAAAAAAGGACACAATGAACTTCTTTGCAGAACAGATACTGACTCACAGACTTTGAAAAACTTATGGTTTCCAAATGAGACAGGTTGGGGGGTAGGGGGATGCACTGAGGTTTGGGTGGAAATGCTATAAAATTTGGTTGTGATGACTGTTGTACACCTATAAATGTAATAAAATTCATGAGTAATTAAAAAAATTTTTAAAGAAATATAATGGAATGTTATTCAGCCTTAAAACAGAAGGAAATCCTACATTTTTGACAATGTGGATAAACCTAAGGATGTTATAATAAGTGAAATAAGCCAGACATAGAAGGACAAACACTGCAAGACTCCATATATTAGATATGAGGTATCTACTACAGTGAAACTCATAAAAGCAGAGAGTAGAACAGTGGTTCCCAGGAGCTGGTGGGGAGGAGGTAATAGGGAGTTGAATTCAATTGGTATAAAGGTTCAGACATGCAAGATTAATTATTTCTAGAGATCATTGTACAGCACAGTGCCTATAGTCAATACTGTATGCTGCGCTTAAACATGTGCTGAGGATAGATTTCAGGTTAAATGTTCTTACCACAAAAACAAAATACCCAAAGAGACTCAAGGAAACTTTTGGAGGTGATGGATATGTCTATTATTACCTTGATTTGGTGATGCTTTCACAGGTATGTATGTATGTCAAAGCTCATCAAATTGTATACATATGCTCAATATGTGCAATTTTTTGTACATAAAAAAACAAAAACAGGAGTTTCCACTGTGGTGTAGTGGGTTAAGACTCTGACTGCAGCAGCTCGGGTCACTGCAGAGGGGCGGGCTCGACCCCTCAGCACACTGGGTTAAAGGATTTAGCATTGCCATAGCTGCGGCTCGCATTCAATCCCTGGCCCTGGTGCAGCCATAAAAAAAAGTCAGAACACAAATCAATAAATATTTCCAACCAAAAAATTAAAAAAGAAAATAAATACAGACTTCAGACACTGCTTCAGACCTACCGAGTCAGAGTCTGCATTTTAGCATATCCCAGGGGATCAGTATGGACATTAAAGCTTAGGATGTATGGATGTGGAGTGGAGCTCTGTCTACTGGGAGGGGAAGAAGAGACGTCATGCCTACATCGGCCTGTTATCAGATGGCAGGAAGCTGAAGGAATTTCTGTCTGGCTTCCCTTATCTCTGGAAAAGAGGAGGTGGGATATCTGCTAAAACTGGCAGGGAAGTAGTGAAGGGAGAGATGGGAGATTTGAGGAACACTGAGAGATTTAAAATAGTCACTGTGGAAAATGAGGCAATCACCTGAGCCCAGAAACACAGAATTATGACATGCTGCTTACACCCCAATGGAGAAGGGCAGTGATGGACTTTTACTGGTACAGATTCACAGATTGATCTGATTCCACCCCTCCTGCCTCCGCTCCATTTCTCCAGCAAGGTTTAGGAGCCTGGATACAAGTGTGGAGCAGCTAGAGAGTTTGATTCATCCAGGACTAGACTGTGACAGCTAGTGACACAAGCACAAGGTCAGGAAGTTTAGGATACAAGCAAGAGTGAATGAAGGAACGGACAATGAGTTCTAAGAAAAGGGAGTAAAAACAGGAAGGTGAAGATGGATTAAGATAAAGCAGAGGTGACAAAGGATAAAAGAACTGATAAAAAAGTGTACATGAAAGTTTGTGTACAATGGGACTGCAGTCACTAATTCTTAAAACTAGCATTAACATGTACTAATACTACGTAAAGAAGAAAAATATTGAGAGGTTTTAAAAGCTGACTACATTCATACTGACCTGAATAATCTCAAAAATAAAAAATGGCAATGTGCCTATGGCTGTTAAATTACTGTATTCCACTACCTCTCATGATTCATACACCCTTCTAAGTAGGATCTTCTCTCAATTACACATACCAAGGAGCTATTTAACACTAGAAGTATCTGTAATGAAATTTTATTTTACATATGTTCATATTCGCTGATATTAACTTAAATACGTAAATCATTAGAATAAAGAAAACTGCAAAAACAACTAGAAAAACAAGTATACCACTTACATGCAGAACTACCAGTTGAAAACAAGTAGATGGAGTTCCCGTCATGGCTCAGTGGTTAATGAATCCGACTAGGAACCATGAGGTTGCGGGTTTGATCCCTGACCTTGCTCAGTGGGTTAAGGATCCGGCATTGCCATGAGCTGTGGTGTAGATCGCAGACGAGGCTCGGATTCTGCAATGCTGTGGCTCTGGCATAGGCTGCCGGCTACAGCTCCAATTAGACCCCTAACCTGGGAACCTCCATATGCCGTGGGTGTGGCCCTGGAAAAAGACATAAAAGACCAAAAAATAATAATAATAAAAATAAAAATAAATAAAACAAGCAGAAATAATAATGGGTCAACATATAGAACCCGATGTTGGAGTTCCCGTCGTGGCGCAGTGGTTAAGGAACCATGAGGTTGCGGGTTCGGTCCCTGCCCTTGCTCAGTGGGTTAAGGATCCGGCGTTGCCGTGAGCTGTGGTGTAGGTTGCAGACGCGGCTCGGATCCTGCAATGCTGTGGCTCTGGCGTAGGCCAGTGGCTGCAGCTCCGATTAGACCCCTAGCCTGGGAACCTCCATATGCCGCGGAGCGGCCCAAGAAATAGCAACAACAACAAAGACAAAAGACAAAAAAAAAAAAAAGAACCCGATGTTAAGGACAACTCAAAAACTGTAACAGATGTACAAAAACCAAAAAGAAAGAAACATCGGAGTTCCTGTCGTAGCACAGTGGTTAACGAATCCAACTAGGAACCATGAGGTTTGTGGGTTTGATCCCTGGCTTTGCTCAGTGGGTTAAGGATCCAGCATTGCCATAAGCTGTGTGGCTCAGCTCAGCTCGGATCTGATGTTGCTGTGGCTCTGGTGTAGGCTGGAGGCTACAGCTCTGATTAGACCCCTAGCCTGGGAACCTCCATATGCCGTGGGTACAGCCCTAGAAAAGACAAAAAAAAAAAGATTAAAAAAAAAGAAAGGAACATAAAAATACAAATCAGCAGTCAGCAGTTATTTGCTGTTCTTAAATGTCTACATTCTAGGGTAAGGGTTCTGCATATAACCAACTAACCAGCTGATTACTACCAGAGGCTGATACACTTCCAAGGGAAATAGCCTACTTTGTTTCCCAAAAGCTCCAGGTTACTAGAAGTAACCTTTACCTGAGAGTTCGAACTGATAGACTGCCTGAGTGGCTTTAACAACGTCATCGCTGAGGGATTCCTTAACAATTCTAAATGTTTCTTCCACAGCTCCAGAACATGGTTTTGGTGGTGGCGGCGACTTCTCTTTTTTCAATTCTGGATCAGCACCTATAAAATATCACACATGTAAATATACAACTGAATCACTGTGCTGTATACCTGAAACTAATACATTATAAATGAACTACACGTCAATTAAAAAAAAAAAAAAAGAGTTCCCGTCATGGTGCAGTGGAAACAAATCCAACTAGTGTCCGTGAGGATGCGGGCTTAGTCCCTGGCTTTGGTCAGTGGGTCAGGGATCCGGTGTTGCCGTGAGCCGTAGTGTAGGTTGGAGACATGGCTCGGATCTCAAGTTGCTGTAGCTGTGGCATAGCCAGGCAGCTGTAGCTCTGATTCGACCCCTAGCCTGAGAACTTCCACATGCCGTGGGTGAGGCCGTAAAAAGCCAAAAAATAAAAAACTATCAGAGAAGCCACAGGCAAAATAATAATAATAATAATAATAATAGTATTATTGATGGAGTTCCTACTGTGGCGCAGCGGAAACAAATCCATGAGGGTTCTATCCCTGGCCTCGCTAAGTGGGTCCGGGATCTGGCACTGCCGTGAACGGTGGTGTAGGTCACAGACACGGCTCAAATCCTGAGTTGCTGTGGCTGTGGTGTAGGCTAGCAGCTATAGCTCTCATCTGACCCCTAGCCTGAGAACTTCCATGTGCCGTGGGTGTGGCCCTGTAAAGCAAATAATAATAATACTAGTAATAATAATATTATCAATGTTAGTGGCTTTAAAGCCTAAGCAATGTAAGGTCACACACAAACTAATTAGCAGAACAGACTTGCTACCAATTAGATCCATATGACTGAAATGATCTTCAATATATTCGGTGGCATCTAAACACACAAATCAGGAGTTCCCCTCGTGGCTCAGCAGTTAACAAGCCTGACTAGCATCCATGAGGACGTGGGTTTGATCCCTAGCCTCACTCAGTGGGTTAAGGATCTGGTGTTGCCATGAGCTATGGCATAGGTCGAAGACGTGGCTCAGATCCCAAGTTGCTGAGGCTGTGACAGGCTGGCGGCTACAGCTCTGACTGGACCCCCAGCCTGGGAACATCCATATGCCATAGATGCAGCCCTAAAGAGACAAATAAATAGATAAAAAATAAATAAATAAATAAACACACAAATCAAACTGATGGCATAACAGCCAAACACATCAGTTATAATTATAAATGTAAATGACCAACTAAAGACTGTCAGATTAGATTAAAAAATAACTATCAAACTATACACAATGTTTATAATAAACAGATTTTTTTGTTGTTGCTTTTTTTTTTTTTTAGGGCCACACCTGGAGCACATGGAGGTTGCCAGGCTAGTGGTTGAATCAGAGCTACAGCTACTGGCCTATGCCACAGCCACAGCAACATCAGATCCGAGCCGCCGCATTTGTGACTTACACCACAGCTCACAGCAACACTGGATCCTTAACCCACTGAGCGAGGCCAGAAATCGAACCTGTATCCTCATGGTTCCTAGTAGGATTCATTTCTGCTGTGCCACGATAGGAACTCAATAGACAGGTTTAAACAAACTACTGGAGTTTTAGTTGTCACAAATCACTCCTTTATCATCGCCTCGTACGTTCTAAAACCAAATGAGAAAAAGAGACCATGGCACATCAGGAAGATGGAGATCAGAATATCAACTGTGTCAATGGGTGGAGATGAACTGGACACTGCAGCCTGAATCAACAGCCAAATAAGCTTCTCAATAATGTTACCTCTAAATTAAATGTATTTTCCTAATCTCTTCATGCCTGGATTGAACCTGCCTCCTCCCATAAGGGAGGTAGAAATGCCTCTGTAAATAAAGATCATGAAAAAACTTAGGATAGCCTGCTCTGAACGAAAGAAGGCTCAGAAGGGTCTACATAGAAACTTGTTTCTTCTCCCAGCAGCAACCACACTGATCCTCCCACTGGATGAAGAAGAAGGTCAAACTATGTATTAGTCTCATGAAGGACCCCCTGCCTAGAAACACAAGGCCAGGGTAATAAAAGCTGCAACACTGTAATACTTGTATTCACTTAAACCATTGGTGATACCATTCAGCACATGATGAGCCAGGGGAGGAGGTCTGTAATGCACAGGACTGTTCAAATCCCATAGCATGAAGGTGTCCCCCCAAACCAACCTCTATGCCTTTATTTATCCTCCTGGAGTCATCTGTGGGCAGTTTGGCTGCCCCTAGAAACATGTAAGAATAATTCATTATTTAAATTAACTCAAAGGACAATCTGTACCCTAGGCTGAAGATTAACTATCCATCTGTTTCCCAGCTCAAATTATACCCAGCCCCATCTTGTCTAATACAACTCACCAAAGGCTATTAAATAAAATCTAATTGACAGCATAAAGATACTCCATAGTACAGCGTAACCAATATAAAAGTATCCTCAATTTGTTGAATAGAAATTACCTTCCAAGAGTTCCTGTCATGGCTTAGAGGAAAACGAATCTGATTAGCATCCATGAGGACACAGGTTCAATCCCTGGCCTTGCTCAGTGGGTTAAAAATCCAGCATTGCCATGAGCTGTGGTGTAGGTCGCAGATGCAGCTCAAATATGGCATTGCTGTGGCTGTGGTGTAGGCCAGTGGCTATAGTTCCAATTGGACCCCTAGCCTGGGCACCTCCACATGCCACGGGTGCGGCCCTAAAGATGCAAAAAAAAAAGAAAGAAAAACCTTCCATTATATTTCCAGAGATGGCAACAACAACACAAAAAAAAACAGTAAAATTCTTATCTTCTTATAAAGTAAAGCCCAGAAGATATTAAAGATGAAATACGTAAGATCCAATGGAGCAAAGAATATAGTATTATTACAGCATCATTATTTAGAAGCCAATTAAAAAATTCAGATATGTACTTCAATATTTAATGCTTATATGAAAAGATGCTTACTAATTATTAGAGAAATGCAAATTAAAACTACAAAACTACCTCACACTAGTCAGAATGGCCATCATCAAAAACTCTAAAACAATAAATGCTGAAAAACGTGTGGAGAAAAAGGAACCCTCCTACACTGTTGCTGGGAACATAAGGCGGTGCAACTACTATGGAGAGCAGTCTGGAGGTTCCTTAAAAAACTAAATATAGAACTACCATATGATCCAGCAATCCCACTCTTGGGCATGTATCTGGAGAAAACCATAATTTGAAAAGATACATGCACCCCAATGTTCACTGAAGCACTATTTATAATAGCCAAGACATGGAAACAACCTAAACGTCTATCAGCAGAGGACTGGATAAAGAAGATGTAGTATGTATATAATATATGGAATATTACTCAGCCATAATAAAGAATGAAGTAATACCATCTATAGCCACATGAATAGACCTAGAAATTATCATACTAAGTGAAGTAAGTCAGAGAGAGAAAGAGAGAGATCAAGTGAGATCACTAATATATAGAATCTAATAAAAATGATACAAAGGAAGTTACAAAACAGAAAGTCTCAGGGAGTTCCCGTCGTGGCTCAGTGGAAATGAACCTGACTGGCATCCATGAAGATGCAGGTTCAATCCCTGGCCTCGCTCAGTGGGTTAAGGATCCGGTGTTGCCATGAGCTGTGATATAGGTCAAAGATGCAGCTCAGATCTGGCATTGCTATGGCTGTGGTGTAGGCCAGCAGCTACAGCTCTGATTCAACCCTTAGCCTGGGGACCTCCATATGCTGTCAGTGCAGCCCTAAAAAGACAAAAAAAAAAAAGAAAAGGAAGTCTTGGAAAATTCTGAAACCAAGCTTATGGTTACTAAACAAAGGGGGAAAATGGGAGGGAGGGATAAATTAGTGGGCTGGGATTGACATATACACACTACTATATATAGATAGGTAACAAGGACCTACTGTATGGCACAGGGAAATCTACTCAATACTGTGTAAAAACTACATGAGAAAATAATCTGAAAACAAATGTATATATGTATATGTACAACTGATCTACTTTGCTGTACACCTAAAATTAACACAAGTTTTTTTTTTTTCAATGGCTGCACCCTCAGCATATGGAAGATCCCAGGCCGGGGACTGAATCTGAGCTGCCACTGTGACTTACACTACAGTTGCAGCATCACTGGATCCTTTAACCTTCTGTGCCAGGCCAGGGATCAAACCCGCACCATCTCAACGACCCAAGAGGCTGTAGTTGGACTCTTGACCAACCACGCCACAGCAGGAGTTCCTCCTAACACAACTTTTTAAATCAACTATATTCCAAAAAAAAAAAATTTTTTAAATCTCCAAAGGAAAAAAATAATAAAAGCAAAAAAAAAATTTAATGATGACAATGCAGTGAGGGAGGTACTCATATACTGCCAGTATTTATAATTCTGGAAGGGAATTTGGTAATATGAATCAGGAGCCTTCCCAATGCCTAGTCATCCACTTTTAGTGATCTACTATAAGGAGTTCCCTGGTGGCCTAGTGGTTAAGGATTCGGCTTTGTCACTGCTGTAGCTCAAATTCAATCCTTCCTTTGCCACTTGATCCCAGGTCCAGGAACTTCTGCATGTCATGGGTGCAGCCAAAATTAAAAAAATAATAATCCTGTAACCTTTATAAAATGAAACAATTACAAGCCACTAAAATAAATATTACATTCGTGTGACAGTATGCAATACTGAATTACCATTTCAAAAATTTGTTTTTGAAGACATGGAAAATATTCATAATATAATGTTAAGAAAACCATACAGTTAAATATTATATCAGATTATACGTACTGGATTACATTGGATAATATTAATTCAATATAATATAAGACAATCAAGTAAAGTACATTTGTGGATATGAATTTTAAGTTATATCTGTAAAAAATAAAGTGGAGAAGAAATAAAATACAAACAGTAATTATATTTGGGTGGTGGGTTATATGTGATTTTTTAAATTGCCTTTATGTTTTCTTATGCTTCTATATAATTTTATATACAAATGAATTTAAAATGATAAAAAAATTGAATAAAGTACATTATGAAATCTATTGGCTGTGGCCAAAGTTATATTAAAGTGGTAAATGCACAGTCAAAATTACTTTATTATTTTAATGATGACAATGCAGTGAGGGAGGTACTTATTTTATTTTTCATCTTTTTAGGGCTACACCCATGACATATGGAGGTTCCCAGGCTAGGAGTCAAATTGGCACTGTAGCCGCTGGCCTACGCCACAGCTCACGGCAATGCTGGATCCTCAATCCACTGAGTGAGGCCAGGAATTGAACTTGCATTCTCATGAATACTAGTCAGATTCATTTCTGCTGAGCCCTGATGGGAACTCCCATTTTATTACTTTAAAAGAAATTAAAAATACAGTATTAGCCTAATGAATGAGAAAAGGAACAAAGATGTACAACCTCAAAGAAAGCAGAAAAGATAAAATAATAATAAAGCAAAAATTTAAAAATTAATGAATTAATTGGTTGTAAAACTTTGTGAATATACTAAAAATCACTTAACCATATACTTCAAAATTCTGAATTTTTTGGCATATGTAATTTATATCTCAAAGCTGTTATAAAAACATAGAGAATCAGTAAAGAGAAAAAAAGTAGAATGAAACATTAAATAAAATTTAAAATCTAGTTTTTTTCATATGGATGGCCAACAGGCACATGAGAAAATGCTCAGTATCACTGACTATCAGAGAAATGCAAATCAAAACTACCACAAGATACCACCTCACACCAGTCAGAATGGCCATCATTAACAAGTCTACAAATTACAAATGCTGGAGAGGGTATGGAGAAAGGGAACCCTCCTACACTGTTGGTGGGAATGTAAACTGGTACAACCACTATGGAAAAACAGTATGAAGGTTCCTCAGAAAACTAAATATAGAACTACCATATGACCCAGCAATCTCACTCTTGGGCATACATCCGGACAAAACTTTCTTTGGAAAAGATACGTGCACCCCTATGTTCACTGTAGCACAATGATCAAGACATGGAAACAACCTAAATGTCCAAGGACAGATGAATGGATTAAGACGATGTGGTACATATACACAATGCAATACTGGTCAGCCATGAAAAAGAACAAAATAATCCCATTTGCAGCAACATGGATGGAACTAGAGACTCATACTAAGTGAAGCCAGTCAGAAGGAGAAAGACAAATACCTTAAGATATCACGTGTACGAACCTATCTATAGAAAATAAACAAACTCAAGGAGAACAGACTTATGGTTGCCAAGACAGAAGGGGAGGGACTGGGAGAGACTGGGAATCTGGGGTTGGCAGATACAAATGATTGCATTTGGAATGGATAAGCAGTGAGATTCTGCTGTATAGCCCAGAGAATTATATCTGATCACTTGTGATGGAAGATGATGGGAGATAATGTGAAAAAAAGAATGTATATATGTATAACTGGGTCACTTTTCTGTACAGCAGAAATTGACAGAACATTGTAAATCAAGTATAATACATTTTTTAATTAAAATGGGGAAAAAAAGATATACGCACCCCTATGTTCACTGCAGCATAATTTGTCCTCATGTATACAAGTCATATTTGTTACCGCTGAGCCATGCAGTAGGAAGTAACTACTGCAGCACTATTCACAATAGCCAAGACATGGAAGCAACCTAAATGTCACTGATAGATGAATGGATTAAGATGTAGTACATATACACAATGGAATACTACCCAGCCCTAAAAAAGAACAAGATAATGCCATTTGCAGCAACATGGATGCAACTACAGATTCTCATACTAAGTGAAGTAAGCCAGAAAGAGAAAGATAAATACCATATGATATCACTTATATCTGGAATTTAATATATGCACAAATGAACCTCATGGACATGGAGAACAGATTTGTGGTTGTGAAGGGGGATGGGGAGGGAGTGGGATGGACTGGGAGTTTGGGGTTAGTAGATGCAAACTATTGCATTTGGAGTGGATAAGTAATGAGATCCCTCTGTACATCCCAGGCAATTATATCTGATTACTTGTGATGAAACATGATGGAGGATAATGTGAGAAAATGTATATATATATATATATATATATATATATGTGTGTGTGTGTGTATAGCTGGGTGACTTTGCTGTACAGCAGAAATTGATAGAACATTGTAAATCAACTATAATAAAAAAAAATTTTTAAAGGAGATGTGGTATATACACACAATGAAACACTACTCAGCCATAAGAACAACAAAATAAATGCCATTTGCAGCAACATGGATGGAACTAGAGACTCTCATACTAAATGAAGTAAGTCAGAAAGAGAAAGACAAATACCATATGATATCACTTATGTCTATAATCTAATATATTGCACAAATGAACCTACTTACAGAACAGAAACAGACTCATGAACAGAGAGAACAGACTTGAGGTTGCCAACGGGGAGGAAGTGGGATAGACTGGGAGTTTGGAATTAGTAGATGCAAACTATTACATTTAGAATGGATAATCAATGAGGTCCTGCTGTATAGCACAGGGAACTACATTCAATCACTTGTGATGGAATATGAGAGAAGAAATATGAAAAAAAGAATATATATATATAAAACTAGGTCGGTTTGCTGTACAGCAGAAATTGACAGAACATCATATATCAACTATAATTAAAAATAAATTTCTACATATATTAAAAAATCTAGATCTTTTGAGAAAAAATAACAAGATATAATAAAACTGGCATCTTTCTTGAAAATTTAATCAAGGAAAAGGAGCAAAAAATAAACTAAAAAGAGAAAAGTGTTAAAAATAAGTATGGAAAAAATTTTAATGTCAACTCTAAACTTTTATAACTTCAAATGGATGATTCTGGGTTTTTTACTTTAGGAAAAACCAATAATTGAATGAGAAAATAAAAATATTTTCAAAAAAAAAACTTCAGAAAGCACTCGAATGACTTAGCAGATATTTCAAATCTTCAAGGAAAAGAACACAGAAAAATAAAGTTCCCTATTGATTGCTTTATTCCAAATATAACAAAGTATAATACAGAAAATATATAATAAAAATGTTGACATTAATCTAGATAACTAATTAAAAAATCTTAACCAACACTAACACCTTACTTATGGGTAAAATATAAAAATTTTCCACAAATCTGACTAATATCCATGAGGATGCAGGTTCAATCCCCTGGCCCTATTCAGTGGGTTAAGGATCTGGCATTGTCATGAGCTGTGGTGTAGGTCACAGTTGAGGCTCATATCTCGAGTTGCTATGGCTGTGGTGTAGGCTGGCAGCTGTAGCTCTGACTGGACCCCTAGCCTGGGAACCTCCATAAGTCATGGATGCGACCCTAAAAAGCAAGAAAAAAAAGATCCCATTAAAATTAAGCACAGGAATTCCCATCACAGCTCAGCAGTTAATGAATCCAACTAGTATCCATGAGGACATGGGTTCAATCCCTGGCCTCACTCTGTAGGTTAAGGATCCAGTGTTGCCATGAGCTGGGTATAGGTCACAGATGCAGCTCAGATCCTGCCTTGGTGTGGCTGTGGTGTAGGCCAACAGCTGTAGCTTCAATTAGACCCCTAACCTAGGAACCTCTACATGACACAGGTGCGGCCCTCAAAAGACAAAAGGAGATATATATATATATATATATATATATATATATATATATATATAAATTAAGCATAAATTAAGCATAAAATAAGAATACCTAAAATAAAATAATAGTTTCAATAAATATTTCCAAATAAAAATTTCCCCTGGAAGTTTGAGTCAGTATATTAAGACATATGCCAGAAATATGGAGTTCCAGTTGTGGCTCAGTGGTTGATGACCCTGGCTAATATCCATGAGGATGCAGGTTTCATCTCTGGCATTGCTCAGTGGGTTAAGGATCTGCCGTTGCCATGAGCTGTGGTGTAGGCTGACGATGTGGCTCGGATCTTGGTGTGGCGTAGGCTGGCAGCTACAGCTCCAGTCTGACCCCTAGCCTGGGAACTTCCATATGCCACGGGTGCAGCCCTACAAGAAAAAAGCCAAAAAAAAAAGCCAGAAAAAATCTTCTAAGATATTATTATTATATGCATTCTGAATTAGAATATGGGTGTGGCCCTAAAAAGAAGAAAAGAAAAAATACAGTTTCTCCCTTTTTATTTATAATGCATCTTGTTTCAGAAAGTGTTTCAATATGTTAATAAACACAATTCAAGATTAAAGTAAAAAGAAGCAAATGAGGTTTCAAAGTGACAACTGGAATACTCATCAGCCCAAGGTAACTGCCCAAGGTTACATACTAGTAAGTGGCACTACAGGAATTCCAACCCAGGCAGTCTGACTGGGCAATATTTACTCCGCACTTTCTTCTATATCTAACAATGTAATTTTTATATAGCCAGCAAAAAGGCTGAGCATAGCACCAAGATCTAAACTTAGGAGAAGTGGACCTAAAAGTGAGGCTAGCAAAGACATAGGCTTCTTTCAAGTTTTTCTATAGGCAGGAAATACAGAGGAATATATTTGGTTTTAGCAGGTACACCAGTCAGAACTAAGTTTGTCATACAACTGCTGCAACTCCTCATACTAGTAGTGACTACTTGAGGTGATTTGTCTATTAATCAAGATATATCATCCGTATCATCTGAGATGCTAAGGAGATGGCAGCAAAAATTCAAGCGTAGCCTTGAAAGATATTTGCCAAGGGATAAACTGCATCATTTATCATCTGCAATATTTAGACACAGCATGAGGACTCTGCGCAAGAGAATAAATCTTCAGGAGAAAGAAAAAAACAGACCAGTCGTATATTGGAAAGGTACAGTCAGTAGACAACAAATATGGAAACTTTTGGGAAAGAAATTAAATCATATTCCCCTAAAATGAGTTTACCAAGTTTATGATTAATCTCTCTATCCAAACCTTTATTCCCTACTTGTCTGCTCTGACTCTAAGCCCTTGCTTGTCCCCTCTGACCTCAGTCCCAAACATTAATCAACCAGAGTCAGATGACTAAAACTGCTGTTGCTGATAACATCAGTAACGTACTAAAATTGCTGCTGTGGATATCATCGTTCTTATACAAACTCAGGGCAACAGGAACTAACAGGCCCCTGAACCATGGACCAATGGGCCAGAAAATAATAAACCAGAGACATCCTGACTCCAAAACCAAAATTTAGAAATGTCATGGAGTTCCCATCATGGCACAGCGGAAACGAATCTGACTAGGAACGATGAGGTTGCATCTTTGATCCCTGGCTTCACTCAGTAGGTTAAGGATCCGGCGTTGCCTTGAGCTGTGGTGTAGGTTGCAGACGAGGCTAGGATCTAGCATTGCTGTGGCTCTGGTGGAGGCCAGCGGTAACAGTTCCAATTAGATCTTTAGCCTGGGAACCTCCATATGCCACAGGTGCAGCCCTAAAAAGACAGAAGACAAAAAAAAAAAAAGAAAAAAAAAAAGAAATGTCACAAGAATCCCTTCAAATGAAAACTATAAAAAAACGGGCAGACAGTCATATAAACCCGGCTGAGATGAAGAAACAATGATATAAAATGAAAAAGGAAAGAGGAAACATGACAAACAAAAAAGTGCAGTAGCAAAATTAACCATCAGGGGGCAATCTGCAACAGAGATGGATGTGTGGCAAACAGTATCAGCAATATAGAGTACAAACTTGAAAAGGTCTCCCGGAATGCAGAAGAACAAAAAGGTGGAAATAATAACAAAGATAGGATAACCACAAGGGAAAGGCAAAGGGTAGCCAGGCTAAGAATAAGTTGTTTCTTTCTTTCTTTTTTTTTTTTTTTTTTTTTTACCATTATAGCTGGTTGACAGTGTTCTGCCAACTTTCTACTTTATGGCAAAGTGACCCAGTCACACATACTTATATACATTCTTTTTCTCACATTATCCTCCATCACACTCCATCATAAGTGGCTAGATACCATTCCCACTGCTATACAGCAGGATTTCACTGCATATCCACTCCAAAGCAATAGTTTGCATCTATTATCCCAGATTCCCAGTCCATCCTACTCCCTCCCTTGGCAACCACAAGTCTATTAGAATAAGTTGTTTCTGAGGAGGATACAGAACAGCAGGAATAGAAGCAACTGAAACTGTAACTAAAGAAGTTCCCTGGTGGTGCAGAGGAATAAGGATTCAGCACTGTCACTGCTATGGCTCCAGTTGCTGCTGTGATGACAGTTTGATCCCTGGCCTAGGAACTTCCATGTGCCAAGAATGCGGCAAACAAACAAACAAACAAACAAACAAAAAAACTATAACCTGGAGAGAGAGCAGGACGTCTGGCTTGTACAGCAACCTCTCTGTAGAGGGGTAAAAGAACAATTTAAAAATTAGTGGTGGAAGTTCCCATTGTGGCTGAGCAGTAATGGACCCAACTAGTATCCATAAGGACAGGGGTTTGACCCCTGGCCCCGCTCAGTGGGTTAAGAGTCTGGCATTGCAGTGAGCTGCAGTGTAGGTTACAGATGTGGCTTGTATCTGCTGTTGCTGTGGCAGTGGTGTAGGCCAACAGCTGCAGCTCCGATTGACTCCTAGCCTGGGAACATCCATGTGCCATAGGTGCGGCCCTAAAAAGCCAAAAATAACTAAATAAATAAGTACAGAATTTGTGCCCAGTGCCATACTGTGGGGCAGGGTGGCGAGCACAAAACTGGGCCAAATCCTCATGGTCTGTTTTGGGTGAAAGACGAGTCAGGCTGTTGGATTCTCTTACACAGATGCCAACAACAACAAAGGCATCACCTGGGGAGAGGAGATGGTGACGGAGCACTTGGACTGAAACAAAAATGATCTTCACTGGCATTAAGAAGGAAGAAAGAGGAGTTCCCATTGTGGCGCAATGGTTAACGAATCCGACTAGGAACCATGAGGTTTCGGGTTCGGTCCCTGCCCTTGCTCAGTGGGTTAACGATCTGGCGTTGCCATGAGCTGTGGTGTAGGTCGCAGATGTGGCTCGGATCCCGCGTTGCTGTGGCTCTGGCGTAGGCTGGTGGCTACGGCTCCGATTAGACCCCTAGCCTGGGAAATCTCCATATGCCGCGGGAGTAGCCCAAGAAATAGCAATAAGACAAAAAAAAAAAAAAAAAAAAAAAGAAGGAAGAAAGGGAAGACCTGATAGCTTATCTCAAAAAAGCTACTAATGAGTAATAGCTGGCCTCTGCCTTATTTATTACAAAACAGAAATACCTCATGACCTTTTTTATGTGTACCATACATTTTTTTTCCTTTTAGGCTGCACCTGCAGCATATGGAAGTTCCTAGGCTAGGGGTCGAATTGGAGCTGCATCTGCTGGCCTATGTCATAGCCACAGCAATGTAAGATCCAAGCCTCATCTGTGATCTACACCACAGCTCACAGCAACGTCAGATGCTTAACCCACTGAGCAAGGCCAGGGATCGAACCTGCATCCTTACTAGTCATGCTCTTAACCTGAGCCAAAGTGGGAACTCCTATACCATATCTAAATTGATCTTATACACTAGAATTCAAATCATAAATGGCTGGTGGACTGCTGTTGAGCAGTCTTGATATTTAAGATTGGCTCTGAGTTCCCTGGTGGCACAGGGGGTTAAGGACCCAGTGTTGTCACTGCCATGGGTCAGGTCACAGCTGTGGCAGGGGTTCAAACTCTGGCCCAGGAACTTTCTTGTGCCGGGGACGCAGCCAATAAATAAATTAACACATAAATAAATAAATAAGATTGGCTTGTGGCTAAATGGATATAGACAGTTTTTTGAATTTTGTTAGTAATTCCAGCTCAACAAGTACTATCACAGTTTTCCCCTTCTAAAGAGATGACTGAACTTGGATAAGGAATGTCAAACTTTTCAGGGAGATGGCGAATACCTTCCCAAAACCTATAGGAGACTGGTTTTACATTTATTTATTTATTTATTTATTTATTTATTTATTTATTTATTTATTTATTTATTTATTTATTTATCTGTCTTTTTTAGCTATTTCTTGGCCACTCCTGCGGCATATGGAGGTTCCCAGGCTAGGGGTCTAATCGGAGCTGTAACCACTGGCCTATGCCAGAGCCACAGCAACGCGGGATCCGAGCCGTGTCCGCAACCCACACCACAGCTCACGGCAACGCCGCATCATTAACGCACTGAGCAAGGGCAGGGACAGAACCCGCAACCTCATGGTTCCCAGTCGGATTCGTTAACCACTGCGCCACGACGGGAACTCCTGGTTTTACATTTAGATTTCTGTCACTGGTTATACGAATATATTTAAATACTGAGAAGTTTCTCCTGTGGTGCAGTGGTTTAAGAATCCAACTGCAGTGGCTCAGGTTGCTGTAGAGGCGTGGGCTCAATCCCTGGTACAGTGGGTTAAAGGATCTGGTGTTGCTGCAGCTGTTGTGCAAGTTGCAGCTGTAGCTCAAACTCAATCCCTGGCCTGAGAACTTCCATATGCCATGGGTGTGGTCCTAAAGAAAAAGCAAAAAAAAAAAAAGTTAACAGGATTATTAACTAGTGGGTGCAAAAGAAAGGTGAGCTTCTCCCCCTGTGGAAATGAGGGACACACACTGACCTCCGGTTGAAACACTGTGAAGTCAGTGTACAATACATCTGGATGAAGATATAAAAAAATCACCTGAAAGAGTTAAGTGAGATCCTGGGCCAGAAATACTGGGCTACTACTTATATAAATATATGAAAATGTCAAGTAGAAGTACAGTTTACTGAACAATCACTTCTTTTTTGTGTGTGTGTCCTTTTTTTGTCTTTTTTCAGGGCTGCACCCATGGCACATGGAGGCTCCCATGCCAGGGGTCCAATCAGAGCTGTAGCTGCCGGCCCACACCACAGCCACAGCAATGCAGGGTCTGAGCTGCGTCTGCGACCTACACCACAGCTCACAGCAACGCTGGATCCCTAACCCACTGAGTGAGACCAGGGATCGAACCCACAACCTCATGGTTCCTAGTTGGATTCATTTCTGCTGTGCCACGACGGGAACTCCAACAATCATTTCTTTACTTAATTTTCTGTACAGGGAATAGAGGCATTAGCCAAAGAAATCTGAGTATTCTGACCCCAAGGATGAGGGCATCCCTCATGTAGAGATGATATAGGAATCATCATCAATGCACTTGACATATTCTGATCCTACAGACAAAAATCACTCCTATCAAAGCCTGATGCCAATAAACATTTCTCTTACATTTTACTTTTTGAACCTCTCTTGTTCTGAGTCCATGGTCATAATACTATCTTCTGACTAGGATTCTGTTCTCTATGTAATTATGCCTGAAGGGAGAGAATAGGCTGCTCACAGCAACTACATACAGGTTTAGTCTGTAAAATGGCAACTCCTCATTGTAAATTAATAAACTGGATAATTTGGGAGGAAAATATGCTAATACTTCAAGTTATTCAGGAGTTAGTAAATTAAGTTTACACATTAAGGTATGGACTTTGGAATCAGAAAAATATGAATTTAGGAAATGCCCGTGTGGCGCAGCCCATTAAGGATCTGACACTGCACAGCTGTGGCAGGGGTTCAGTCCCTGGCCGGAACTTCCACATGCCATAGGCGCAGCCCCCAAAATATATGAACTTAAATCCTGGCTCTGCCACCTGTCAACTAGCTGTATGATCTCCAAGGCAAAATGGGGATAATGATACCTGTCTTGCAGAATCCTAAGTATTAAATGGGCTGATGCATGTAAAATACTCAGCACAGTGTTTGGCACATAGCAGGCACCCAATAAATATTCGTTGATATATGTGATAAATAAGTGATTCTTCTCATTTAAATTTGGAATTTAAATGAGTTCAGTTTATACAGATCTTCCTTTAAAACAAAGACCCAATCTTGGGGTATTGGACAAAATCTGGATTTTGGTCTTGTCTATCTTGAAGATAGACTTTTCTAGACTTTGATAAGCTCTCTAACTAATTTCTGCCATTCTGTAAGAGGCCTCATCAGGAAAAGATTGATGGCCTTGCTGTAATACTCTGATATATTCATGTGGCAACCAAATCAAATTTCTAAGCACCCATGGCATATGGAAGGTCCCAGGCTAGGGGTTGAATCAGAGTTGAATCAGAGCTACAGCTGCCGGCCTACACCACAGCCACAGCAATGCGGTATCCGAGCCACATCTGTGACCAACACTACAGCTCACAGCAACACCAGATACTTAACCCAATCATTGAGTAAGTCCAGGGATTGAACCTGCATCCTCATGGATACTAGTCAGATTCATTTCTACTGAGCCACGATGGGAACTCCCTAAAATTTTTTAATATTTAAATTTTAAAAAAAGAGGTATCTCTGGGTGGTGAGATTATGAGTAAGTATTTTCCTTTCTGTATTTTTCAAATTTTCTATAATACAAAAGAAAAGGTGCCTTTTTTATTACTTAAGTAATTTTTTGAAATTATCTCAAAAAAATTGGACAAAAGAAAAGATAAAGATATAAAAGATTAAGATTAAGCTAGAAATAAAGTTTGGCACAAAATGTATTGTGGTAAGGTCCTACAGGTTTGCTAAAGGTAAAGAAGAAATGTTTTCCTAAACTTCCTATCTGCAATCTATAAAATCTAAGATCACGGAGGAGATTCAGAGTCTAAAATATAAAAATAAGGTGAGGGCCTCGCTATTCTTATTAATACACCAGGAGAGAAATTATCCTCATAGGTCTTTGTTAAAGAGTTTCTCCTGACCTCTTTCAGTAAGCTAGTGGCACAGTGCCAGAACAAAAAGATTAAAATGTAAACTCTGGACCAACTCAAGGGAGCTATTGTTTCCACATTACAAAAACAAAGTACAACCCAAGCCTTCTTTGAAGTTAATTTCTCCCATAAAGTAGTCATATAGCACAAACTCTGAGAACGATGTTTGACATGACACATTTTTCCTCAAAATAAAATATCCACATGAAATACCTAAAAACAGTGCCAAGGAAAAGAAATAAAAGCTTTAAAAAGGTGTTTTTTAAAGACAACTTTAAAAAAAAATCAAATGAAAAGAATATAACAAAAACTTCTAACTGGTAGAAGGAAAAAACCTTCTTTGCTAGAATTAACTAAGACATTATCTATCTAGTTAGAATTACAAAATGACTTAAAAGCAAAAGGCAGAAACATCCAATTCTACAATGAAGAAAGACATAAGTTAGTAACTTTATTTTTCTACGAAAAATATGGTCTACATCTTACCATGTGACTCCATTTTCTTGATAATTGTCTCTGGCTGTTCATCTAAGAAGAAATCTGGTAACAAAGGATGGCCTGAAAAATTGAGCCCCAAAGTAATCAGGTTAATGTAACAATTTCAACATATTAAGATTTTAACACCTGTTTTAATAAACACTATATCTATATGTTTTCACTTTTTTAATTTTTATTTTCTTTTATTTTTTTGCTTCTTAGGGCCTCACCTATGGTACATGGGTGTTCCCAGGCTAGGGGTCAAATTGGAGCAATAACTGCTGGCCTGCGCCACAGCCACAGCAACGTGGGGTCTGAGCCATGTCTTCGACCTACACCACAGCTCATGGCAATGCCAGATCCTCAAACCTCTGAGCAAGGCCAGGGATCAAACCTGCATTCTCATGGATACTAGTCAGATTTGTTATCACTGAGCCACAATGGGAACTCCCTATTATGTTTTTATTTTATTGATCATTCTGGTGCTATGGAAAAGACCATTAGAACTATGAAACTATTTGAACTCTATTACACTAAAATACTTTTCCTGTAATCCAGTTATCCTCCTCCCCTATGACAATTTCACCTTTAAGATCCAACCAAAGAGTCACCTATTATGAGAAGCCCTTAACTGTTCTCCCAACAGTCTTTGCCCCTTCTCAAATATCCTTCCAAGCCTTCTGTCTAACATCCCTCCAAAATGCTCAGGACTCCTTTCTTTCCTGGTCCCCCAAGAGAGGGGGGTTTCTCATTAAGAAGAACTGGTTTTCCATCTCTGTCAATGTGTGTCTGTCTTTCCCTCCCAGAAGATCAAAAAAAAAAAAAAAAAAAAACCTGGAGGGCACGAATACACTGGTCTTTGGTATATCCTAACACTAATCATATTAACTTCTCAAAACTTGATGGGATTTTTAATTTAAATTGAATTTAAAATTTTGTGCAAAATGACATTGTGTCTCTAAAACCTAAAGTTAATTACACTGTACCAGGACCCAGGAGACCTGGATCTGGTTCAGGTTCTGCCACTTCCTAGCTGACTGCTTTGAGGCAAAGGCTTCATCTCTTTAGATATTACCTCCTGAACACTATGATTATACCATATGCCGGGCACTGTGCCAAGCATATTACATACATTATTGTATTCGGTTCTTACAAAAATTCTGTGTGGAAGTTATCATTTCCTTATTTTCATCAATAAGGAAAGTGAGGCTCAGAGAAAGCAGGTGACATGCCTAAGGCCACCCAGCTAGGAAGCAGCTAAGCGGGAGCCTGAACTGCGTTGTCCCCAACAAACTGGTATTCCTAACCACTAGACAATACTGCTGCCTTCACAGGACTGCTAGGAAGGTTAAATCGATACTGTATACAAGTGTTTTGTAAAACTGTAAAGCGCTACTTAATTCAATGCAGTTCAAACTGAAGAGACAGGAGTGATACAAATATAAATATGTGGTTTCTGCCATCTAGGAAAGCTCAAACTGATAATATTTAAAATATACTTTGGCACAAATAAACAGAACTCCCATTTGGGACTGTACTGTCTATTCTATAGTATACATTATATTTTATACATAAAGTAAAAATGCATTATCATCACCATCATCACCGACAATTACAGCAGGAAGAATTATTTTTGAATAGGGGGCCTTCTGAGAACTTCTCAAGTCACACCCTTGTATGTGGGGCAGATCCTGTCATTCACCTTCACCAGACATCATGAAGCTACTCTCAGGGACCACACTTGAGAGACAAACATTTGGAAAGAGTTCATAATCTCAAAGAGTTTTTATAAAAACAAAAACAAAAACAAAAAAAAACAAAACTCACTACATTCCTATATCCTTGAATACAGCCTCTGCCGTGTGATCTTAAGACCAACTTTAGAAACTTTCATTTTTGGTTTCAAGATTTGGAAATGGCTAGAAGCTAATGTGACCTTCTCCATCTGTATATCCCTTAAAAATACTTCAATTCACTTCTATTTTTCCCGTATCTCTTTTTTCAAACTGTCTTGGTCTGGAGTTTTCCCCTTCATTCAGAGAATAGCTTTTAAAAGAGCACATTAATTTTATAATCACAGAAACACACAAAGACAAATGTAATGTCCACTGCAGAAAACGTGGAGAAACACATCACTACTTTTGAAAACTATGAGCATTACCTGGTGTAACAGCATAGACATCGAAATTTGTTATTCCTTCTTCTTTTAAAATATTTTCATCAATAATAAAGTTGCCAGTAAAGCTTTTTGGCTTTTTGAAAATGCAATATGCAGCATCGGCAATGATATCAACTTTCCTACATTGGCTTTCAATACCAGATCCTCCCAGCATATCCATAGCAGCAGTGTGTATGGCTGTAGAGAAAACAAACATGCGTATGTGTAATTCCAAATCAAACAACAGGACTATGGGAGTAACAAGCAAGACAGCTAATCTCTTTACATCTCAGATGATGAAACCAGGTGCCTAAGGGTTTTGCAAATGCTTTATTGACATAAGTGGGTAGAAAACACATGTTTCTTACTCTACACAACTCTGCCTTGTACAGAACTCCTTCATGAGACTCAGAGCAAAGTTCGATTCGATTTCTGATTAAGAATACTTAAGAATTTGCACACCATTCTTGAGAGACAAGAAAGCCAGGGAGTTCCCCTCATGGCTCAGCAGTAACAGATCTGACTAGTATCCATGAGGACACAGGCTCGATCCCTGGCCTCACTCGGTGAGTTAAGGATCCGGTGTTGCTATGGCTGTGGTGTAGGTCAGTAGCTACAGCTCCGATTCGACCCCTAGCCTGGGAACCTCCATATGCCACGAGTGCAGCCCTAAAAAAGACCAAAAAAAAAAAAAAAAAGGAAAGAAAAAGAAAAAAAAGAGCCAGTGAGTTCTAATACCAAGAACACTGAGCTATAAATCAGGTGAGTGACACATTTATGAAAACTATGCCATGACTTTTGGCAAGCCACTTTAACGTCTTTGGCCTCAGTTCCCCATCTCTGAAATATGGAGCTCCAGGAGTTCCCACTGTGGTTCAGCAGGTTAAGAACCTGACACAGTGTCCATGAGGCTTTGATCCCTGGCCTCGATCAGTGGGGAAAGGAACCAGCACTGCCGTAAGGTGTGGCGTTGGTCCCAGATGCTGCTCAGATCCCGTGTTGCTGTGCCTGTGGCGTAGGTCGCAGCAGCAGCATTGATTCAGCCTCTATCCTGGGAACTTCCATATGCCGCAGGTGCAGACTTAAAAAGAAAAAAAATATGGAGCTCCTTTCCTAAGCTTATTTTCTCTTTCCCCTCTACTAGAGTATATATTGTTTTTCTTGTTCATCACTGTAACCCTGGTGCCTAAAACAACGACGAATATACCATAAACACTCAATACTGGTTGGATTTGTGGATCCCTTTTAAGTTCAGATACTATTTATGAAACACTAGAAAATAAAGAGAAACAAAAGGAAGTATTTTTAATTAACTATAATCCCCCTGCCCAAAGGCAATTACTATTAATATTTGCATATAATTTTCACTATTTTTACACTTATTTTTTAAATTCTATTTTTTTACGCAATAACGTGAACCTCTACCTTTAATAGTAATTTTTTTTTTCTTTTTTGGCTGCCCTGAGACACATGGAGTTCCTAGGCCAGGGATCAGATTGGTGCTGCGGCAACACTTGATCCTTAACCCGCTGCACCAGGCTGGGGATCAAACCTGTGCTGCCACAGAGACAACATCAGATCCTAACCTGCTGTGCCACAGCAGAAACTTCCAAAATCTGTAGCTTTTAAAAACTACTGACCCTTTTTCACTCTTTCCAACAAAGTCTTTGAGCCTTACAAAAAAAAAGGCCTGGCACTATTGGGAGATGCTGGGGACAAAGGAGTATGCAAAATAGACAATAAGTCCCTACTTTCATGGCAATTACACCCTAGCATACACTCCTCTTTCAAAGAGTACATGTTAGGAGTTCCCATCGTGGCGAAGCAGAAACTAATCCGCCTAGGAACCATGAGGTTGTGGGTTCGATCCCTGGCCTCACTCAGTGGGTTAAGAATCCAGTGTTGCCGTGAGCTGTGGTGTAGGTCACAGATGTGGTTCGGATCTGGCATTACTGTGGCCATGGTGTACGCCAGCAGTTGTAGCTCCGATTAGACCCCTAGCCTGGGAACCTCCATATGCCGCAGGTGTGGCCCTAAAAAGCAAAAAAAAAAAAAAAAAAAAAAAACACAACATAAAGAAACCAAAGAGTACACCTTAACTTGGGTAATTTCTTGAAAGCACTGAATTAGAAGATACTTCCCCTTGATATAACTAAAATTCCTTTACTGGGAATAATTTCTTCAAACCAATAGCTCTGGACTCACTCCTGAAGTGGCACCTTATTAATAAAAAAGAGCAGCTAACATTTACTAAGTATGGCTTGTGCTGGGCATGCTGCCATATACTTTATATATATTATCTGAATGAATTCCATTAGGTAGATACTGTTATCATCCCCGTCTTACAGATGATGGCACCCAGGCACAGAGGGGGTAAGTAACTTCTCCAAGGTTATGGGAGCTAGAATTCAAACACCTGGCAGCTTGACTCCAGGGCCAGGCTCTTAGCTACCACGTGACTAATGGGTCATACTTTGTTAACCAATATTTTTAACGCTCGGCTATCACCGCACTATAGAATTTTTCTGTAACTATTTCAATATAATCTACAATGAGACTAAACGCATTTTACTTACTGAACCCCTCTTGTTCTGAGTCCATGGTCAATGAGACTAAATGCGTACATATACACTCCACTCTTACTATAGACTATATGAATGGCATGTAAATTCTTAGAAATTCTAGAATATGGAGTTCCCTTGTGGTGCTGTGAGTTAAGGATCTGACATTGTCACTGCAGCAGCACAGGTTCAATCCCTAGCCTAGGAATTTCCACATGCCACAGGTGAGGCCAAAAACAAACAAAAAAGAATGTCATATAAATATGTACATGTTGTGTATGTATACACAACACACACATACCCAACACAAACATACCCAATACACACGTAAGTCTTAGTATCAACTGCAGATCTCTGACATTAACATACGGAGTGCATGTCAGGCTTGAACCGTCAGAACTGCCTTTAGCTCCTTCTTTGGGGAGACAGGAGAGAAACATGTCTCGCTTTTGCCTCTTTAAGAACACCTACCAGCCCTCACCAAGCACACACATGTATTCTTTTGGGGTGGGGGTATAGGGATTCCACCTTGTTTTATTGGAAATTTGGAAATGTGCTTTAAGAAATTTATTTTTCTGGAGTTCCTGTCGTGGCACAGTAGAAACGAATCCTACTAAGAACCAGGAGGTTGCGGGTTCGATCCCTGGCCTTGCTCAGTGGTTTAAGGATCTGGCGTTGCCATGAGCTGTGGTGTAGGTCACAAACACAGCTCGGGTCAGGCATGCATGTATACTCTCGTTATGTACTCACTGAGCCAAAGATACTATTGATTATAAAGTGTACCACTGAGGAAAGAACACCTGCCAAGTAAACTATAATACATCATCAACTACATAAAAACATGGGCACCTCAGAATCAATGAACTACGGCATAAACTACTGTTTATCGTAGTTGGTATGCAGGTCCTTTGAAAAACAGGAGAACCAGTTTTGGTTTCTAGGACCAGAGAGGCCAGCTGCTGCCTTGTCACCTTGACCTCCCTGGTTAGCTGAGTTCCCAAGACTATTTATAATGTGGTCCAGGGGACAGAGGCCTGTATCAGCTGTTCTGATACTTTTGTTACCTCCCTCTCAGTTGTCATTACCAAGATCACTAGCTGCCACTTCCAGACGCCGCACCCCAGCTCACGAGAAATCTATCCAAATGTGACTTTCCTCTTCTCCCACACTTGTTCTGACCTATCCAGAGGCAAGAGGCAGCAGGCATTTTCAACAGCAGCCCTCATCCCTCCTCCCCTCCCCATCCTCCACTTGAGCAGAAACTATGAAATGGATCTCTCCGGAAAAGAAAATCACACTTCTGAAGGCGAGGTAGTTGGGCACCCAAGATCCTCATGGGGTGATACTGCTAAAAGCCTGCTCTCTGGTCCCTTTTCTGGATGTGCTGAATTCACCGGGTGAAACTTCTAGACCCAGAAGGAAGAATGTAGCCCTGGATAATGTCACGTAGAAAAGAACACCAACCTGAGAGGACAAACAGTGGACCAGGATACAGTCTTGATTGTTGGATAATATATGTCCTACTGTACTCATTCTGTTAACTGCAATAAATCTCATCTTCCTAGAAGGGCAATGATGTTGGGAGATCACTTCTGGTGCTAGCAGGCATAAAAAGAGAGCCACTCTACACACTCTAGAAGAGAGGGTTTTTTTCGTTTTTGTTTTTTGTCTTTTGTCTTTTCAGGGCCACACCCGGGCATATGGAGGTTCCCAGGCTAGGGGTCTAATCAGAGCTAGAGCTGTCAGCTTACGCCACAGCCACAGCAATGCAGGATCCAAGTCGTGTCTGCAACCTACACCACCGCTCATGGCAACGCTGGATCCTTAACCACTGAGCGAGGCCAGGGATCGAACCTGAAACCTCATGGTTCCTAGTCAGATTCGTTTCCACTGCGCCACGACGGGAACTCTGAGAGATATTTTTTAAATAGAGGCCTCACAAATAGCCAGGATGCTGGACACCCTCTCAAATCCATTTTTGTCACCTCCCTCATGAATGATGCAATATTACTAGCTAAATTTCCATGGAGTTCCCGTCGTGGCACAGTGGTTAACGAATCCGACTAGGAACCATGAGGTTGCGGGTTCGGTCCCTGCCCTTGCTCAGTGGGTTAACGATCCGGCGTTGCCGTGAGCAGTGGTGTAGGTTGCAGACATGGCTCGGATCCCGCGTTGCTGTGGCTCTGGTGTAGGCCATTGGCTACAGCTCCGATTGGACCCCTAGCCTGGGAACCTCCATATGCCACGGGAGTGGCCCAAAGAAATAGCAAAAAGACAAAAAATATATAAATAAATAAATAAATTTCCTGCCTCCTCTTTCCACAATCTTAAATTCATCCTATATTCAGAGGTGAAATTAAACTTCCTAAACCCTATCAACAACACACCGCTCCTCTTTTACCCTCTGCTTATTATTGCTCTCCTGCTTCTAAAATTCTAACGTGGCTCTCTACTGAATACAGCTTAAAGGTCAAACTCCTACACCTGGCAATCAAGACTCTGGGCTAAGTTCATCCATCTCCCCCACAACCTCACACCTACCCAACATACAGGTCAATAAGAACTACTTGAAGTTGCGCAGAGGGAAATAAAAAAACCCACACCCCATCAGAGATACACCATGTCAAATTCCTTGGACTTCCACCAGAGTTCTCCCATACTGAGCCTTTGTTGTTCCTCTGCCAAGAAAGCCTTGCCTACCCAGTCCTCCTTCTTGCTAACTCCAACTTCCTCTTTCGGTCTCATTTCAATTGCCTATTAGAAAATCTCTTCTCCTGGAGTTCCCATCGTGGTGCAGTGGTTAACGAATCCAACTAAGAACCACGAGGTTGTGGGTTCGATCCCTGGCCTTGCTCAGTGGGCTAAGGATCTGGCGTTGCCGTGAGCTATGGTGTAGGTCGCAGATGCGGCTCAGATCCTGCACGGCTATGGCTCTGGCGTAGGCCGGTGGCTACAGCTCTGATTCAACCCCTAGCCTGGGAACCTCCATATGCCGCGGGAGCAGCCCAAGAAAATGGCAAAAAAAAAAAAAAAAAAAAGAAAGAAAAGATGCAGACTGAGTTTTTGAGGGGACTGTTTAAACTTTACAATCAAGAGTACACATGTCCTCAGATTACCTAAGTAGACTACTTCACTGATTGCATTGAGTTTACATGATTTATTTGCCCAAACAAAAATTTTAAAACACTAAAAGCAAAAACCATGTGTTGATTTCTTTTTAATTCTCTAATAGTTCCAAGTTTGACTGAGATCTGATGAAAAACTAATGCCTTAACTCTAATAAGCGTAACAGAGCTTACACATTGATTTTACGGTAGTTCAGGATGGGAGTTACCAACTTGCCAAATACACTTAATGGACAAAAACATTTCCAACAAATCAAGTAAGACCTTAGTGCTTTAATTATCACATTTAATACTAATGCAGCATCATGCAGCAGAAAGGATGAAAAAACTAAAGTTTAAAAAAAGGGAAGAAACAATATATTTAATGATAAACAAAAGCAATCCCATTATTGCCAAGAAATATGCCCTCTTTTATTATTGCTATTCAACACTGTTCTAAAAGTATTAGCTAATTTAATAAGAAATGGATGGATAAAGGAGTTCCCATCATGGCTCAGCAGGAAATGAATTTGACTAGCATCCATGAGGATGCAGGTTCGATCCCTGGCCTCACTCAATGGGTTAAGGATCTGGCATTGCCGTGGCTGTGGCATAGGATGGTAGGTACAGCTCCAATTCAACCCCTAGCCTGGGAAACACCCTATTCTACAGGTGTGGCCCTAAAAAGACCAAAAAGGAAAAAAAAAGATTTTTTTTTTGTAATTACAATAAAACTGTAAATAAACAACAAAGATTTTTTTAAAGACTTGCTGGGCTCTCCAAAAAAAAAAAAAAAAAAATCAAGAGAAATCTACTGCTGGAGGATAGAGGAGGAGAAGGAGAGCATACTAAAGCAAGAAAAAAAGAAACCAAGGGTAAAATAATTGGAAAGGAAGAAATAAATGTTATTTACAGAGTTCCCATCGTGGCACAGTGGTTAATGAATCTGACTAGGAACCATGAGGTTGTGGGTTCAATCCCTGGCCTTGCTCAGTGGGTTAAGGATCCAGCGTTGCCGTGAGCTATGGTGTAGGTCCCAGACGCGGCTGGGATCCCGCCTTGCTGTGGCTGTGGTGTAGGCCGGTGGCTATGCCTCCGATTAGACCTGTAGCCTAGGAACCTCCATATGCCGCAGGTGCAGCCCCAAAAGGACAAAAGACCAAAAAAAAAAAAAGTTATTTACATAATCACCTACAAAGAAAATCCTAAAGACTCTATAGATAAATTATTAGAATAAGAAAATTTAGAAAGGTAGTAGCCTTTAATTTTAATATCCAAAAGCGTTTCTATACCCTGCTGCCAAACAGAAAATACAATTTTTTTAAAATTTACTATATAGAATTATGGCTGCCCCCAAATAAGACTGTTAGAATGCTACTCCTTCCCCAGCCTTCCCATTGCTCATATGAGCCCTTTGAGAATTTAATTACTTCCATCTATCTTTTTCCAATTTCTAGATTTTGAAAAGGGAGCTTAGTGCTTTTGGTTAGAGATGAATCTTAAAGTTTCCTCTAACAGTGTCTCTTCTATATCAAGAGTTCTTACTTGGTACCCATATTTCACATGCCCAGTCATGCCATCATAACCCATTTATACTTAACCATGTATAATATGGAGTTATTTGCTTGCCATTATTTCCTCTCTTCATTTACCTCTATCTTGAGAAGTCTCTGCTCCAATTGGTTTGCTATCTGGTTAAGAACCCTTCTAGAAAATTTTAAACTGTGATATCCTTGCATGTCTTCACTATGTCAAATAAATGTTAACCTTGACTAGGTCCTCTCCTACTTGTAAGCTATAGGTGTTATTCCACTGCTTTCTGGTTTGTAGTAGACAAACAGTCTACAATCTGGTTCCTCTCCTTTAAAAGGAACATATGTATTTCAAGTGAAAGTGGTTTTTTGTTTGTGTGTTTGTTTTGGCCATGCCTGAGGCATGTGGCAATTCTGGGGCCAGGGATGGAATCCATGCCACAGCAGGGACCTGAGCCACCAAGTGGCAATGCTGGGTCCTTAATCCACTGAGCCACCAGGGAATTCCCTGCCTGAAAGCTGCTTAAGACTTTCTTTTTATCTTTGAAATTTTGAGTTTCTCCCAAGTGTCATCCCCGCTCCCCTACCCTCCACCACCCATAAATTCAGCCTTAAACTTGGTAAACCTTTTAATCCACTCCCTGAAGTCTTTCTTCAGCTCAAGGGAATTTTTTCTTTTCTTTTCTTTCTGTTTTGTTTTGTTTTAGGGCCACACTCGTGGCATATGGAGGATCCTAGGCTAGAGGGCAAATTGGAGCTGCAGCTGCCAGCCTACACCATAGCCATGGCAACAGAGGATCCAAGCCGTGTCTGCGACCTATATCACAGTTCACAACAGTGCCAGAATCTTAACCCACTGAGAGGGGCCAGGATGGAAGCCACATCCTCGTGGATACTAGTCGGGTTCGTTTCCGCTGAGCCATAATGGGAATTCCTCTATTTTCTCTTTTCTCTCCTTCGGGACTCCTGATATTTGCATTGGAAGTCCCCTAAGTCTCTATTCGTTTTGCTCTGTGTTTTGAGTTATCTCTTGGACTTAAACTTCATTATCCAGGTATTAACAGTGACCACTCAATCCTTCATTTTTTTTTTAATTTAAAACACCACCTCTGTGTAGTTCCAGAAAGCATTTTTCATGTAATAATTCAATCTCTTGAGTAATTACTGCATGCATTTAGTTAAGGTGTCTTCTGTTTTCTTCAGCAGTGTTATTTCAATGAAAGCTGCCATCCTGTGTGTTTTATTTTTTCTTTCTGGTCTGGGTATTGGATCCCCTCAGCTGCACTGCGCTTTTTATCTCCTCAGTGTTCTATTCACCTTTAGATAATTTAAGTGCCACCAACCCTGCCAGTTTGGGCAAGAGCAGGGGTGGCTACCTCATGGGTAGGTAATACCAGTTACTGAATACACTTGGAGGCCTAAAGGAGAATTCTCCCTGGTCTCCTTGCTGTCCCAGCTTCCAGGGGAGGACACACTTATTTCACCTGTTGCATCACCCTGTTGGGGTCCTCAGATCTGCATGGGGCCAGCTCTCTCCAGGAACTTCTAAGTATTAATTCTCTCTCCAATGCTCGCTATTGGCCCCATCTGTCCTCTGGCTCAGAAGGAGACAACCTCCTTCAAAGCTTCTCAGTTACTTCTCTTACAGAATCAATGCCCTGCTCATTCCTTCCAAGTCCTGCCTGCCTGCCACCCCAACAGCTGCTCCACTTAGGAGAGTTTGCTGGTAGTGGGAATGAGGGGACAGCAAGGACATAAGTTCCCACAGTCACCTTCTCAGAAACCCCCTCTGCCCTTAAATAAGTGAAAATATTCTAATCTGATACCTGTATGTTTCAAGGAATATAATGAAGAGTATGATAATACTTTCAAAGGAATCCCAAATTATCATTCATT